>NC_091741.1:45775355-46099105 GCF_043380555.1 Nothobranchius furzeri | reverse complement strand
TGATCCCTGCTGAACACAAGGAAACACCAGCAGAAACCAGATGTTCTGGCCTTAGAAAGAAATGTGTGAAACTCTTGCAAACAAAAGCAATTTCCCAGAAGTGGGGTGACTGATTTTGTGTACATGAGTGTGTTTGTTTGTCTGAGAACAGTGGCTGATAATAGAGGATGTGCTGCAGAGAGAAAAATGTCCCCTGCCTGTCCTGCCTCAGCGCCATTGTTACAATAAACATCCTCCTTTCTCAGAGCGATGATGGCAAACAAACCATCGAGGACATGAAATAAATGACCCAACTCTTATGGTCTGCACACAAATCTGGAAACTGTTTTCTTCAGAAAAAGGTGTTTGTTGAACTAATTTTAAATAGCCAGGACTCGCATTCAGGGCCAATGATGCCATGGTTTAGAAAGCAAGTTCTACAAAATAAAAGCATATGAAGTAGGACTGGTGCAAGTGCAGACTGAGATTTGCATCATGTAACCGTTTTGATGTCATTGTTTGTGCTTATTTATTCATGCCCAGTTACACTGTTGCATCATCAATCAATCCAAAAAGTACTTCAAACATAACCTAACTCTAACCAAATTAAATAAATAAATAAACAACTAACTAACTAACTAACTAACTAACCAACTCCCCCCTCTCTCTCACCCTAACCCTGACCCCACCCCCCTCCTAACCCTAACCAACTCCCCCAGAGGCTGGATTTTACAATTAGTCGCACTTACATAGGTCCCTTAGTGCAAAGGAATGCGCTATCGTGTAATATCTACTCTATCTACTCTAACTAACTAACTAACAAACTAACAAATAAATAAATAAATAAATAAAAATGCACAAAAAACCACATACATCAACAACTTTTATTATTCTATTAAGACAGATCTACAAATGATATATTTTTTAAATTTTAGTTTGAGTCACTCATTGTGGTACCAGCCAATGAAGAGAGGCCTTTCATCCCCAACAAAAGACCCTGCCTATGAAACTAGTTTTCTGCCTGAAACAATCCAAATATCTTTGAGAGCAAAAAATGAAAATGCACAAACCAAATTTCTGGTTTTCAAAATAGAATACTTTTCCCACTAAAACAAAACTTCCGGTTTTGAAACTTTTTCTTTTAGAAAGCAAAACATTTTGATTCAAGCTAAATTACTTGATTTGATTTTTAATTCAGCCTTTCATAGCCCTAAAAGTTTTAGAGTGAAGTTTGTGGGGATTTAGTTTGAAAACATTTTTGCTCTCAATTTTTCCAAATTGGGTTTATACCTTGTATTTTGCACTTGTTGTTTTTTTTTTGTATTGCTTGCAGTACCTTTTTATGATTAAGTAATAAAGGAACAGTATAACCGCCATACCGTGATACAGTTGAATGGGGAAATGAGCGCTCGAATTAGATGAAATTTTTTCGTTTCAATGCTTTTCTCCAACTCATGTTCGATAAACCACCTTTCACACAGACGTTCCCTCAGCTAAAATCTGTTTCTGTGTTTTATTTAAGGCGATGTAGACCACTGAAATGATCATAACAGATTCATGTCCTGACTGACTTAAGTGCTCTCTAGACTCATTGTGGTATGTCTTTGTACGCTGGGGCTCATAACATAAAGTAGCTCCAGAGGGATTTGAGATCATCTTGGATGTCTGCGTGGCTCATCTTCTCACATTTAGTGCACGAGTGATTAAAGCGTCATTTTAACAGAATATAATTTCATGATTTGGAAGTAAATCTTTTCACGAAGCGGTTTTTTAAGTTAATTTTAACAGTGATTTTACTAAATAGAAAGTCTGAATGATGCTTGCAAAGATTTTATTAAAAGAAGCTTTTGCTGTAATATTTTATTCAGGGTTAACTCTCAGAAGGAAACCTTCTTGCTAACTTAACCAGTTAATTTCTCGTTTCATCTTCCTTCATGAACGGCCCCGTATGCAACAACAGATGCCTGAAGACGACATCCATCTTTAAACCGTCATGCTGTCGTGACGCTGATCTGCAGTTTCCTCCTAACGCTACGCAAGAGAGCTGAAATTCACTTTGTCATTTCACAGCTGTGGCTTCTGCAGCTCTTTGTTTTTAACTCTCACATCAGCATGCCGACAGCATGTAGCTAAGATTGTCAAACTGTGGTTGGCAATCTGCCCTTTGATCTTAACCTCTGTGGAAGGAATGACAAAGACGTGCACCGTGTTAGGGCTGAATCATCTGACACTTATAATATTGTATTACCGCTTTGCCGTGTGTAAACTGCCACATCAACCAGCGTCACATGCTGAAGCTTTTATCGGTTCAGCCTTTCTAAAATTGGCCACGATTTGACTTTAATCTCTCAAGCATAAATATGAAATAAGGTGCAGCTTTGAGAAAACACAGACTTTTAGCATGTAGATTTACCCAATTCCAACTATTTGCATAAGTAAGGCACCAGAAAGTCATCTATTTCTGCTTGCAGGAAGAATGTCTGCTGGTGCAGGTTCCAGCTGAATCAATTCCTGTGACAAGAACTCAAATATTTGTACATCATAGAGCTACTTTCATCAAATTATTAACGCACTGAACTTCAAGTGTGTGTTTTATAAAAGAGGCAGATTCAAAGACAAATTTGAATATCAGGAAACTGCTGTGGGATATTTTCAAACTAGAAAAAGAGGAGCAAGATCAAATAAAGAAAGAAAACAGTTATTTCCCCCTGATGGGGACACATAATAGGAACTTAGGTTTCCAAATTATCGGGGTTGGGAATGACTCAGTTGTTTGTTCCTCTCACAGCAGCAGCTGAATGTTTTCTCCAGGCATTGTTGTTCTTGAACACACACTTTTCTGTCTGCTTCTCAGTCAGGCATCTATTAAAAAGATGATTTTGTTTTGATGTAGGAAAGCAGATCAGTGATTCTCACGTGTAATGAGGTGTGAATACAAAGCAGAGGGAATTAGATTTTGGAAGAACAAAAACAGTTTAAGAAAACGTTATGGAGTAGACAGCATTGTGTGTGTGTGTGTGTGTGTGTGTGTGTGTGTGTGTGTGTGTGTGTGTGTGTGTGTGTGTGTGTGTGTGTTCATTATGTAACACTATATGTTGACATACCTGTATTTTGACAGCTGTAAGTACTTATGTGAGGATGTTTTGCTGGTATTAAAGGTCACATCGTGACCTGAGCTGGGCCTATCACTGATGTTAAGGCTCAGTTTTGATTATGTCACTTGTCAAAATCTCAATCTTTACATCTGGATAGTGACTGATGAGTCTATGTGGTAGAAGGTATCTCTTCACATTTCTAAACTATGGTGTCCATCTGGTGACACTGAGAGAAAAAGGTATAAATATCGTGGTCACGACTTATCAACGTGGGAAGGATGTGTTCCAGAGCTCCGCTTTCCTGAGAAGATCTCCCTTAAAAACTCTAAATTAGTTAATTTTAAGCTACTATTAAGTTTTACCATAAGGTTACTGATGTTTATTTTAAATAATACCAACTAAATGTTTTATTTAATTAATCAAATCATCCAACGATGCAGGTGATCCGATCTTTTTTATTTCAGCACCATGGACAGCAGCGTTATTTGTCGTGTCCTGTGACCATCCATATGTCAGTCGCTTGGCATCTTTTTATTCGTTGTTAAAATGAAAGATCCATCCTGTTTGCGGTTAAGCAAGCTCAGGATCACAAGTCTTACACATTATATTTATGTCATGCAAGCGTTTTGCCTCTGATTGGCTGACAGCAGCATGACTCTTCCGCTGAATTTGTTTGCTTTTTCTTTCTTGGATAAAGAAAATGCAAGATGGTGTTTGTGACTTTGAAGAGACTGGCTGTTTCTGACCCAACCTTTTTCCCGTCTGTTTCCTTTCTGTAGCTAATGTAGGCAATGGGGGGGTGAAGACTATTTTCATGTTCAGCATGCACGTAAAACTCAGAGTGGCTTATCATATTTGAAAAAGAAGTTTATCAATGAATGAGACCTTTAACCTTTTTGATCTTAAGTAGTTTAGGCCATTGCTCCACCTTTCTAGAGCATTAACAATGATTCATGATTCTTAACTAGATCAAAAACTAACCATGTACTCTAATGTATACAGTACTGAAATGATGTGCAGTCACATCACTGTGAGGAATTATAGGTCTGCCTGCTCACTTCAAATTTAATACTGGTTGAATAAAATAGTTCATACTGTCAGAACATATCTCTGGGAGATGAACTGCAACACCAGATTAATAGCTGACAGTCTGTGGCCTTGGAAGGTGTGTTTGTCATTGATCGTCCTTGAAGTCCTCCCTGTGAATTCTGCCTTGGTATTATAGCAAAGTGTCTGCTGTGCTGCAGTGACAACATTAAAGCCACAGTGCAGCTGCTACTCTCATGCTTTCCGTTTTGCCCACAACCCGGGGCAATGGCTTTGAAGAGAGTCTAATAGAATCCCTGTACTGAATATTTCACTAGGCCAACCTGTTTTTATAGCATGTGTTTTGTTGCTGTTCAAATGGTGCATCATTCACATTGCACGGGAGAGCCTCTGGTTACTACTATGTGTGCATCCTGCATATTTCATGGGCAAGCACCACGCATCTAAATACATTTGAGGTGTTTTACCCTTAAAATTCAGAACATATAAAAGCCTTTATTTTTCAATAACTGGCAACAAGTTGCATAACCTGGTTACCTTCTGAAGCCCAACTGGAACCAAGTGTGTATGAGTTAAACAGTGTTGCTTTTAGACATCTGTGCTTTCATCCAGTGTAGCTCAGACGTTGTAGATTATTTATAAAAAATACACAAATAAAATGGCTTTTCTTCATCACCCATTTATTTCTCTTTTTTGTGTGTCTTTTTTGCTAAACAGAGCAATTTATGAGCTTTGTCCTCAGCCTTATAGAGAAGAGTATCGATTGGTCCCTCTAACTAATCCATCACTTAAAGACTGATCACATGAGACTAAGCAGAAAGAACAAGGAGGATGACAACGATCATGCATCACTGCATGTCTGCTCAAGGTGAATGTCACGGTATAGATCTGGTGTGTTCTGTGTTTTATTCCAGTTTCATCAGCCATGCTTTTGTGCAGAAGAAAAGGCCTTAAACCCTAGCTGAACTTTGCTTTCTTCACAGGTTTTAGGTCTTGCAAAAAAAAAAAAATATAATAATAAAATAAATAAATAAATAAATAAGTCAAAAAGCTGAAGCGTAGATTATTTTACTTTTTTTTCGTGTCCTGTCTGGCTGTGAAGCAAACAGAATTAATGTCTGAATGCTGGTGACAAGCCTTACAGGTCTGACTCTCAGGTGGAGCATCAAAGCATCTGCTTTTAATGTCACGCCTGATACTTAAAACTTTATCGTTATTGTTTTTTTGAATGTTTTGTAATTTCGACCGGACACGGAGACAAAGGTGAAAGAGAAAGGAAGAGACAAAAGGTGGGGTGGGGGTCCACGAAAATAAACATTCAATGATGAACAAGAGTCTGCTTCTAGACCTGCAGAAAAGGGACACGCAACAATACAACAGGAGCAAGCTATCACTGCGTCAACTTGATGAAGAAATGTTAAATCAACATTGTTTTACTGAACAATCACATGATAATACATCACAGTGCATTAAGTGCCAACCACAGCCTTAAGACATGTGTTGAACGTGCCCAAGTCCATACTTATGAGAGCACCATGTGAGCACCTGTGTGTCAACACACGCTTGTATATGTAAGGTTTCTCTATAGGAGCGTCCAATAGAGAGTGTGAGGGGCCACAGATCTGCCTCCCAAAGATGCGTAGGAGATGGAAGGAGCTCCAAGTCCCAGAAATTCAGGAGCTGCCCCAGAGCACAGGGACCCCAAGGAGACCGCAAACAGAAAAGCCCCTGCTCCCCTCAAGAGGTGCAGAGGATCGCCTCGGGGGCCACAACCAGCAGCCGGCAGAGTCTGAGGAGATATCAGCAGCAAGCCCACAGGCCCACCCGCAGACTCCCACCCCCAAGCCGGCCGAGCCCGGGACCCAGCAACCTGTGACCCAGGGGCGACCACCCTCACCGGGGACACAGCAAAGCCCAGGGACCCAGATCCCACCAGGCAGCCACCGGGATTGATCAGGCAGATGCCAAAAATCTTAAACCCCCTGACCCGGGAGCTACGAACACTCAGGCAGACCAAGGCACCACACTCCACACCAGGTGTGGCAGGGGGAGGGGAGACAAAGATGTATAGCATCAAAAGAAGTCCCAGGAGAAGGGAGGAGTCAAAGGCCCTACCTGACATATACAGTCATACACAAACACAGTCACACACTTCCTCCCTCATGCTCACACATGCACATACATCCAAAGACTTACAAAAATGCACGCCCGACACCCACTCATGCTCCCCATACACACCCTATTCACTCTGGTCCCGGTACTGCTGCACATGGGGTACAACCATTACCGGTTTCCAGAGTTCGACCCTTTCTGCTGGGGTGCTGATGATCAGGCTCCCCCGCCCAACGCTGAGCAAAGCAACCCACCACCCCAGAGCCCAACCAGACAGCCAGATCTCCCTCCTAGCTTCCAGCCCCGGGAAGCAAAGTGACAACAGAGGTGTGCTAAGACCCATAGTCTCCCTCCGCCTGCTCCAATATAGTGTTAGTGCGTGTTGATGAGGTGTATTCCATGGCTGTGGTGAGAGGGCAGTGCGGGCATCATCTGGCCTATGCCAGCTGATGCCACCACACTACCCCACTTGCATCCACAGCCCTCGGTGTCTATGTGCAGTTTAAAATTGGAAGTGGGCACCGGCACTCGGGATGAGGCTGAGAAATCCCCCTGCCAAATGCCGTTGAATGTGTTCACATCCAAGGCCCTAAGTGTGTGTTTGTGTGAAATGTCGTTGGTGGAAGTGTATAAGGTGCAAATAAAACTTGGGGGAGGTTGCCACAGGAATGCAGAAATGGGGTCCATACCCGCACTCCCTGACTTGTCCACCCCCCAAGGTCCTATGTGCATGTTTGTGTGAAGATGTGAGGGAGCAGGAGGAGAAAACTGTGTGGGGATGGGGAGGAATGGCTGGTTGGGCTTAGCCCTCCAGGGAGCCAGCTCCTCCACTGGCCCCAATAGCCACCTCTGTTGTCAAAATACCACCCAGGGCATGGAGACCCCAGCCCATCTTGCCAGGGCCCAAAGCAGCAGCATCACAGAGCCTCACGGAGTCCGAGGGCACCAACCCAGCCCCACCCCAGCAGAATATCTACTCCCATCCCTGCATCTGCACAACTTCCAGAATATATAAGACATAGGACATCCAGGTATGGTTGGGTCCTCCCTCCTCCTGGACATAGATTATTTTACTGCAGCAAAAATGATTCCTACGTCATGTATTAATAGAATTTTTCTAATTGGTTATATTAAAGCTATATGTCCAGCTACTTTGGAGCTTCTATATCAGTTTGCTGCAGAAGTGACTGTTTATTTGATAAAGGTAATTGAACATTATTTTAAAAAAGTATAAAAGTGATGTTTGATTAAGAAGAATGGTGTAATACTTTGTTTCTTTTTTATTTATGAAAGAAGTACCTGGAATGATTTAAATTGACTGTGTGTATTTCCCTTGGCCATAGGGGGCAGTACATACCTAAATCATTGCAAGCAAGCTGTTTTTTGTGTTTGAGTAAGACCTTACCGACAGATGGCCATTAGGGTCAAAAAGCCCTGGGAGCACAACCTGACAACAGAATGACAAACTTCCTTTCATCACTGGTGATGAGCGAAGAGGTAAAAGTGTAAAACTACATTTATGGATGGCAAAAGTTTTGTAACCATTTGTTACAAATCAGTAAATGTGTTTTGTCCTCACGGGCTCCCGTAAAAGGAAACATTACCTCTAATATCGCGTCGCACAGAGACTTAGGCCTGATCCCAATACTCGCACTTCCACACTTGTCCCCTTCAATTGAATGATCCCAACCAGTGTTGCAAGTGCATAGGGTGTCCTGATTCTCAAGTGCAGAAGTTGATCGTGCCCATTTTGATCCACACTTCACCCAAATCCGCATTGATGCGGACTTGAGTGAAGTGTATTACCCACAATCCAGTGCTGCAAGAGAAAAAGCTCAAGTTCCTTTTCTGAAAATTTGTCTTTTTTAACGAAAGTAGGTAATTTTAGGACAATTAGTTGATGGTCTAAAACAGCAATCAATGTAAATTTTGTCAAAAATTGTTGGTTTGTTTGGAAGTTGTTAATAAAGATTTTGAAATAAAAACACAAACGGTGACTGGCATGAGTCGCAGTTGATGACGCAATGCTCATTGTCCAGATTCAGCAATTAATTACACACTTGTGTACTACGCACTTGTAGCCTTACTGTGCACTTCCTCCAAGTGCACTTTGCTGAAGACAGTAAGGTGCAATGCAGGTATTGGGATTGGCCTTAGTTCCTAGAAATGGTGCACCAGTATATGTTTTCCCCCTGTGAACGACTCACAAGGCATTCATTCCTACTAGAGACCACAGCAAATGTGTTGATTAAACTTTTATAGTCACTGTAATAAATTCACTCTTGTATTCTAAAAGTCTACCCATACATTACCCTTTGCATGCATCAGGACGGGGGAATAAATAAGGAAGCTCCGCCCTGCTCCTCAGTTTGCTCTAGTGTTCTGATTCATCCTTTCTGAGCAGCAAGAGCAACACTTTAGAAAGTAAAGAAGAATTTAGTTTAAGCGACAAGACGACTGATTCTTGCTCAAGTTACATTAAAAAAGACACATTTTGGTAAACAAGTGAGAAGAAACCTCAATGACAGAATCTATTTTTGGTTCTTCCGTTCTGGGAGAACATGAGTTTGGACTATAAATGTCTTCAGATGGATGTTGCATACGCAACCGCCTCTTCAGGGATCTCATTTGCTACGACTTCTGCTGATGTGTATATTTTTTCTCACGTAATGTCCTCTTCAGCAACTTCTTGGCTTCAGTCCACCGGAGGATAGACCTTTTGAACTTCACTGGTCGCACTGTCCGATATCTCATCTGTGTTGCCGCTGCACGCCACCGTAATGATGACAAAGTAAAAAATAATCAAGGTTAATCAAAGTCAAAGCAGCCTGTAGTCACTAAGTTGACTTTGGAGACACAATCACGCCATAGATACAAAGCATAAAGCAGTGCTTCAGGTTAATGTCATTACAGTATAAAATGGTCTTGCTGGCTGTTTTCTTCAGCAGATGATAGCTAAAGAGATTGTTATTTTGCCTTTCTCTACACCCAAAATAATAGAAACCAGGGCTAAGAATGCTGCATCTTCAAAATGCATCTCCTTAATCTTTCTTAATGTTAGTGGAGCTCACAAATGGAGCGCAGCTGCAACTCAACCACTCAGGAAGCCTTTTAGAAGGGAAAGGAGGCAACAAGCCAAAATAACTTTTAAGATTTACGAAGAGGCTGCTTTGTTGGTTCGTTTTTTAATTTGTTGGCTGAACCACAACACTTTTAATTTTGGAGCATTTCTACTAGCAGGAAAAAGTGATCATGTGCTTTTCTGCCTCTTTGTATTTGTTTGTTCTGCTGCGATACATTTCCTCCTTCCCTGTCATGTCCACCAGGATCAAAAGAACAAAAACTCAAACTTGGTTTTCTTATTTCATATTTATAAGCTTCCCATTTGTTTGGAAATGGAAATGGTGTATTAGGACAAATGTGGAAAAAGATTTATGTTTTGTGTCCTATCGAGATTGAAATCAAAGTGAGAGAAAAGGTGAAAGATCATCTATGTTTGTGAAACTGAACCATATGAAGACATCAGTGACATATTATGTAAGGGCTTGTCCTAACTCAAACTTAGCGCTTTTGCACTGCTGCTGCACCCCAATTTTGGAATGATCATCCTTTATCCTTAAGTAGCCCTGACAGTCTGGACACATCGAAAAAACAGCTGAAGACCCCTTTATTTAACCAGCTTTTACCTAATCTTTTATTTTCATATTTTTAACTCAAATTTATAATAATCTTTCATTTGTTTTATAGTATTTTATAATTTCATGACTTTCTGCTTATCATTATAATTTATGACAATATTATTTGTTTTGTTTTGATCAATGTGAAGCACTTTGGGATTTTCTGTCTGCAGTGGCAGCGCCAGGGGGCGCTATAGCTACCCCTGGATTAGTCATTGCACCCCCATAGCACCCCCAAGTAAACATTTTTTTTTTTTTGCAATTTAATTTTAATTTAACGTGTGGATGTGATAATATTTAACATACAAAACAAAATAATCAGTAAATTAACCATATAGATAGTAAAAACTAAAACCAAACAGGAAATTGATGTTAACCTTTGACCTCATTTTCCACCTGTGAACGAGTGAAAGGTAGAGCTAGTGGTAAAATGGATCGGTTTTTGTTGCCCACATTTCCACGGGTTCAGTCAGAAACAAATGAATCTTTGGAAGTGATCTCAGACCTACGGATCTGTGTGAAGAGAGTCAACCCTCAACCGCCGCAGCAGTCGAGGGTTTTGCTGCTGGAAATGCTAACACTAACGTTAGCTAACCTTGCAACTCTATAGATGGTTTTCAGTGTGGCTGTATGTGTTTATGATTTCATGGAAAAGTCAGCGATTGTTCATATGTTTATGATGTATATTAATGATTGTTTCAGGTGTTGTTGAGGTTTTGTGCACCCATGTGTCTGCTAGTGTTGAAGGTGTTTTAGAGAACAATAGGTACGCATAACCACTTCCTTCATAGCACCCTCAATAAAAAGACTAGCTCCTTCATAGCACCTGCAGAAAAAAAATTCTGGAGCCACCACTGTCAGTCTGTGATGAGTGCTATATGAATAAAATTTACTTACTTTAAGGGGACATGCCATGACTTCCTAAAGAGCAAGTCACCCCCTTCCAGAATCTAACTCCACTTTTATTTCCTGTTTGAAAAATGCACCACAAGGACCCGGCAGACCAAGAGGGTGGAGCTGCTAACAAGTACACACAAATGCTCACAGTGGCATTGTGACATCATATATATATTTTTAATGGTTACCTTTAATGGTATGTTTTCGGTTATAACATCAACAAAGTTTTATATCCAAGTAACACATAGGGATGGGTACCTTTGACATTTGAATCGATCCGGTACTAATTCCCGGTACCTACGAGTCGATACCGGTACTTAACGGTACCAATTTTCGATACTTTTGAGTGTTTATTATTTTAATTCTCTTTTATAATTAAATATATATTTTTCTCAATATATAACCATATATGATAAATATCACGATAAATAACATACAAGTTTGTATTTTAACATCGTCCTTGTAGTTTTATAAGCTGATAATTAAACTGAAGCAAACATCTTTACTGTGAACTAAATTTACTGAGTATCTTCATTCCTTTTGCCGTCCTTTTTCATTTGATTTTTCCTACTGGGAAGTTAGAATTTCCGAGGAGAAAGCGAACGCACCATTAGCTGATAACAACGGTGGCAATGGAAGCTAACATATCAAGCTAACGTTATCTTAAACAGTTTATTTAGCTGCTGGAGCAGATTAAAACGATGATGCCTCAAACTTAGATCGTTGTCGCTGGTTTTACCTTCACCCATTCACCCGTCGCATTTAGTAAAGTAAAGCCAAACTTTAGAGCGCGTTCATGTTCTTCTAGTCGGAAATTCGGAGTTCCGAGGAGAAAGCGAACGCACCATAGCGAAACGGAAGCTAACAAATCAAGGTAACGTTATCTTAAACATTTTATTTACCTACTGGAGCAGATTAAGATGAGGATGTCTCACTTAGATCGTTGTCTGTCGCTAGTTTCATCACCCAGTTACCCATCACATTTAGTGAAGTGGACCCAAGCTTTAGCGTGCGTTCTTTCTACCATGCTGCTCTGTTTACAACGGGCTCGCAGGGACCGGCGACATAACGCTCTTGCGCATGCGCAACTGTCTTGGCAGTACCGAAACGAGGCACCGTTTGAAATGACGTGAATCGGTGTTCGGTCGGTACTATGGAATTCGGTCGGTACCTTAAAAAGTACCGAATTCGGTACTCATCCCTAGTAACACAATTAACAACATAAATTACAAACAAAAAAGGAAAAGGCAGAAGCAATGCTTATTTTAGCCTACTCCATTTTCCATCTAAATCAAATAACCTTTATACATTTTCCCCCAGCAAAGAAACAAATAACCTATAACACATTTTCACTATTTACACATACTTTCATAATCATTAAATATTTGACACCTAACATATGCTTTAAACTATGATAAAGAAGTACATATCTTCAAGTCATAATTTAACACATTCCATTATTTCACACCAAAAACAGAAACACACTTTGATTTCCCATTAGTTCTTGCTTTAGCACATTCAAAAATCAATGCACCTCTAATGGCTATCTCTTAAATTTGAAATAAATAAATAAATAAATAAAACTTTTAAACAACTTGGGGTATCGCTATTAGCTACTCTATGGAGAATCTTTAACAATTTAATGTGTACAATATCTCAATTTTTGAGTTACTTTGTTTAAATAAATTGTTGGTTGGTGTGAGGAGTCCTACCTTATTAACAATTCTAATTGGCTATTTTTTTGCAATTTAAATAGAGACTCAATACACGTTTTCCCTGCATTTCCCCAAATCTCTGCACAGTAAGACAAATAAGGCAGAACTTAAGAGCAATATATCAAAAACAAAGCTTTTTTGTTGAGTACATCCCTTGTTTTATAGAGTATAGCAATAGATTTAGACACTTGGCATTTGATATATTCAATATGTGGTTTCCAACTAAGCTTACTATCAATAATCCCACCTAAGAATGTTGTTTCATATACTTGTTCAATTCGAACTCCATTATAAAGTTTAGCGTTATCATTATCTCTGTTCCCTGAAAAAATCATAAATTTAGTTTTATTTTCATTTAATGATAACTTATTATAGTCAAACCACTTTTTTATTGTGACCAATTCCTTTTCCACCTTTTGCAGTAATTTACTCATACCTTTTCCAGTACAAATAAAATTTGTATCATTGGCAAACGTAATGAATTTCAACCGAGTTGATACAGAAAATATATCGTTCAGGTAGAGTGTAAATAATTTGGGTCCTAGGACCGAGCCTTGCGGCACACAACAAATTACTTGTTTAAGCTGTGAATCTGTATTATTTACAGTACATATTGAAATCTGGTGCTTAAATAACTTTGAAACCATTGATTTGTTTTGCCATGAAGACCATAATCAAATTTTTTAAGCATGTGTGTATGGTCAATTGTATCAGATGCCTTACTCAAATCCATTAAAAACACCTACTACATTAGGTTTTTGATCAACTGCTGTCGCAATCTGCTCTACAAATTCCATAACTGCCAATGACGTTCAACGATTCTTCCTAAACCCATATTGATGGTCATTTTAAAGATCAAACTTGTTAACAAATGCTTCAAGTCTTACTACAAAAAAGTTTCTCTAGCATCTTTGAGAACTGTGGTTGTAAAGAAATGGGCCCATAGTTGCAAGCTACTTGTTTATCACCACTTTTATAAATAGGAATAACTCTGGCTACTTTCATTTGTTCAGGAACTGAACCGCTCAAAAAGGATTAGTTGCAAATGTAAGGAACAGGTTCAATGATGCAGTGGATAACCTCCTTGATAAGAGACATGTCTAACCCATGAAAATCCAAGGACTTTTTATTTTTAAAGCTATTTGCAACTTGCAACACATCACATTGGTTTACACCACTCAGAAACATTGTATTATTATTATCAATTATTTCATGGTTAATGTCAACTTTTGGCAACTTAGCCAGTATTGCTCCACTAAAAATGAAGGGATGCAAATATACAGTAGATCCAAGCCTTATGAGACCATTTTCTTGTTAATCTGGTGAACGGTGCTACCATTAAGGCCTCATCGGCAGTGTGTGAAAATCGTTTTTGTGAATAGGATTTCAGACATTAGAGCCCTTATTAGCTCTCCATCTGCTGGTCAGTCAAATGCTGTCACATGCACAACTTTATTTTTCCCATTTGTTTCCTGTGATACTTTCTCGTTTGAAGAAGTGGTTGGTTGGTTCACTGAAACATTCCATCTTTTCAGACCTGTTCAAAGAATCGTTTTCCACCCTAGCCCCCTGCATTTATCATAGTGTAAATGAGAGCTTGGTAAATGGGGTGGTGCAGGCACGTTATAAACATACCGTTTTTCAGCCAGTTATAAAGTCCGGCCTTGATTCAACTCACCTTTCAAACTTCCTCCTGGTTTCTAAGCTTCCCTTGCTGCCTAAAATCCTGGAAAGAACTGTTTTTGTCAACTGAAAGCACTCCTGAATGAGCATAAGATTCCTGAGGTTTTCCAGTCTGGTGTTTAGAATCGTCACGGCACAGAGTCGGAGTTGCTGAGGGTTGGATTTGGATCTTTTCAAAGTGAAGGACAAACTTCCCAAAATCCAAAGGGGTTCAAATGAAGGCAACTGGGCCTCTTTGGTTTCTTGAAGAAGTTTTGCTCCTCACCTGAGGAGCTTTGTCAATTCTGGCTAGAACAGAAATCCCCAAACAGCGCTCTTTCAAACATCTTCTCATGTAAAAGTCCCAAATATTCTCTTTAGGGAACGAAAGGAGGTACATTAGTTTTGTAAGGTTAAATGAAAAAACACAAACTGTTTCAACTTTCAAATGGATTCACATCTTAAGTACTATTCTACTCATGTTATTATTTATAGTGACAATTTAATAATCCTATAGAAGGCAAGGGCGTCAGTTTGTTTTCAGAATTGCTGGGGACAATCACCATACACTTGAGTGGGGTTTAAAAATTGCTGGGGACAATATAGGCTAGCACAGGGGTCGGCGGCTCTGGAGCCGCATGCGGCTCTTCCATCCATCTGATGCGGCTCTCTGTGCTTGTAAAATAATGAATGGATATTTAAATAAAATGCTTTATATTTTACTGCATTAATTTTACATCTGTATGCTAATTCTAAATGTAAAGATTGTCTGCGTAAACCTGAACAGTTCCAACCCGGTCTTACTGTGAGACCGGGTTGACGCGTCACGCTTGTGCGTAATTATAGGCGCTTTCTGAGCTGGAGGATGTGAGATTCTGGGCTTCTCCTCAGACGGCTCCTGGATGCGTCGCCACATTGGAGACAGGAACAAGCGCTATTCAGCCAAAGTTTCATAATCAAGGAACATTTTCTAAGTGACAAGTCTCTGAGAGACAGGGTTTGGAAAACACTCGCTTCAGTGGGAGGAACCTTCCCGCATGCGCTCTGGTTCTGAGAGCCTGGATTTGTATTCTGAACAGTCTAAACATGTTTTTAAAAGAAACGTATGACAAAAGTGGCACCTGCTCAGTAAAACCACCAACAGGGTGAAAAATATCAAAATATTGAAGGCAGAGACGGGCTACAACTTCTGGATCATTTTTATATAAATCGTTTTATTGATTATCGTCTTATGAAAGATAACTTTGACGTACACGAGCGACCAGGCGCGTTGCAAGATTTTCAAAAGTGTGGGAGATGTTGTCTGTGCCTAAAATTATTTGATGTCTTGTTATTTTAATTTCCATAATAGCGCAGCAGGTGCGAATTTTAGACGTGTCACGCATGTCTCCGTTTTAAACATGTTTAAACTGTTCAGAATACAAATCCAGGCTCTGTCTCGTTAGATGGGTGTAACTAAAGTTTGTACTGAATGAAACTTTACATTAAACCATGTTGAAAAGAAAAGGATCCGATTAAATTGTTTCCCCTCATTTTACAGTCAGTACATGGCTCTGGGGTTAATCAAGTTTAGTTGTTTCTCTTTGCAACAATCTTCACAAGAAGGCAAAACAGTTAAATGGCAGGTTACAGATATTTCCATTTGACTGTATTTTGATGGATAAACTCAAGGATGCTGGCTGTTTTGAAAGAATTACCCCGACGCACACTGATGCACATGGATGAGCTTGGAAAAATGTTCTTTTTATGAAATTATTAAACTTTGGCTGAACAGCGCTTTTTCCCGTCTCTAATATGGAGACGCATGACGCATCCAGTCTGAGGCAGAATAGCAGCGCAGAAAGCACCTGTAGAGACATTTGATCACGCACAAAGTTTATGTGGAGCAGAAGCGGTCGGGCCACGGCAGGTGGAACGTTCCTAGCCTACATGAAGTGAAACTGTTTAATTGTAACATTAATATGTTACTGGACACGCTGGTCTGGTTGGTTAGACCAGTGTTGGAAGTGGAAAACACACACACACACACACACACACACACACACACACACACACACACACACACACACACACACACACACACACACACACACACACACACACACACACACACACCCACACACACACACACACCAATTAAAATAATGCTGATAGCATGGACTACAAGACAGGTGATGGTTTATGTATTTAAATGATGATCAGGCTGTTGTAAAATGTAATCTCCATCCACATCCAGACACAATTATCCTCTATTCTAGTTGCTCTGCTCTTGTCTGGGCTGATGTAGCTGATGGTGCACGCGGCGCGCCTAACGGCTGTGGTGCACATTTTACACATTTGGAGAGATGGGCTGGATGCTTTGCTTTCACTGGAAGATGGTCCACTTAACGCACGGGTGTAGACTACATATTAATGACAAATGAATGAAAATTAAATTGGGAGTTTTTACTTCATATTTTATAAATAAAAATGACGGGGTAAAACATTTATGACGTATTTTTAAACGAAATTTTCTAGCGCGACCTGCCTGCTTCACTAAGTCGCTGCTTATTAAGGTCCGTCCAAAATTACCGTGGCTCACCCAAAAATGAAAACCTGGCGCCGCGCCTATTATAAACCTCTGCAAATTGTTGTTCTTCACGTTATCAAACTCAGACTTTGTACAGCTAATGTCAAGATGTAAAATGATGAATTCAGTCGAGCTCTTCCATCCCTCCCTCTCCTGCTCTCCTGGAAACCCGACATTGGCTGCCAGAAGTGGGAAGTGAAGAAGGAGATGAGGCAAACAGAGTGAGTGCGACGTAGAGAAACCAGACTGGTGTGGAGGTGAGCAAAACAGCTGGAAAAGTGTGGGTGTTGAATCCCCCACGGGTGTGATGCCCATGCGAGCGACCGGTACCTGCTGCTGTCACCTGGTTGTGAGCAGCTCTCTGCTATCTGAGGCTAGGCTCCGCCCACAACGCTGCGCTGCTGTGGCTCCCAGTGTTTTCTTTACTGTGGGAAATGGGTAATAATGGCTCTTTGATGGGAACAGGTTGCCGACCCCTGGTAAAAGATCTGAGCTGGTAAAACAAAAATCCTCATCAGCAGGATTTTTTGAAAGTGGGGGGGACACAGCTGCCAATCACAAATTTTGCCGGGGACATGTCCCCGGCGTCCCCGGTTAAAATGACGCCTATGATAGAAGGTAAGGGTTAACACGAGTACAGCTGAACAAAAATCTAGTTTAAACAGCGACTAACTTTAGATTGCTATAAAAGGAAGCAATGGCAAATCTTGTCTGTAACACTCTGCAGCAGCTGAAAACATGAAGCTTGGTAGAGAAAAGACTGTTGAGGTTACACATGTAAAACAAAGAAGATGTACAAAGTTCCATCAGGACAGTTGGGGCTTGACTGATTGGACTCAACTGGTCAACATGAACACCAGCAGGGAGACACATCAGCTTCACGGTCTTTATATATTTATTGCCTTTTAGTCGTCGTGACAGGAGACGTAAGCTGACGCTGTAACTGTATTCCAAATGGAAACTGTGCAGACCACTGTGCTCATCTATCTTGGTACTGACATATGAGTGGAGAGAGAGAGGCAGCATCCAGGGCTTGTCTCCGCTTCGCCAGTCACGTTGACACCTGGAACTACTCAATCTCCTTACCTGGCAGAGGACAGAGCGTGAGGGAGGCTGAATGTGTGTGTGTGTGTGTGTGTGTGTGTGTGTGTGTGTGTGTGTGCGTGCGTGCGTGCGCGTGTGTGTGATTAGAAAGAGAGGAGGATAGGAAGCTTAAGAAATGGATGAGAAGGATGAGTATGAGTGGCAGACAGAGGTAGGAGGAGAGTGAAGGCACCATGGAAGCTGTTTGAGATAACATGAGGATGCAGACATGATATAAATGCACATGAATACATACACGACACATGGATTTTAGGGACTGTAATAATTTTCTCTTTGTTTTATCCCAATCACCCTCCTTCCTGCAGTATAGCCACAGCTTCTTGTACATGAATTAGAGTTTAACTCCAGCAGCTCACAGGCTGTTGGCCGTTGAGTCCACCAGAGCAAGCTCTTCTGAAAAATAAATAGAAATAGGAAAGATTCCATTTAAATCCATAGCAAAGGGTGCAGCACTGAAAGCACTCTCCTAAAAGAAGCCTTCTGTTTCATCCAGGCAGGTCTATTTTTTGCCCAAGTGAAAGCTCACCTGCGATCGAAAGAAAATGCAGCAGACGTGATTTCTCTCTTCATTATTTATTACTAGAATGTCTATTTTTGAAGAAGCAAATACTACTTTATCCACTCTAAGGAAACCTTCCCCTCAAGCGTATGTATTGCCGAGTGTGATGAAATCAAATCAGAAAGTGTGATGACCAAAATGCATTCCTTGAAGAAACGACTGTTACTCATTATCATTGATGCCAGGATCTAACACTGAATTATGATGATCTAGTTGTATCTTTATTAAATATCAACACAATTGACTGAATAGTAAACATGTTTCTGTTTAATTTTTAATCAGCCGTGGCTCGATGGGGTTGACTCCCAAACTCAGTCAGTTGAAGATAACCAGAGAATTTCTGAAAAGTTCATAACAATCTTTTTAGTGGTTTATTAGGTACGTCGCCCAAGAGAAGATTTACTCAAAATGAGAAAAACTGAAGAGGTGTTTCCTTTGCATGGAATGGGACTTCTTTAATGATGGACATATGAGCTACAGACATTTCTTTGTTGACAATAAACAAAAAATGAATAAATTGTTGATTCAATTAATAAAATCATAGACTGCCTTAAAAGGAAACCAGTGCATTATGTAGATTAAATCAGAATAAGAACAATTTAAATCGAGCCACATAGGAACACAATTAAACATTATTCCAGCACAATGAATTCTAAAATCCATATTTTACCTGAGAATCCATAAATTACTGTGCTAATTACCTTGTGTAAGCTGTAATTTGTCATGACGGATGTACTGTAGCGTAGGGTTTGGTCATTTTTAGGGCAAAACAATGTTGAGGGTTGCAAAACATTTTCCATCAAACAGAAGCGCTGTACATCACATCAAACTTTACAACATGGATGAAGCCTGAACGGGCTAACAGAGATCTACATAAAAACCAAGAACAGAAGAAATGGATAAAACTGATAAAAAAAAAGGGGATGAAAGACAGTCAAATACTTAAAATCAAACAAACGTGATGAGGAAACGCCAAAGAATAAAAATGAGTCTTCATCTGACTCTTAACAAAGCTTACAAAGATTACAACAAAGATGCTTGTGTGACCTCCAGCACAAGTTCAGTCCACAGTTTAGGGGTCAGGACCATCGACGTATAAATATTGGACAATGGGTTTCCATAGCCTCCAATAACACGTTTTTGTGCTAAAATGGGAGGTGGCCACCACCGCCATTTTGACCGTGTCACAGGTTCCGTCAAGCCCAGACATTTCCACAAAAGGGAAGAGAGGTGGGACTGAGGGTGGGGCTGTAAGGCTGGGATCAACTGACGACGCCCGGTCGAACTAGCTACAAGCTAACCCAAAGCTAACGCAGAGGTGGGAGCTAAGCTAACGGAGGTAGCAACCTAGCTACAACCGGAGTTCACTGTGCACAATACCAGAGCTTCTGAGTCAGAGATACGCCGGGCTGACCGCTGGGGAGAACCAGGTGGAAAACATCGGTCTCCCGAGAGCTCCACAAGCCGATAGTGGGAACCCAGCTCCACCAACATGTTATATTTCAACCCATTTTCTAAAGTGCAGCATTGTGTTAAATGCACTGGGTTTTACCCTATAACATTTAAATTTCATGGTTAAACAGTACATGTTAAAATCTAAGCTCAGCTCGGCAGTGACCTAAAATACATAAATATAATTTTACTTACCAAACAAAATGAAGTGGAGACTCCTTGGGCGCTCTTTTAGTGCAATTAATGCCACAGCAAGTCATTTTGTCCAACAATTGCACTAAAAATATCCCAAAAAGAATACACAAACACAGAGACTCAAAATCCCGGATCAGTTTCCAGGCCAGACCGAGGCTCTACCGAGGCTTTTCCACGGAGCTAGCTCTGTGGTCACGTGGGTCTGATGCTCATTAATTATACAGAATTTTAGGCTTTTAATACACTTAAATAGAAGAGTGAGAAAAATATCCACCCCCCTCAGAGTTGTCATGAGTGTAAACTAGATCATTTAAACCAAAAACATGTTTTGGTACCAGGCTGTAAACATGTTTATTTCTGCTGTGAAATTGATATTTTTAACATGGGAGTCAATGAGGATTTGCTCGCTTCTGACACCAGCCCCTAGTGGAAGAGAGTGGAGCTGCAATTTTTGGTACTTCCGGGTTGGACTCAATTTTTGAGCCGCATTGTGGGGGCTTGGTCAGGACCAACAAAGCCCTGCCTCTTCTGCATTTCCCATGTGGATACAACTAACTGGTGACTAACCTTCATCACCACCCTCTCCTTATTCTGCCTTCCCCAGAATCCACTGATTTCCCTCTTTCCTATACACTCGCTCTCTCTTTCTTTGCATTTTCTAATCACAATTGCCTATTTTTGCTTATTTTAAACATATTTTAAATCATTTTCTAAATCCCTTTTTATATTTTAAATGTTTTGCTTTTGTAAAGCGCCTCGTGATTTTTATCTTGAGAGGTGCTATTGAAAAGACTGTTTTCTTTCTTTCTTTAAGGTCATGTGAGGAGATTAGGTGAATAGGTCAGAAAACAGGTAGGAGCACTACCACACAGGGAGGTAAAAACGAGCAGCTCAAAATTCACTCTAAAATAAACTCTTAACCAGTGTAAAGACAAAAGTGCCGTGACTTGATCCCAAATTAGGCTGGTGAAGGTTCTCAGTCATCCAGGTCACAGGAATCAAAAAGGGATTGAATGAAGGCAGCTGGACTTATTTGGCCTCATGAAGACGTTTTGCCTCTCATTCGAGGAGCGTTGTCCGTTCTGACTGGATATGGGAGAGTCAAGCTAATAACCTGTAGCTGTCTATTGTTGCTTAACGAGCAGAAACTATAAACCCTGGGAGTCATTGGTCTCGTTATGCCCTAATGAGTTGGAATGGTTGTTTGGATTAGATGCAGGAGAGTGTGCCCTACTGTTCTGGAATTAGACCAAAGGTGAAACCTGAGGCCTGCTCCTTTGTTTAACTCATTTGCTGCCAGCCGTTTCCTGATTAGTAAAGCCCGTCGCTGCCAGTGTTTCTCACCATTTTTACTGTTTTTTTAAGAGTCACAGAACGTTGCGCGCTAGGATGATGTCGACGCCAAAACAACCAAAACAAAGCGGAGACTCACCTCTTACATCAGAAAGAATCTGCACGTTTTGAGGTTTATCCATTCTTTCCTAATCCGTTGTTGAATTGTGATCGGCAAAAGCTTTTCCAGTTTTCGCCTCACTTTTGTTACAGCAGCAGCCCAAAACGATCTCCTAACACATGGATTTTCTGCTTCCTGATCACGTGATGTGTGACGTACGCAGATGAAGATCGGCTGTAGAGCTGAGATGTTTGTTCTCACGGTGCGGGGGCTCGATCCGATGCCCACACAGTAAAAAAAATGTAAATGCAGTGAACGGTTGGATTTAAAATGACGACTTTAGTCGTCAATGGCAGTGAATGAGTTAATGTGATCCCGCATTCTGGTACCGGTCAGGAATCTAGCTTTTATTTTTTGACAAGCTGAAGCCAGGCTAGTGGGGCCTGACTAACTCCTGAATAAAGGGAGCTACAAAAGTCCAAGCGTGAAGCAAATGCATTAAACATCTCCAAGTTTTCTCGCAACACTACACTAGCGGCATGATCCTGGATAGCTCGTGAAGTTGAAAAAACAAGCGCACCCTCCCCATTTTTTTTTACTCTAACTTAAATGTTGAATCTAGCTTCACAACTAGATCGGTAATGAGATCCTTCTGCCAGAGCAGACAGGTTGAACCTTTGGGACTTCGGACTCTGAACTTTGCCCGGCTTTTAAACCGTACTGAGACTTTTCAGCATCCTAACCCAGAGTTCTAGCTTGTTCTCAGCTTGTGTGATGAGAAGGTTCATTAACTGTAAAAGTCCCTGAGTTGTAGCCATTCATGTGTTTGCTGGTGTTGATTAGCTAGTTGAGTTGATTCCAAATGTTGATTACTAAGATGCATACGGTAAATGAGTTAAATGGGTGTAAAACTCCTCTAAACCGTTATAGGACACAGGTGGACTATTGTTGATAGAAAATATTTATTTATTAATTTGTTGATGAGTAGAACTTAAATTTATCGGCAGTTTTGAAGTCATTTTCCATGAAGGCCTTCATATTTTTGAGGTTGCTGAACCCACTGGTGAATTCATTTTCCGTGATAAAAATGTGGTACTTTTGGTGTGTTTTAGTCAGATTTTTAGGACTTTATCGCATTCCTTGCTCTGAAGTTGAAACGGTCTCCTGAAGGTTTCTGGCCATCTGAGAGAAACGTCTGATTACTGGCAGCCTAAATGCTGCCTTACAGATGTGCTGACATGACTCATGTCCCTCTAGTTTTCCAGCTGACAAGTGGGAATTAAAAACTCCTCCAGAGACGTTGTCCGTTAGATCGCGGTGCCGTCAGACAGGTCGTCTCAGAAACTGCTGAAAACCATCTCTTTTTGCTGTCATTAAGTAAGAGTTTTAAAAAGAAAATATGCCAAGCTGGTCTTCATGAAACACACAACAAAAAGCTGCCATACAGAATCAAAAACAAGCACCATTTCACACACAAACAGGCACAGAATGCCTAAAAGGCATCTAAGCTGCATGACTGTCTCATGTTTCTCTGTGTGTGTGTGTGTGTGCAAGTGTGTGTGTGTGTGTGTCACTATTGGCTGCCAACTACCTTATTTTTCACATTTTCCCAGAAAATATTGCTGTAATAAATAATCACTTGACATGATTATTTGTTTCTGTGTTGCACTCTGGTTTTATTAGCTGTGCATTTCCTGGTTTCCACTCTCTGTCAGTGTCTAGACAGACGTGAAAATGTTCATATACCAGGACAGCTAGACAGGTGAACTGGTCCTGCACACAGTTGGTAGCCCAGTGAGGGATCAAACACACAAAAAAGGGTCAGCTTCTTACCACTAACCCAGGCAACCTGGAGAAGAGGTCAGAAGCCGCCACGGATGCAGCAGCAACCTCACTCTGCGTTTTCTCCTCCTTTCTGCAGCGATGAACTCTCTCCAGACTCACCTATGGGGAAGGAAGGGCAGGGAGGTGAGGGGGAGCTGCAGGGTGAGATCCAGTCACAGCTACAACCAGAACCTCAACCACAGGCCCAACAACAGGAGCAGCAAGAAACGCAGCCACATTTTCCACCATCAGAGCCTCAATCTGAACCCGAACCTGAACCACAGATTCTTCCCCAGCAGCAGCCTGAAGTCAAACCCCAGTCAGAGCCGGAACCTCAGCTGGAGCCAGAAGTGGAGCCTGTGAGCGAAGTGCTGCCTCAGGACCCCCCAGAAACCCCTTCGCCGTGCAGTGAGGAGCAGACAGGAGCGGAGAAGGAGAATCAAAAGTCAGAAGAAGTTGTCGAGGCAGAGGCAAAGCAAGAAGAGAGGGGTGAGTTGCAGGGGAAGAGCTGCAAGGGCAAGGCAGCACAGGAGGAAGAGGATGAAGAGGAGGGAGCAGCGAAAGGAGGTGGTGCAGGGAGGAGGGCCAGCCTACATCACACAGCCTCGCCCTTGAGGGTGCAGCGCAACGGCGCCGGCTCGCACTCCGCCTCCTCTGACTATGAGCTCTCGCTTGACCTCAAAAACAAGCAGGTAGGGTTGACTTTGGGATGGGGGAGGGAGGGAGGCAGTTGGTGTGTGGCTTGTGTGAGGGGGAGAGCAGAGAATGTAGAAAGCTGTTCTGTACTGTGTTTCTGATGGTTTGAAATGTCTGTGGCGTGGTTCAGTTGCTGCCCGAGGAGAAGGCATCTGGGTGCACACTGTGGATTTTTTTCTGTTGGTTTGACTTGGTGATCCTGTGGATGATCAAAAGTGTCTGATTACATGTCTTCATTATCACAAACAACCATCATCATGATTGCTTCATCAGCATCCTCATCTAGTCCTTCCACCTTTCAAATCTGTTTCAGAAACTAGTTTGTAAGTTTACGTGTGCATGCTCAGACTCCAGGGGAAAGTTTACAAGTTGTACATCAAACTCTTTCATTTGGACTTTTCCTTAATTGTGTTTCCATGGTAAAGCTGGCAACTGTTATCTAACAAAAACAAGTTAAATCGTCTTTTCTGAGCTGCCTTAAACCTGACAGTGTGTCCATAATGTTTCACGCTCATGTGTCTGTGTTTTATGTCAGGTTTCCCATCAGATTTGCAGAAGTCTTCTGTTTAACATCTTCATTTCAAACATCATCAAGCATTCACAATCTCAATTCATCATCCATCTAAACAGCATTCCTCAGTCCAGGGATCTTCAAGCAGGTAAGGCTGCAGGGATTAGAGTCCAACTCATCTTTAACAGACCGGACTGCTTTCAAACTGATTTATGGGCCATTCCCATCTGTACCGGGTCGGCCCGGGCCGGGTAGCCCCAGTCGGCCCCAGCCTGGCCCGGTTGATTCCACACATCCTTGCCTTAAGCCCATGTGGGCTGATTCTACCCACCAATCAGAGGCTTGCTCTAATGGAAGGTGTGAATTTGCTGTCAGCAGTGGGTGTGTTGGCCCTGGTCGGCCTGAAGCAGACCCCCTCGAGAAGAGGGCTGAGAATGAGCCTTGGTTGGCCCGGAAAAATACCAGGCCACCCAGATATGTAAACAACCTACGCTACCCGGCCCGGGTCGACCCGGTACAGATGGGAATGGCCCATTAGTCTTTCAAGATTTCCTTTCCTGAAGAATATGCCATTTATTGATCTTAATAACTTTCTGAGCAGAGCTACTAGTTTTCTGGACTGCATCTTCTCGAAAGCATCATGTTTTTTTTTATAATTATAGTTGAGGAAAACATCTTAAATAAAACATATGCTTTTTTTTCTCCCCAGAATTTCAAATTTTCACACTTTTCTAACATTTATTATGTCGAAACAATCATCCCAGGAGTTTGCACACCTTTTACCACAATGCAATACTTTTCTCTCAGATGTTTTAGAGCTCAAAAAGTTGCTGAACTCAGTCTCAGGTCTTAATTTTCATTATTGTCTCTGTAGGTGTGGTGCGCCACACTTGGCCACACCTAATCAATAACCGAAAGCAATCAATAAACATTAGCTCTTGGCATTGGGGGTTTTTCAGCCCCGCTGCAATACGCAACCATTTCTTTCTTCCCTATAGGAAGAGAGTGTAATTTAGTTTGCATCCATCTTCTTCTATTGGTAAATTCTACGAATGAAAGTAAAACCTGCAAAAACAACTTGCAGGATAAAATAATACTTATTTTAGCAAGGATACAAAATTAGCTGAAGTCATTTGCCACTAACCACCAGTGTTTTTAGGTGAGATGAGTTTGTTATTTCACCCCTTATCAGCTTCACTTTTGTTCCCGTTTGACTCGATTCGCTCTCATCGCTTCCCTAATCGAGGATCCGAGTTCTTTAACCTCAGGTCCCGACCTCTTTTTCTCTCTTTTCTCCCCTCGCTCTTTAATCTCACATCTAAAGAGTCCCTCTTTTGCACCATCTCCCTGTCAACGATGCTTGAGATAGGCAATCAGCTGGATTAATCTCCTGTCCATCCAGGTGGGGGTTGTAGGGGGCTGATGGATCTCCAGATCAATGTCAATGTAATTGGATCTGCTGAGAGATCCTTTTTTTGCTGAGGAAAGAACTTCCTGATGGATTACTCAACTAACTTAAATTTGAGTTTTTAACCCTGAGAGCCATAGGTCACCCGTGTAAACAGATTTGTTTATACGTTTTGGGAGACCTGCATTCAGCAGTTACCCTTTTAGCTAATTAAATAACATCAGAAGAATTATTGGGGTAAAACTTTAAAAGGTTTCCAGTAAAATAAAAGTGCAAGACCTAAATCAGATACTTTAAGACAATTGCAAAATATATTTAAAAATAATAAGGAATGGCTTGTTACATGAAAACCAATTCTTAGGTTCATGTTTTGATGCTATTTAACAATAAAACAGCAATCAAGGCATTAATATAACTGAAGGTTTGTCAGCACGTTCTCTTTATTTAGGATGATTAAAACTGTCTGCCTCAAGAAAACCGTTTTACCCCTTAATTTATGAAACTCCATCAGAAACTTTCCTGAAACGCATGAAGTCATTAAATGTCCACCAAAAGGAGCAGGAGGTGGTTTTTATTTTTGTTTTTTTGTTTTTTACTTTGGGAGGGAGACTTGGGTCACATGGTGCATTCAGGACATAGACTATCACTGAATAGAAGGTGGGTGAGAAAAGCATCGTTTTATTTTATGCATAAATGTGAGTTATGTAATGTGCTGATTTTCAGTTTCTTCTCTTTTTCTCTACAAACGCTGCTGATCTCTGCTTGAGCAGCTGAAGTTTTCATTTAAAAGCTTTTCATCTCCACACAACAAAAAAACTCCTAGAAGAAAATTAAAAACACTCATAGGGACACATACATCTGCAGGTTTATGTAACTGCTTAAACAGCCTTTTTCTGTTGCTTTTCAGTCTAATCATGACAGAAAAACTAAAAATAGGAAAAGTTCTTCTTTTACATTCATTTGTGGAAATTTTGCATAAAACTCTGCAAAACAAAGTTTGAACTGAATGTGTCTGGTTTAATTTTCCCAGTTCGAACACAGCTTCAGCCTCTGATAACATCTGACCTTTTCCATTGTCATTCTCACTTTGCAACACAGTCAGCATAAAAACATCCCACTTTTGCTGTTATGTAATTATCTCATTAATCATGTAAATGTTTCTGGGCTGTCGGACAGCTTGCATGAGCTTGGAAGCCGACAATCCTGGCTTTGCATCTTGCTCTTTGTTTCTACAGCGTGTGCAGTTCTGATTATCGGCTGTTTCCTCCCACATATTCAGGGTGATGTTTTCTTTGTCAAGTTGAATTTAAATCAGCTCACTCTTTTTCTAAAACACTCATTCCTCATTAAGGGTGTGGGGAGCTGGTGGCTGTCTCCGGCAGTCACTGGTAGAGGCGGCGGACGCCCTGGACAGATGCAGTCCATCACAGAGCCAGATAAAGATAAACAAGAGGACACACTTAGGGACTCACTCACACCCAGGGACAAACTAGGGCCTCTGATGAAAATAAATTGCATATTTTTGACTTGTGTGCTAATATCCTTGGCTAAAATAGTTTCACTAAAGGTGTGTGACACACACAAAACAATTACTTATTGTTTCTGATTATGATCGTTCACTTTGAGTTTTTCATGCAACACCTGTTTCCTGTGTTAGCTTCTGCTCAAAAATAGCTGGTGAAGTACTTGGATTTGAAAATGTCCACACTGTGATGTCACATTGTGTGCTTGCTATCATGGCCTTGCCCATTTCGGCCCGCGTCTGCCTGCCGGAAGGCTTTTTAAAGGGTATTTGCAGCGAGGAGAGAGAGCGGAGAGCGTGTTGGTGATAGTGACTTTGCAACATGGCTGAATGCGTTCTGTTAGCCAGTCAGAAGTGAGGTGTGTGCATATCATTAATAATATTGAGCAACCCTGTTGTTTTCAACTCACCTCTGCACCAGCAAGCTTTTGCATCTCAGAACAGGAGCATCGTAACTTAAAAAATACAAATTATTGATTTACACTAGAGAACATTGCAAATGTATTGAATAGACGAGTAAAGCATGCCTTTAAAACAATCCAAAGCTCTAAATCTGGTTGTGATTCAAATGATCTAATTAGATCTGAATATGCTTCTACATAACTGCCCTCAGCTTTCTAAAATTACGTTTTTAATATGTTCTTTGGTCATTTTATTTATTTTGGCTTTTAATTTCTAGCCAAGACAAATTTATTTACAAAGCACTGTCTCCTCTGCGCTAATTCCTTGGTACATCCAGGACCATTGGGCTTTGTGTTCATGTTTCAGAGCTGATGTTACACCTCATCCGACCATATTTTTTGCACTCTCATGCTCATATCACTTAGCGCTGTGTCGTGCAACACTTTCTCCCTCCCTCCTTCAGAGGGGAGCATGAGGTCAGCTCGGTGCTGATCTGCATGTGAAACTCCACTCAAACACAGCGGTGCAAAACAACACAGGACTTTCTAACCGCTGTGCCTCAGTATATTTTCATCACCAGAACTTAGTGACATAATCAAAAATAAAAGTGACAACGGGATAATTACCAGTCTCCATCTAGGTGTGCTCATCGCTCTCTCAACACCTTATTTTTTCCCTTTTGTGTCCTCTTCCCCTAACGCCCTTGTTTTTGTGTCCTCTTGTGTGCTATTCCTCCATCTCTTTGATGCTTTGACCTTTTCCTTCGCAACATGCTTTATACACGCTACAGCGGACATGCAGTCTGTGATCGCATTTTATACTGGCTGTGGCCATGAATAGTGCAGACATGAGCACATTTTTGATCAAAGTAGCCAGAGACATTTGTGACATTACTAGTGTTAGCTTGCTAATGGTGCCAAAATGCTCCTTGCATTGTCATGCTGCACATATTTAAACCAGAGCATCACATGTTCTCTGAACGCTCCTTCCTTCCATCCGTAGTCTTTGCTTGCCCCGCGGGCTGTAATTCTATCTGAATAGTTAAGTGTATCAGATGCATGAGAAAGCAATGTGACCCAAATACTTTATGTATCTTCCCCCAGTTTGCACAGAAGGCAAAACAAACAAGCTCAACCGCCAAATCTAATCAAACGCAGCTATGCTAATGTCCCGTTCTTGTATTCAAGGGCACCTCTGCAGGATTTGTTTCGACGAGATACACTCGTCTGAATGTTGTCTGTCATATTACCGCTCTGTATTAAAAAAAGACTACAATATCTGTAGAGTAGGGTTATGGTGATGAGGTGCTCTCAGTTCAGATAACAAGAAAAAAAAAGAATAAAAGTGATGAAAATTCAGGCTGAGTTTGAGCCTACAACTTTCTGATTGCTGGACATCGGCTCTACCTCCTGAGCTACCGCTGCCCCATTTTTGTTCTTCTAGATGAAGGCTGCATCTTGTGTAGCTAGCCACTTGACCTGCAAACCCTAAAGTCACTTTAGCAAATGCATGTTTATTTTAACCCGCCCACTGTCCTACTGGGTGTGACCCCGCCAGGAAAGTTAACCATTGAGCAGGATTGATGGTTTATCCCTTGGGTCCATGTGGCAGGGGTGAGGAGTGAGCACCACCTCACCCCTGCCACATGGACCTCAGTCAGTGTCAGTCCACCTGCATTGGTGAATTTTCCTGCGACTGAAGAAAAAATAGATATAAGTCAGAATTTTGTTCCTTTTTGGTTGCAATTCAAATTGGCAGGTGTACATTTAAATGTGAACTAAACTAATCCTCATTAGCACAATACTCTAAAATCTAAAGAGAAAGATGCATTCAAATCCAGGTTATTTAGATTTATCTAAGCTTGGCTCCTGTCAGAGCTGAAATCTCTACATTCTCATCCTCGATTGAAGTTACAACAGAAGAAAATTCATCGATTAGAGTCTGAATAGGACAATGCTCAGAGACGTGGGCAGATAAGCACTCATTCCGGGCACTTCCACAGAGTCCAACGTCATCAGTTGTTTAGGGACATTTAAAGAGGTTTCATCTGGTGACTGAGCTGCCGCCAGATGAGAACGACTATATTACATCTCTATCCGTTTCCCACAGCTTCTCAGCAATATTTCACAGGCGAGATTAATAGCTTGTTCGGCTTCACAAGTTGAGTGAGGCACTTCTCAGTGGGATTCACAGATTGTGAACTGTATTTGTTATGCATGATGTGAACTGTTTGCTCAAATATCAGCTGTTTGTGTTTTTACATGTGTGGCTTTTGTTAAGACAAAACACAGGAGAGTAAGATTGTTGCATGTGCTGAATGTGACCTTCCAAAAAGGTGATTCCATAATGGCCACTGTCTCTTTGTCCCCATCATAATAAGAGAAACTTTCTTTTTTAGTTTATTTTTAATTGTTTTAAAAAGTGTGGTGAACTTGCATGTTTCAACTTCTACATGGGAAGGATTTCTTGTTTGCTGAAAAACAGAAAGAGCAGCAAAAAATCCCAAAACTGTTGGGATCAGCGACTGGGATTTGGCAAACAATTTGTCAGCTGGGTGGACAATGGAAAGTAGTACAAATGTTGGTGTTGTTGTTTCATAAGAATTCAACATTTTCTGTCTGTATCTGTCTTTTATTCTCAGATCGAAATGTTAGAGCACAAATACGGCGGCCACCTCATCTCCCGCCGTGCTGCCTGCAAGATCCAGACTGCCTTCCGCCAGTACCAGCTCAGCAAGAACTTTGAGAAGATCCGCAATTCGCTTCTGGAGAGCCGCCTGCCACGACGAATCTCCCTGCGCAAGGTCCGTGTGCAAAATACCGAGGGTTTCTCTGCTGAACGGGCACTGGCAGAAGGCTGTAACCTGGCAGGAATCCCACTGGTGCGTTCACCATCTCTGCCTGCCACGGTCGGGAGCTCCCTGACCGACCTGGAAGACTCGTTCACCGAACAGGTCCAGTCACTTGCAAAGTCCATAGATGACGCACTCAGCAATTGGAGTTTCAAGACCATGTGTTCGCTGCAAGAAGGCGGCACGTATCAGTTCAGTGCTGACTCGTTCAATGCAGCAGCAACAGCTGGAGTCGGAGTTGGAGGAGGTGGAGAAGGAGGCGGTGTGGGACAGGGGACGATTCAACAAGGCCAGGTGGATCCAAGTGACCTGTCAAGGAGTGCGAGTAAGCTGATGATGGCGTTTCGGGATGTGACGGTGCAGATTGACAGCCAGAACTTCAGAGTTTCATCCTCAGTCATGGAATCATCTTCAGTCACCCTCGGAAGCTGCAGCCAACCAGAAGGGGCCTCTTCTACTGTAACAACCACTTCCACAACATCTAACTCCTCACCAGCCTCTGTCTCACATCAACAACCTCCTCCTCTACCTCCAGAGGCCCTGAGTGAACCCATAGCTTCACTGCCACCACCGCCACAAGCACCTCCACCACAGCCAGAGGGAGAATTATCAGAAGGTGAGCAGGACATTGAATTTCCTGCTCCACCTCCAAGTGAAGAGGAGCTGCTGGATGAGGAACAACCTCCTCTGACACCTCTGGATAAAATGGCCAACTCTCAAAATCTGGAGCGACCTCCTCCTCCTCCTCCTTCAGCAGAACCCATTCACATCCCACCGCCAAAGGAAGCTGTACTGTTGGGGAGCTCACCGGTGGTGGAACCTCTAGATGTGAAGAGATGTGGTTCAGAGACGGTGGACAACAGCTCCGAACAGATGAGCAGCAGCAGTGCATCGACGGAGGCACGCTCGACTTCTGAAGCCTCATCCAAGGAGGCACTGCAGGCCATGATCCTCAGCCTTCCACGCTACCACTGTGAGAACCCAGCCAGCTGTAAGTCACCAACGCTGTCCACGGACGTCATGCGAAAACGCCTTTACCGGATTGGCCTCAACCTCTTCAATCTGTAAGTAACCATCATCCTTTTTTAAATTTGGATGAAGTAAAAATCAAACAAAGCTACATTTCTTTTCTCTCACATTTACAAAAAAGAATTGAACTGAACAAAAACAAGATGGATTTAGTGTTATTCGCGATGGCGTCTAAGTTCAAATTCAGCTTCATATTAATGTACGGTGGGATTTATTGGATAAACTTTTGCTCCTCCATGTGTTTCTGAACTTTGAGTAGAGGTCAGCAGCACACCGTCCCCACTATAGATAGTGTTGGTAGCGCACTGTTTCTCCTCTCTTCACCCGAGTGTCCAAGACATGCGGCCGCAGGTCAGATGAAACAACAACAAAGTCTATCATTGAGCTGCAGCCTAAGGTATCCTGGTGCCAAGAGCACATATAGACACCTTTATGTCTGAACATGGTGTTCATTATGGACAATCCATAACTGGCACAGAAGTCCAATAACAAAACACCACTCAAATTCAGATCGGGGGGCTGTTCCTCCCAACCACACCTCTCCAGGTCTCACTGTCGTTGCCCACGTGAGAGTTGAAGTCCCCCAGGAGAATGAGGGAGTCACCGGAAGGAGCACTTTCCAGCACCCCCTCCAAGGTCTCCAAAACGGGTGGGTAGCCTGAACTGTAGTTTGGTGCATAAGCACAGACCACAGTCAGAACCCGTCCCCCCACACGTAAGCAGAGGGAGGCTACCCTTTCATTTACCGGGGTAAACCCCAACATACAGGCACCAAGATGGGGGGCAACTAGTATGCCCACCCCTGCTCGGCGCCTCTCAGTGGGAGCAACTCCAGAGTGATAGAAAGTCCAACCCCTCTCAAGGAAACTGGTTCCAGAGCCAGAACCATGCGTTGAGGTGAGTCCGACTATATCTAGTTGGAACCTCTCAACCTCACACACCAACTCAGGCTCCTTCCCCACCAGAGAGGTGACATTCCATGTGCCAAGAGCCAGCTTCTGTAGCCAAGGATCAGACCGCCAAGGTCCCCGCCCTCGACTACCACCCATCACACACTGCACCCAACCCCTTTGGACCCTCCCACGAGTGGTGAGCCCATGGGAAGGGGGACCCACGTTTCATCTTCGGGCTGTGCCCGGCCGGGCTCCATGGGTAAAAGCCCGACCACCAGGCGCTCGCCAACGTGCCCCACCTTCAGGCCTGGCTGCAGAGGGGAGCCTCGGTGACCCACGTCCGGGCGAGGGAACATGGTTTCCATTTATATAATTCATCATAAGAGGTCTTCGGGCTGCTCTTTGTCTGATCCCTCACCTAGGACCTGTTTGCCATGGGTGACCCTACCAGAGGCATAAAGCCACAGGTAACTTAGCTCCTAGGATCATTGAGACACTCAAACCCCTCCACCACGGTAAGGTGGCAGCCCAGGGAGAGGGAAGTTAAAGTCCCATTAGTTGTCACACACACTGATGTGTGTGCGAAATTTGTTCTCCACATTTGACCCATCCCCTGGGGGAATGGTGAGCTGCAGACACAGCCGCGCTCAGGAACCATTTGGTGGTTTAACCCCCTAATCTAACCCTTTAATGCTGAGTGTCAAGCAGGAAGGAGTTGGGTCCCATTTTTTCAAAGTCTTTGGTATGACCCGACCAGGAATCGAACCCTCCCATTCTCAGGGCGGACACTCTACCACTAGGTCACTGAGCTGGTCAATTGATTAGTTCAGATCAAATGGCTAATTGCAAGGAAACGCGACATGTTTTAGAAATAATCACATGTGAAGAACAAATTCAGAATACGTTGCAATGGAAGCTCAGAATATTTCATGAAAGCCATCACAGTCCATCAAGTTTTTTGGGCTTAAATAATTATAATAATCATTTTCTGGAAAGTGCCTTTCTTTTTTTGACCCTCTGGAGGCAGGCGTTGCAGATTTGCAACAGTTAAAACTTACCTACCTGGTTACTCCACATATGTATTTCACGAGCATGTTTTCACTCACCCCCGAAGGACTTAGTTGTTCACCCTTTTATCAAAACATATTTTGAGCCTGAGAGGATTAAAAAGCAAGTGACTGCACCATATTTGGTAAAACCACAATTGAATGTCAGCATCATTGCACATAACTGATTCTGGCTACAGTGCCGACCAATATTCTCTCTTTTTTCTTTTATTTTGTGCCTATTTCAACATATAAAATAGACATAAATGATAGCTGCATCAACCATTAGCTTACTAGCTTTTGTTTAAATCTAGGTTGAATCTGATTTTTCACAGATCTGGAGGAGATGACCACACACATCCCGACTTTTAACAAACATTTTCAATTCAGTCCTTTTAAAAATAATATTTTACGAGTATTTTTCCTTTTCTTTCGCCCTTCAATCAAACCTCATCTCATTGCTCTTATCAAATACCAAAGATAAGCTGACTTGTAATAAACTGGCAAAGAGAGCAGAAAGCGATAGAGAAGTGTAAAAAGAGAGAAAGCAATTGAGCTTAAGGCTTATTAGTTCCACCAGCTCAAATCCCCTCACCATACCTGCACAGTGATGTCCTTTGCATCTTAAACAGGGCTGTTTGCTTTGGGCTAAAATGCTACTATTGCTTAATCATGCAGACAAAAATGAATAAAGAAATGTCTCACATGCATAAGTTGGGTCATGCAAACTCCAAATGTGCATGCCCAGTGCATCTACAGTGTTATGACGATTATGGTAGAAAGTCATATTTAGAGATAAACTGGGTGATTTAGTTAAACGTCTGGTGTCTGCATGCCTGAAAAACAGACAGGTGAGAGATGGAAATGAAGTGCTGAAGCAACTGGAGGGCACACATAAGGTTGAGATAAAGTCCACTTGTTAAAGTTTTACTCTGAGTGTGGACAGAATGACAATAACTCTTTTGTATGAGGAGGGTGTGTGTCAAGGACGCAGGAGAGCTGCACTGCTAAAGCAGAGATTAGGCCTAGAGAGAAGGGAGGATGTGTGACATTAACAGCAGGCTCTTATCCAGATTTATCTTTTTGCATGCATGACGTTCTCCATCATTTTGGCATATATGAAATTCCTCCTTTTTTAATGCTAATGTGGCAAACACACTGATTGGCCATTAGAGCCCAGTGTGGCACATCCCGATCAGTTCCCCATCATGCATGGAAATGAAGCATCATCAGAGCTCCCCAAATTAAAGAAATGTCAGTGTGGAGAGAGCGTGCGAAAGAGACATCTAAATACACATGTCAAGCAGGGCTGATTAACACAGCAAAGCATGCCAAACTCCTCTGGAGAAAAGTCGCCCATCAGGAGGCACGAGCTTCATAAAAATCTCACGGTATGTACGTATTTATTTCAAAGTGGTGGGTGTTTGTTTCGGCACACACAATTCAGTCCTATATTAGTATTCTGCTCTCAGTGCTGAACAACCCAGCACTTAATTATAAAGTCTAAAATCCAGATGGCAAGCAGAGGGAGGATTTCTAATACTTTCCCCCAGAATGCAGCACCATTTCATCTTCATTTGATAAGGATTTCTGAAAAAAAAGTTTATTAGTTGTATTTTTGAAATATTTTTAACTCTGGCTTATGTAAAAAAAAATAAAAGCAGGAGATAGATGACTTTTTGTTGTATCTGTGCTGCATTCTCTCTGAATTTGTGCATTTCATAAAATCACACGTTCTAGCGAATCCTTGTATTTACTAGTAAGAAAACACACAGCAGTACTTCCACTCTGAGAAATGCAAGGCACACATCAGTCTGTTGCTGGTTGATAATGAAGCAGAACTTTTGGAGAAACAGGCAACATTTAGTGCTGACAGTCAGGCTCTGGTGAGTCATGAAACACGGTTCAGATGTTCTGCCACGGCACATCTGTTCATTAGTAATAAAACAGAGAAGCAATAAAATGTCATTGGAAAGAAGGTCAGGGAATTACTTATTTACAACACTGCATCTAGATGATGCAAAGTGAAAAAAATGGTGGTAAAAATGTAGGAGATGGGAGATGGTGGGCGTCACTCAACTGATTTAGGAGGTTTTCACTTCAGCATGATGTTGAGGTTCCCGCATGGTGGTGTCAGGCATATCCAGTAACCTCTGTTATCTGATAAAAACACACTTCTTTAGAGCTCCGTCCAGTTTTCTAATTTTCACTCATTTACTCCCCCCTGATTACAAGTAATAATCACCATGTGCGATCCATCTGTTGTTGGGCAAACGTCATATGAGTGATATCTGCCAAAGAGACATCACCTTCAGCTGAGAGAGCGAGCTAACAGCTGAGAGAGCACTGAGGCGTTCATGGTGGGTGCTGTCAGGCCAGCCTGCGTCCCTCACTGTCGTTACCACACATCTGCTTTTGCCCGCTTGTTTTCCGGCCTCCTCCTCCCATCCTGCACCTTACTAAACCCGTCAGCTATGCCACATGCTCACACGTGCCGATTTCTTTTGTGCTAAATCTTGAACTTAAACATGGGATAAAGACTAGAATAGAAAAGCTGTAATAATAAGCATTAGCCTCCCCTGCAGCTAACCTTCTTTGCATTTAATGTGTTTCTAAAAGTCAGGAAAATCACTCCTCTGAGTACATGCATGTGACTTCTACCATGCATTCATCTGACTTGTAATAATTTTAAAGTATCAATGTGTAGATATTTCATTTGTCTGTGTTTCTAACCATGTAGGTCAGTAAACCAAGCATTTTGAACTTCTTACATAGAACTGGTAGCCTAGTGAACTAGACCAAATTCTTTAGTCTGGCTTGCCAGGCTATAGAACTGGTGCTCATGTGGAAAAAGGAAATTGATGCTGCAGACAGACGAACAGATGGACGGACAGATAGAGATCCCTATCACAATCTTCTTTCAATCCCTCTGTTCTTCTTTTGTCTGTTACAGAAACCCAGACAAAGGCCTTCAGTTCCTGATCTCACGTGGCTTCATCCCAGACACGCCCATCGGTGTGGCACACTTCCTGCTTCAGAGGAAGGGCCTGAGCCGACAGATGATTGGAGAATTCCTGGGAAACAGCAAAAAGCCTTTCAACAGAGACGTCCTAGAGTGAGTGACACACGTTATTGACCGGGATCATTTTATGTGAGTTTCACACACAACTGTGGATGCAATAAGAGGTTCTGTAAACACAAAAACAACAAGACAGTTGAAAGTTGACATGCATGATCCTATTTAGCATGAATATTTAGTTTACAGATCCTTTTTTCATTACACAGAATAATGCTGCCACTTGAAACTTTAACTAGTGTTGAACCTCTGCAACGTTGCTGTTTTCTCACAAACCATCTTCCCGATGGTCAGATCTGACCTTTAATGATTCCTGGGGCTTATTCCAACTTTATTTACTCCTCTGAAAAAAAGACATTCTGAATTAGCCTAAAAATACAGTCACACAAATAAATAAATGACACGTGTCAGACCATTTTACCTGTCATTTTGAAAATTCAATGAATATTTGAAACAAAGAAAAGGGAATTACAATAAATCCCTCACCACCTTTAATGCAGGTTGGGGACAACGGTGGCTAAGGGGTTAGGAAATCACCCTGAATTCGGTGGGTTGCCGGTTTGAACACAGGCTGAATCCGTACCGGTCACTGTGTCACTGGGCAAGACACTCCACCATTCTTGACTGCATGTGGTGGTCAGAGCTGTGTAGCCATGCCTCTGCCAGTGTTGACGTAGCTCATCACCACCCGCTTATGGATCATCGACATATAAATATTAGACAATGGGTTTCCATAGGCTCCAATAACACATTTTTGAAGATAAATGGGAGGTGGCCACCACCGCCATTTTGATCGTGTCACAGGTTCCGTCAAGCCCAGACATTTCCACAAAAGGGAAGAGAGGTGGAGCTGAGGGTGGGGCTGTAAGGCTGGGATCAACTGACGACACCCGGTCGAGCTAGCTACAAGCTAACCTGATGCTAACGCGGAGGTGGGAGCTAAGCTAACTGAGGTAGCAACCTAGCTACAACCGGAGTTAACTGTGCACAACACCAGAGCTTCTGAGTCAGAGATATGCCGGGCTGACCGCTGGATAAAACCGGGTGGAACACAGAGGTCTCCCGAAAGCTGCTGAAAGCCGGCAGCCGCGCAGCAGACAGAAGCCGCGACCAGACAGATGCGCCGAGCTGCGGGGAGGGGAGAACGGGTGGAAAACATTGGTCTCCCGAGAGTTCCACAAGCCGATAGTCGGAACCGAGCTCCACCAACATGTTATATTTCAACCCATTTTCTAAAGTGCAGCATTATGTTAAATGCACTGGGTTTTACCCTATTACATTTAAATTTAATGGTTAAACAGTACATGTTAAAATCTAAGCTCAGCTCGGCAGTGACCTAAAATACATAAATATAATTTTACTTACCGAAAAAAATGAAGTGGAGACTCCTCGGACGCTCTATTAGTGCAATTAATGCCCCAGCAAGTCATTTTGTCCAACAATTGCACTAAAAATATCCCAAAAAGAATACACAAACGCAGAGACTCAAAATCCCAGAGCAGTTTCCAAGCCAGACCGAGGCTCTACTGAGGCCTTTCCACGGAGCTAGCTCTGTGGTCACGTGGGTCTGATGCTCATTAATTATACAGAATTTTAGGCTTTTAATACACTTAAACAGAAGAGTGAGAAAAAAATTTACCCCCCTCAGAGTTGTCATGAGTGTAAACTAGATAATTTAGACAAAAAACATGTTTTGGTACCAGGCTTTAAACATGTTTATTTCTGCTGTGAAACTGGTATTTTTAACATGGGAGTCAATGAGGATTTGCTCGCTTCTGACACCAGCCCCCAGTGGATGAGGGTGGAACTGCAATTTTTGGTACTTCCGGGATTGCTTCAATTTTTGAGCCGCATTGTGGGGGCTTGGTATGGATGGATGAATGATTCACTGTGGTGTAAAGCACTTTGGAGTCCTCTGAGTTAGAGAGGTGCTATAATGTAGGTCACCATCACTTATGCATGTGAATCAGAGTCGAAGGGACTCTTTTTTTAAAGACAAGTACGTTTTCTTGCTAATTTGAGGATTCATTACACTGCCACTGCTTTAATTGTATTTATTTTTTTAGCCTTTATTTAACCAGATGAGTGGATTGAGAACTCTCATTTAGGACAAGCTGGCCAAGAGGCAGCAGCAACAGAGACACAAGCAGCTTTGCACCAAAGAACAAACAAATGATAAAAACAAACAATTTTAAAAGATAAAAACAGTTAGACATCCTAGAGGAAAACTTACAGGCTTGGAATCTTTACTCTAGAAATAAAGATGTAGAATAGAGTCCCTTTGGAGTCTGTTTGATTTTCTAATTTAAGATTATTTAATCTTAAGAAATGATGGCTTTTCAGACGGTGTGGTGAATCCTTATGCACTGTTTAATAATGCAACCAGTTAGCACTGAGTTATGAAGTTATCAGTTGTAAATATAGTTTAGATAAATATTGTACAATTGACTGAGTTAAAGCCATTGCTGTGAACCAGCTTCATGGCTGTCTATAGGGTTGACTCCAAGAGCTGCACATCCATCAATTACTTTCTAAGTATTTCAGTAAAATCCTTCCAGCGTCCGTGGGGCAGTTTGATAACAAAAACATAAAAACAATATTCTATTTTGAACAATTAAATATGTACAAAACAAATGCGAAAGTTGGTTTGAAAATAAGTAACAAGCACCCTTTTAGCCTTTCCTAGTCTCCATAATCACTGAGATGACCCGGAGTTTGAGTTAGGCAAGGACAGATGTCTCTCTGTAGTATTAGTCATCAAATAAATGTGAAGATACTGTTAACACACACGCACACGCACACACACACACACACACACACACACACACACACACACACACACACACACACACACACACACACACACACACACACACACACACACACACACACACACACACGCACACATGCACACAGGACTCACAGCATTCCGTGTGTGTGCATGTAATTCCAGGTCATTAACCTGATTGCTTCTGTAACCACCCCAACCACCCACTCACCCTCTTCCTCTCCACAGTTCCTACTCACTGATTGTCCTTTTTGTTCAATAACATTCTCCTTTCCACTAATAGCTTTAAATTCACGCATCAGTTCACTAAGACTGTAACTTTTATTGTTTTATTACTCATTTAGCCACTGAAACAGAACCAGTATTAGCAAGGAAACAAAATATGGCAAAGCACTCCACTGAGTGGTAATTTCCCTCATCTGATATCCATACGTTCTAATAAGGACTCTATTAGAGTTCAAAACAGGCTTGTTAACAAGGTTGTGCTCTTAAAGCTTCATGCATCTATTCATAGTGCTGATATGGTCTCGCGGAGGTAAGGATATATGGACATATGGAGTGTTCTTCCTGTTTCCTTTATGGCCTTCAAACAGCAGCCTGAGGACGGAGAAGTGATGCTGAAGTGGAGTGTGATAGGAGAGTGCAAAATGTGCGTGAGAGCACTTTCCATAAAGTGTTGTCACAGTGATGGATTGCAATCTAATGTGAAAATCCCTCATAGTGATTTGTTGAGCCTGAATGTGTGTGTGTGTGTGTGTGTGTGTGTGTGTGTGTGTGTGTGTGTGTGTGTGTGTGAGTGTGTGTGTGTGTGTCATGTGTGTGTGTTTGTAGCTCTGCGACTGTGTACGTGTTGCTTATCATAGTCTCTTTTCTCCTTACATATCATTCTTTTTATTTCTCTTCCAGACAAACAAAGGTTAAAACATCTAAAGCTGATTAAAGTGCAGATTAACTGGAAAACCATCTTTTATTTATTTATTTATTTAAATAATCACTCAGAGTTTAACACACAGGCTGTACTGAAAACAGTCTTCTAATCTTACTTCCTGCATTGGCTTCAGATGGAAAACGCTGGGATCAGAAAAGCCGGACAGATCTACGTCACTCTGTCACTTAAAGTTCATGGGCTCACCCGTCTTCCGACGAGGAAGGCTGCTGTTGGTTTAGCGTCCAGCAAATAGCAGAGAACATCTTAACTAGCAGAAGCTAACTGTTAGCATTTGCAACTCCCCCACAGAGCGGAACTCCTCCAGCTGACTTCTACATCCTCAAACAGGCGCACCAGAGCTTTTTTTCCACAGAAAAGGACTTACAGAGCATTCAGTCATACCAGAGGCCACTGCAACTGTGTTATAAATATGAGTAAAGTTGATCTTTAACAGTTATTTCCTGGAAATGCGTGACTCCTAGGAAGATTTGCTCCTATGTAGCCACTTGGGTCAGCAAGAAGTAACATCCAAATGTGGTTGTACATATTTCCCATCTTGGCTTTGTGCAGTCTTGCAATATAGATTTTTGTGTCTGTGAGTCTTATTTTTGTTTGCAAATCAGCCAAGCGTGTGATGGTAACAATGTGAGCTCGTCTATGTTCCAACAATAGAGTGCCGAGCTCCGTTCAGCATTGAGCACGCATGGAGGAGAAGGAAAGGCTGGTGCACTTGGGCTGGAGAGCATGCTGTCTGACATCACATAAACAAGGAGTGACAGGCCGGAGAGAAGGGAGAGAGGAAGTGAGTCATGACAAGGCCCACAGGAAAGGCTGAAGAGTTGAGAGTCAATCAAGAGGATGATCAAGTCATGCTAAATGCGCTGCCTAACCTTTGTGAAAGTGGTGGCATGGTCTTTTTCATCCAAAACCACACATGCAGTTTAACTCTCTGTTTCCTGGATTTGCGTTGGTTAAACAGACTGAAATTTGACTTGTCCTGTAAAAGAAACATGCTGATGTCTTTTGGAGCCTGCATTGACTTAAGATGGATGGAAACAAATTTGGAAACTGCCTGATGGGCTCATGTCCTTGTTATCAGCTTGCATGTGAACAGCCAGCATCTATGCTGGCATAAGGGGCACAAATTAGTGCATGTGTCACAGTAACTTGTTCTTCTGAGGAAGGCAACGTTCATTTCAGACAACGGGGATGTAGGCTTTGGGTGCAACATTAGCTGTTGTCAGCCAGACTGTCATTTACTGACAAACACTGTGTGTGTTCTACTGCAAGGATCCACAGTTATTTAAAAAATGTTTATTTTGACTGGTTCAGGTTTTAGACAGTCGGAAAATAGCAGCTGAAATGTTACATAAGTAAAATTAGGAAAATGTCATCCATTAAAGATTAATGTTTAGGTTTGTAAATCTGACTCCATTCTCAGCTTGGTGCTGAGCATTTTGGAAGTTCTTATATAATGCATTGCTCTTTGGACCATAGGGTTTTGTTTCTGCAAAGTAACATAAGATTCATCTCCTGAAGTGTTGATTTTGAAAACTTGTCCAGGGGTTGCAGTATGCCGTGTCTTTCTGTGTACAGCAGTGCTGTAAAATCAGCTGTTTTACTTCTTTCTGCTGGAACAGCACATGCCATACTCAGCTACTCAGCTCATAAACTCTGTTCACACTTTCCTATTATAATTCATTGTGTGCGTGTGAGTGTGTGTGTGTGTGTGTGTGTGTGTGTGTGTGTGTGTGTGTGTGTGTGTGTGTGTGTGTGTGTGTGTGCTGCAGGGTTTTTTTTGTACAACAAGCAGAAAAGATCAGAGACAAAGGCCAAAGTCTTTACGCAGCTTTATGCTGAACCTAACCAGATTTTCAGTTTTACTCCATAACCTCCTTTTGGAAATGCCGTTTGAGGTAAATGACGAAAAATACATTTTTATTTCATGGTTTTATTATCACCACGGATACAATAAAACAAGGGAATCTTTTAGAGCCTCAATCCTTTTTCCAAACTTAGTTTAGAATTAAAACTTTAACCTGCCCAAATGATGTTTGTCCTATCTGACTTCATTATAGCCAACGTTTTGACTTTTAAGTAATTAAAGGACCATTTCAGCTGAGAGGTATTGTGTGTATTTTGCATGCATTAGCAACTGTGGTGCAGAAATGATTGCTGGGGTTGGTCTAATCCCTGGTGTGCATTCGTGGCTATAATACCTGCAGTAAGAGCCTGCCCTGCCCATATGTTGTCTCGTCCTCAGGTTTATGCAGCCCACTAGGGAAGGGGCAGCCGCTGTTCTTCTGCCAGTTTCTCACTCCCCCCATTCTGTGCTCCACAGCTGTGTCGTGGATGAGATGGACTTCTCAGGTATGGAGCTGGATGAAGCACTCAGGAAGTTTCAGGCTCACATACGTGTCCAGGGAGAAGCCCAGAAGGTGGAACGTCTTATTGAGGCCTTCAGGTACTAAAATCAGATTATTAAACGATAGCTGTTAAATCAAATGAAGCTCACACATTTTTTCCAAATTGTTCCTTTTTCTGCAGATTCCCACTAATTTGGTTTCTGCTTCATTTTGACAGAGTGAAAATTGTGTCTCTGCTGCCACAAACTTGTAAAAGAAAAATTCTTATCATGACTTAACAGTGTATTTTTTTGTTTTTTTGTTTAAAGGGGACATTTTATGCAAAACACACGTTTTGCATCATTTTAGCTGGAATGGGTCTTTATAGAAGGTTCTGAAAATATCAGGAATCAATTTGCTGAAATTGCCTAATGTTAGACTGATTTTAAGCAAATAACTTGTTTTGTATATCAGAAAACTATATGTCATAATGTATCCCCTATAAGCATATTTTGATGCAGAACTAATGCTTTTTGTATCAAACCTAAAATATTTTGAAAGCATGAAATATGGTGCACAGAGATATAAATCATATTTTATTTTACATTAAATTCATAGTCTTGTGTTAAACCTACAAAAATTAAATATACGTGTATATTACTATTTAACTAGATTACATCAATATTCACATACACTAAAGAGGATGCATGAACATGAACACAAAAGTCATTCTTATTTTTCTGGTTCTGAAATCTAACCTCCTTCTGAATAACCAAGCAGCAAGAACATCTCTGGTCACAGTTTGCAAAGAGGGACAATCTGCAGTGCAGCGGCGACATGGAGTGCTATTGCTGCATGTTTGCCATAACCCCTCTCTAATAACCGCCACCTGTCAAAGTTGTCAAGGTGCCCAATGAGGAGAAAAGCGGCTGCATTGTGAAAGTGGGGAGAACGCTTGGCAGTGGTGATGTTTACACATCACGCTGGATCTGCGTGCTATTAGGAGCAAGAAGAGGGGGGGGGAGGGGGGGGGGGCTGGGAAGGAAGAAGAGAAGGGGAGAAAAGGGAAAGAGGGAGGATGGTTTATAAATAACCAGCGTTGCATAACAGCTACTGCCTCTGTGTGCCTGCCTCCCCTGCTCCCGGGCTTTGAAATGTCTACACACACACACACACACGCACACACACACACACGCACGCACGCACACACACACACGCACGCACGCACACACACACACACACACACACGCACGCACACACACACACACACACACACACACACACACACATGTGCATGCACACACACTCACACACACACACACACACACACACACACACACACACACACACACACACACACACACACACACACACGTGCATGCACACACACTCACACACACATGTGCATGCACACACACACAGAGAGAGGGAGAGAGAGAGAGAAACCTCCAAAGAGGGTGAAGGGGATTTGAAGAAGCAATGTGCAAGAATCTGAAGGAAACAGGGAAAAGGAAGGCAGCCAGCAGCGTTGGTATCTGCTGCGTCAGAGTACTAATGAGTGAGCAAATATGAACCTGCTCCTAGTGCGGCTGATACATTCAATTCCTTTTTTCCCTTCTGCATTACAGCTAGCAATCCTGTAATCCTGTCATCACCAACTGTCTCTCTGTTTGGCACAGAGATGATAATTATTATAGATAAAGACCACAATTTAGTCCTTGAATCCAACCAAAGGGCACATAACGACTCAACGATCTGGTTTGCTAGTTTGGAGAACAGCAGGAAAAGTTAAATTAGAGGAAGACTTTTCAGTGAAAAACTTGTGTTCAAGGTCAACTTCAGAGACAGCAAGTTGTCCAAGTCATCAGCCCTCCACCTCCGTGCTGACATGAGACATTTGTGTTGTTTGACTCTCACCAAACATGGCACTGTGCATTTTGGCTCTGCATGCCATCTTTGGTGTGATTTATCCAAAGAGCATTTTCCAGAGGATTTGTGCTTCATCTAGATAAACATTTGCAAAGCTCAGTTGAGTTATTTTATAGAGTAAAGGATTTCTTCTGCAACCCTTCCGAACAAGCTAAACTTTTTCAGTTTGTTCTTTTATCTTTCTCGGTCTTTACTTTCAGTTATCACCCACTAAATGAATCCTGTAACATTTGAGAGTCAGCCCATGGCATTTTTGCTAATTCTTTTTAGTGCTCTGACCTCAGAGTGAAATTGGTGTGATGTTTAAGATTGTCAGTATTCACAATTTATTTATTTTTCCTGTAGGGAATAATCTTCCTCTCGGTTGGAACAATTGACTTCTAATTGTTTGGAAATGGCTTTTTAAAGCCCTTCCCAGCTATGCTTCTCTGAGGGTATTGCTAATGTCTTTCCTTCTTGGTATTAATACACACCTGTGACCTATCAACAAAATGCTAAAACTCCTGTTTTATACGGGGTCTCCTTTGGGGATGATTGGATGATCAAATGCATCTGATTAGTAACACCAGGCTCTTGTCATCACTCATAAACCCCAGGAAAGCAGGAATGGTGGACTATGTTTATCCAGGAGCTCATTAGATTACCGTTTTGTTTAAAGATTCAAATAAAATCTTTAGATAAATGCTATAAAAAACGTGTTAAAGGAGTAATTATTTTTTAGAAATCCAAAGGGTTCAAATGAAGGCAACTGGACTTCTTTGGTTTCTTGAAGATGTTTTGCTTCTCCTCTGAGGAGATTTGTCAATTCTGATTGGATTTTGGGAGAGTCAAGCTTATAAACTGTAGTTGTCTATGTTGCTTAATGGGCAGAAACTACCTACCTATTTATTTATTTATTCAACCAGGAAGGTCCCATTGAGATTAAAAACCTAATTTTCAAGGGAGTCCTGGCCATGAGGCAGCAAAAGTTACAGTTACAAATTTTCAGCTCCACAGACATGTTATACAAAATTGCAGAAGGCAGTTACACAGGGATTCCGTCTCAATGGGTCGTAGTCTGGTTTTAAATGTATTCAAGGAGATAAACTCAGTTAATTTCCAGTTTTCCTGCAGCCTGTTTCATGCAGATGGAGCAGGGTGAACAAAAGCCCTTTTGCCCAGTTCGGTACGAGCGAATGGAACACAAAATAACAATTGATCATTTACACACTGACTGTGAGAAGTTACACTTCTCCGTGAGATTAATTTACAGATGTACAGTACACAGTGGCAGCTTCTGCAGGTGCTATGAAGGAGCTAGTCTTTTTATTGAGGGTGCTATGAAGGAAGTGGTTCTGCGTACCTATTGTTCTTTAAAACACCTTCAACACTAGCAGATACACATGCGTGCACAAAACCTCAACAACACCTGAAACAATCATTAATATACATCATAAACATGTGAACAATCACTGACTTTTCCATGAAATCATAAACACATACAGCCACACAGAAAACCATCTATAGAGTTGCAAGGTTAGCTAACGTTAGCGTTAGCATTTCCAGCTGCAAAACCCTCGACTGCTGCGGCGGTTGAGGGTTGACTCTCTTCATCCAGATCCGTAGGTTTTTGTGGGTCTGAGATCACTACCAAAGATTCATTTGTTTCTGACTGAACCTGTGGAAATTTGGGCAACAAAAACCGATCCACTAGCTCTACCTTTCACTCGTTCACAGGTGGAACATGAGGTCAAAGGTTAACATCAATTTCCTGTTTTGGTAAAAGTTTTTACTATCTATATGATAATTTACTGATTGTTTTTGTTTTGTATGTTAAATATTATCACATCCACACGTGAAATTAAAATTCAATCGGAAAAAAAAAATCTAATATTTATATGTTACGATATATAATATTATAATGAATAGTAAGCTGAAATGTTTGCTACACATACTGCATTCTGTCAATCAAACGAACAAATCAAACATTTTTTAACACATCAAATAGAGCTCTTCACCCATTTGGCCAACTGGGTGGGTTCCCATAGGTTAGAAGCCCGCCACTGAGGAGGACGACACTTAATTTTGATGGTTAGCAAACACCAGAGTTAGCTTAGTTCTGCTCTTTTTGCTGATTCTGCTTTTCCCGGGATCCCCTGATTGACTTTTCTTGCCTATTTTCTTTTTCCCTTTCCTCACATCTTTTGCTTTTCTCTTTTTTATGAATTTTTTTATTTCTTTGTTTTTGATTATTTTAGTTTCTGGGTTAAGTTTTTATTTATTGCAAGTAATATCGTCATCACAATATTAATCACTGTTATCGAGTTCTCCTTACATCATGCAGCCCTATATTCCTGAACATATAATTTATCAAGCTTCAATATACAGTAGGTGGGTAGTAATCCAAGCATGGCCTTATACATGAAGGTGGACCAATGACCCAACCTCCTGGTGGATAAAGCAGGCCATCCCACTCAAGAATACAATTCACGTTGATGGGTCAGTGGTCTACAGTTAGTAATAAACCTCAGCGAGGTCTGATAAACCACATCAATCTTACCAAGACACTGTGCTGAGGCATTCATATACAAAAGGTCTCCATAATCCAGATTAGACAGAAATGTTGCAGTAACTAGTAATTTTTTTGACTCAGCTCAACTCAACGCAAGCTTTATTTCTAAAGCGCCTTACAGGCACAAGGGTGACACCAGAGCGCTGTACAGACATGTGTTAGTAATAACAGGACAAGGATTAAAATAAGAATAAAAACACATACTAAAAAACCATTAAAACAGCATACAAATTGCATTATTAAAAGAAAATAAAAATGGCCAAGGGTAAAGGCCAGATCAAATAAAAAAGTCTTTAGCCTGACCTTAAAAACTGTCACTGATGGTGAAGAACTCATTCCAGAGTTTTGGGCCTGCCACGGAAAAAGCCTAAAACATTAATTGATTGTGTCATCAGCATAAAAGTGCATGTACAGGTCTATGAATACCCCTCCTCCCTACCCCAACGAGTCAGTGATGTCATTAGGTCCTGTTGTGTTAGAATGGTTGTTCTGATGCATGTTAGATGCAGGAGGGTGTGACCTAAACTCAAATTGTTTTGTAATTAGGTTTAGAGCATTACTGTAGGTGCTGGGAAGGTGAAACCTGAGGCCGCCTCCTCAGTTTGTTGTGGGTATTTCCCATTTGCTACAGTTTATAAGCTTGACCCGCCCATATTCCAGCTAGAATTGACAAAGCTCTTCACATGAGAAGCAAAACATCTTCAAGAAACTAAAGAAGTCCAGTTTCCGTCATTTGAACCCTTCAGATTGCCATCACCAGGATGACTGAGAATCTTCACCAAAGCGTTTTTTTAATGCATTTTGTAAATGCAAGTATCATCAGGTAGAGAAGACCGAACATCTGGGATTCATTTGAAGAAATGTTGCTTTATTTTCAAAAATTACGTCCCTTCCAGTTTTCTGTGTTGGATCCAGTGGGAATAAATGTGTTCACACATGCACACACACACACACTGATACAGCAGCACATCCTCGACCTCAGCTACTGTGAAAATCATTGCTGCTGCAGATGAAGTCATGGGTCAAATTAAAGCCATAACTCTTGTTTGTGCGTGACACTCTAATGCTCAGCTTGTAATGATTTTCAGGAGCATGTTGTGGGCTGAGACCTGTTTTATGTGTGATATTATATTATCTTCCATTTCTGTCCTTCACATTTATTCATTCATCTGTAAACTTTTCATCCTCGTGTCCTCACATCACTTTCTACCAAAGTAAATGGGATATTTTTCTTGTTGTCTCGCTACAACTAAACTGTCTCTAAATTTCTTTCAAACTCGGTTCCTTTTCTCTACCCACAGCCAGCGCTACTGCATGTGCAACCCCGATGTGGTGCAGCAGTTTCACAATCCAGATACCATCTTCATCCTGGCATTCGCCATCATCCTGCTCAACACCGACATGTACAGCCCCAACATCAAGCCAGACCGCAAGATGATGCTGGAGGACTTCATACGCAACCTGCGAGGTAAGGGGCCTCAGCATTATGCATAAGCTGTTTGTAAAGAAGCACACCGGGGGAGTTCAATGACAGTAATTAATTTGTATAATCCCCTAAAGCAGGTAAGTGTTGGTGTGTGTCACATGAAAAGGGCCAAAATAATTGTATTTGAGCTGAATATTTCATGCTGTGGGTGGAATGAAGCACGTTTTACATCACATTTTGAAGTGTAATTATTTTGTGGTGCAAAGCATGAGACTTTATTTTACAGTTAAGCTTGGATTATGCTTGACGCATTTACTTTCCGCTTGGTGATGCGGCTCGTGGATGGAACGCGCTTCACAACTCACAGCGTTTATGGTTCAAGCGGCTCATCTCTGCGGTGAGCCAATATTCCCCCAAACTGAACGGGGCAGCATGGAGCTCTACGGCATGCATCCAACACTACACCATAGTAGATGTAAAAATTACTGTTTACAACATGGCATTCCAGCATTTTTAACAGCGTTCTTGTCTTTTCCGACAGTGCGAGCTATTTCTCTCCAATAATTATTAACAACATGTTGATCACGGTGATCTCTGAGAGCTGAATCATACAAATGTCTGTAATTACGAACCTCTGCCATATCTAGTTCTTGCCGGTCCGCCATGTTTTTCCGCGTCCGACCGTCCGCGTGGTTAAGAAATTTTCCTAGGTGCACGTGCGGAAATTTTGGGCCGTGCGGAGGCGCGGTGGAGGGCCGTGGTTGTTAAAATGACGCAATTTTGCCGCGCAGAGCCATGCGGACCTCACGGACGCGTCAAGCATAAAACAACCTTAGGATTGCTAAGTGCATAGGAAAGAACACCCGTACTGGTTTTGTCTGGGATTTGAAACTTTTGGGTGATCTATCCACAGACGTCTGTCAAGTTTAGTAGAAATATATATATTTTTTGTTTCGATTTGAACAGAAAAATGGTTCAGAATTAGTTTTTCCCAAATCCTCTCTGGATTCATCTCTTCCTGCACCACCAAGCAGCAAATCTCCAGATAAGCAGAAGCATAAGTCAAAGTCCAACTGGTTTCAAATTTGCAGTCAGTTAAACCTGCCAACATAAATTCTAGAGATAAAGATAAGGTTACATTTTTCTCCCTGTATACAAACATGCTTGAAAAACCCTCTCACTGTGACACAGGCCAAAGACGCTTGTACATTTTCTCTTCAGCATGCAGACCATGGTAATTCACTGTGAGTAGAGGGAGAGACACGAGACCGTAGCTTGTTTTTCCCCATCTGTGTAATCAATCAGAGACTGCTGAGGTCGATGCAGAACAACTTTACTGCATTCATCCAATCTGTTCCTCACAATTAAATTATGTTGGAGAATCAATTTCAGCATCTTATGCAAATGAAGGTATGCTACTCTTGTTTTGCCTATCTATTAATCTCTGTTCATTTTCTTCCTCTCATATCAAACAAATCTATTATTTTGCAGTTAAACTTTTGATCTTTTGCCCATTTATAATTTTTTTGATTGCATCCTGTTTTTTAATATTCTGTCCACAGTTGACTGTCCCACACACTGACAGAAGAACAGTTCACTTGACTAGCTGAGGTTGGGTGCAATTAAGCACCTGAACCCAGCGGTAATGACAAACAGTGGCACATTCATTAACTCGACTGAAACAGACTGACGGTGTCAAAGCCCTCTCTTAATGAGGCGCATTAATTTAATCCAGTTTCTGCGATGAATGATTCTAGTGCACTTATGAGATCGTGTTATTTGCTCATTGTGATATTTTTTAATTCATTGTTTTTGGAGGCTGATTATAGCAGAAATTTTCATTAATATTTCTCCTTTTGTTTGCTAGAAGACATGTTGATTCCCTGATTTATTTACACCGAGATGAGGTGTACTTCTGAAAGCTTCAAATTAGATGGAATAAAACTGTAAATAACGTGCTTCCCACCCTTAAGAGGTCACTTGTTTAATGGTTGCAGGGCATATTTCTGGCAGAAAAAACACTTTTGGTCCCATATGAAATGTGTTTCCATGGAAAAGTTGTGCATGAATTCCAAACGTTGATAAGCATAAACCCAAACTCTGACCAAATCTCTCTTAGGGTCAGCAGTAGCTCAGGGGGTTGTCCAGTAATCTGAAGGTTGCAGGTTCAATCCTGGCTCTGACCAGAGAATTCTGCTGTTGTGTCCTTGGGCAAGACACTCAACCTGCCTTGCCTGCTGGTGGTGGTCAGAGGGACCAGTGGTGTCAGTGCTCAGCAGCCTCGCCTCTGTCAGTGCATCCCAGGGCAGCTGTGGCTACATCGTAGCTCATCCATCTGGTAACGTTGGGATCTCTCAACTCGTGCAACACACCAGCATCGATGTGGAATGCACGGGAAGTTATTGGCAAAGAAACTGAGACTGAACAAACAGAAATCCATCAGGAAAAAAAAGTTCTTATTAAACTCTTGAACACTTTCCTCTGCGGCCATCTCCTCCTGACTCTAATGTGCAGTGATGTCCCAGGGTGCCTCAATGACATCCCATCATTAGTGGCCGCTTCGTTTATTTTATTTTATTTTATTTTTTCACACACATCCTGCCCCATTGAAAAGTCAATGTACCACACAGTGCAGTATAGCTGTGTTGATATAATGGGGAGCAATTTGAGGGCAACCTTTTGGCCTAATGACATGCAGCTTTACCTGCTTCGAAGTGAACTGGCTTTGAGCTGCTTCGTGTTTCTAGACAGAAAATCTTCCATGTGCAAGGTGGGAATGTTAATCTCCTATTTGCCAATTAACCTCCTCTCACTCATCGCCCTTAGTCATTACTTAACAGAGACAGTGAACGACAGAAAATCAAAACAGAGCAAACACAAGGACAGAAAGTCGGAGCTTTCTTTGCACTACTTGCACAGAATATGTTGCATTCATTTTGTCCTTAAAGCAACACAGATCCAGGTGGACTGCTGTAACTCCATAGCCGTTCAGAGTCCAGGTTGTCAAATATAATCAGCTTGTTTCCATCTCAGGTGTGGACGATGGTGCAGACATACCCAAAGACATGGTGGTGGGCATCTACGAAAGAATACAACAGAGAGAGTTGCGCTCCAATGAAGACCATGTCACTTACGTCTCCAAGGTTGAGCAGTCCATCGTCGGCATGAAAACGGTGAGGACACACTCTTGGTTTTTTTACTCTACAGCCACAAATATTTTAAACAAGCTAGCGTTAACAGACAAAAATTCTTTGATTTTATTGAATTGTTTGGCTCCTAGAAAATAATTTTATTCCACAGAATTAAAAACTCAGATGCTATTCCAGCCCTAATCATAATCACCTTGCATACTTATTATTCATTAAACGTCTCATTAACAGCTCAACCATTACCTCAGGTCATTACTCCTAGAGACATCATTAACTACTGACATCATTACACTCATCTCAACATTTTCAAATCAACTTTATGACCTTTTTTGTAGATGAATTGAAACAGCGCCCTCTGTGGCCATCTTCCACATGTTGAATGGGATAGAAATGAACGTATTATTCTGTTAAAGTTAAAGGCGTTTACCACTCATTTAGTCAATGAATTTGTCTCTGGTAGGAATGAATACCTTGTAAGTCGTACTCTGGGGAAATAAAGCCCAGAAGCACCTCCAGCATGGAGAATTCAGCTGGAGAACAAAGTAGCTCCAGACAAGATTTGGAGTCTTACTTCCTGATATTTGGACATATACACCGTAAATCCTCTAATATTAACCTGTATTTAATTAACTGCCGGGTATCATATTTTGGTTGGTGTCTGAGTCGGTGGAGGTGAATAATGGCCGTTTTTTTTTATTGTGGCCGGGTAGAATGTGGTAACAAGCAAGTACGGGGGGCAGTTGTGTCATCCGTCTCACTTTTGATTTGCCAGTGATAGACCGCGAGGGTAACTTTAACCGTGCGGAGATGAAGAAGGGGTGAAAATTTGATATCAAGTTCAAAGAGAACGTGCTGATTATGCTGCAGAACACTCTGGGGAGCAGTAGCAGGGGTTGTATGAACTAGTCACTAGTCGACTTCACTGCTCTATAGTGACTTTGTCATCGACTAGTCGCTGTCACGTGATAATGACCGGCAAGATGCAGTCCTCTTAGGTGTCAGCAGGTGACAAGCTCCTGCACGTTGGGAGGCAACGCGCTGTGCCAGAGCGTCGGTACTGACACCCGCCGTAAAACGGACATTTAACCAAATTGTGACGTTTACCCTCTTGCAATTTAACCTTCCCCTCACTCCCATCCTAACCTTAACCAGCTTGCGCATGCAAAGCTCTGATTGTTGACGCGCTCCAGACATCTGCGTCCTGAACACGGCCACAGTAACATTATCAAATCAGGTGTCGCCGCCTCAAAAACTAATTTAACACGCGATCGTTCATGTCGGCTCATTTCCTTTTATGTTTTCTGTCTTTTATTTGTTCCTGATGCTTTTCGCTGCTGTGGATCGGGGCGCATCACCTGTTTTGTCCTCGGTGACGTACTTAACTGATGTGGCCGGCAAGCACTCCGCTGTTTTTGCGGTCGGTAGATCTTTTAGAAGTGCAGTTCAAAGGTAACTCATGAGGTGAACATATATGAACCCAGGTAGCAGTTTTTCTTTAGGATTGAGAGGAGATGCAGGAAGATAATAAACAGACAGGACAGAAAAATAGTCAAATAAAAACAAGTTAGTTTTTGTACCTGGTGGTTGCAACAAACAGACACCATTGAAGGTAATCAGAAGTGAGGAACAGAAAATGAAATAATTATTTTAATATTTAGAGCAGCAGGAACTCCGAGAGGCTGCAGGCGCATCAGTGAGTTTGCGGCCGCTGCACAGGGGGAGGGGGGAGAGGGCTGAAGCAGAAACTACCGTTGTTAAAAGAAATGTGTTTAACTTTGAAAATGTGGGAGCAATTTTACTTGTCAAAAACTCCAGCGAACCATTAGTTCATTTTGCTCAAATAGAAATTGAGGCCTGCCTCTAATTCTGGTCCTCCTTCCAATAAAGGCCTGGAGCTTGATGAGCTTGAGTCAAAAGCAGACCCGGGCCTGTATTAGAGGATTTACGGTATATATATATATATATATATATATATATATATATATATATATATATATATATGGCTAATAGCAACGCAACTCTATCACTGTCTGTTTACTCTGCAACATTGATGTTTTATCTCCACACAACACAAGCCTGAAGGAGCTTTGCTGTGTGGAGGAGTTTCTAATGCTAACAGTTAGCTTCTACTAGCAGAGACATATGCTGCTGTTTCCTTGACGCTAAACCAACAACAGCCTTCCCCGTCGTGAGTCAAGATGGGTGAGTCCATGACTGTTAGTGACAGTGTGACGTAGAACTGTCAGACTTCAAATCCAAAATTTTCATCGTCTATTTTCTATCAGAAGCGAAAGAAAGAGATAGGTGTAGGAGACTATTTTCATGTTCAGTTTTGTTTTGGTATTCACTCAAACTGTCAGGTCTCCTCACCTTGGCTCGACAAAGACCCAAATGCGGAAGTGATAGCGATGGGTGACGTCTAACACGCAGTTAATGTAGGAAAGCCGACACGAGCCTCGAAGGGAAACGAGGACGTGGCGATGATCCAGACGGTAAAAGGAACAGGCTTACTGAGGTTGAAGATGGTGCTGAGGAGCGTGGGAGCTCTTGAATTGCCCGGCGTGAATGACGGGCCGGGGCAATGCAACGGGTTGAGCTGTGGCTGTCCGACTTGAACTGGAGCGTCGGCTAGGACAAGGGAGCCACTGAGCGATGTGAGCACGGAAGCTCCGGGCGCAACGGCGTGGCGGATTGAGCCAACTCGCTGGAAACAAAGGCGAAATAAGTTGAATACATGCTACCGAGCGAGTCGCCACTACTTCGGTAATGAGCGGCAAGCGCCTATGTCACGGACAGAACTAAGGAGCTTTGATGACTGAGCACAGACTATTGGGAAGAACTTCCTAAAATAGGGTGTGCGTTATGTTTGTTTATGCTTATTTATTTGGCAGATGCTTTCATCCAAAGCAACTTACAATTTATAACCTATAGGGCATGTTGTGATTTGTGGGGGAAACTGGAATACCCAGAGGAAACCCACGCATGCATCGGGAGAACACGCAACTCCACACAGAAAGGCCGCAGCCGAGTTTCGAACCTGCAACCTTCGTGCTGCGAGGCAACAGTGCTAACCACTGCGCCACCATGCAGCCAGTGAAATACAGAAATGCATCTATCGATCTGTGATGTGGAGAGGCTGAAACCGGTGTGGGGAATGTTGGGAAGTGGAGTTCATTTGGTGTCTGGTGTGAAGTGAATGGTTGAAGGGCTGGAGTCATGACAAACTTGTTCTGTGGCCTCCTGATTTTATTCTGTTAGCATTTTATTTTCCAGTCTTATTTAGATGCTTCTTTTACTGTCTGGAACAACTTGCACAAAATTGTCCCTACAAGTATTTCTGACTTGGATTCTGACACCTTTTTTAACCAGTTCAATACTTTTTATTTTGTTCTTTGCACCAAGACCGAGTGATAGATTTCTGTACATTTATGGACACACTAGAAAATCAGTGCATTTGTGTTTAAACAGATTTGTGAGGGGGAAACCTGACAGACCTGCACAGAGAGCTTACCGGAACTCCTGAAAACACAACAGTGAGCCAACATCATGTAGACAAGGAGCGTAACATCAAAACACCTTATTTAGTTACATCATTTTTGCTCATTTTCAGGTATTTCCAAAAGTTAAGTTAGTCAGGAATGCTTAATCTGTAGCTTTTGATTTCACCAATTCTACTGGGAAAGTCCAGCTTGAGCTCACTCTTAAAACTGAGTGACTTTTAAGTTTCAAGAGTTCAGGTGATTTGGTTTGGACATCATTCATGCAGTGGGTCCCTGCAATCTCTGTGAAAGATTTCATAAACACCTAGTTTTCCTCATTTGAACTCTCAGCAGAGTAAAACACATTATTTCAAATGTTAACACCATCGTGTGAAATCTGGTGATATCTTTCCTAGTTGTGATTTTCAAGTCAGTTTAATAATTCTGTACTTCTGGATCAGTCCCTTACCCGCTGTTCAGACGTGATGTCTAGGGGTCGTAGATGAGACATGGTCAGGGGGATACGTCTAACCCAACACATGCAAAATCACAACCAACTCACAGAATGATGGAGAGGTTATATTTTAAAACGGGGATAGAAGGCGCACTGGTCAGTCCAGTGGGGATCGAGAAACGGGAGCGGTGCGTCTGAAGGGGGGGGGGGGGGGGATACAGGCGAGTCCAGGGAGGTAAGTCTTAACTTGGTGGGTGCAGAGAAAAGACTGGGAGTTGGGGAAGCACAGGAATGAGGGAGAGCAGGTTGACAGCCAGGGTGTATCCGAGTAAGGGGGTCCAGGAGAGGGAGCGGGAGGTGAGCAGGAGAGCGGGTCTGTCAGGAGGAATGGAGAACTGTTCAGAGCTGTGTCTAGAAATCCTATGGGGCACGGGTGAGTAATCCTGAGGCGTCGCTGAATCCAGAGACATTCCAAAAACCTGGAGGCATGTGATCACAAAATCCAAAAATTCACAGAAGTCCAAAAACACTAGAGCATCCAAAATCACAAGAACCACTAGGAGGCTGGAAACTACCAAGCTGTAGCTAATCATCCAGCGTCGAGGTGTGTTCATCCTCCTTAAGTAGCCGGGCCCGCTGATTGCAAACCAGGTGCAGCTGGGAACCTCCCTCTCCTGCAACACACCACTCAAAGATGGAATATTGAGAGGAGTACTCACCCCGCTCATGACATTAGAAAGTATTTAAAACTTGCGGAGCAACATTCTATGTCCCCCTTGATGTAATATTCTGTGTGATCAGAAATAAATTAACATAACTATGACTTTACATCTTAATGAACTGAAAAAAATTAATTTCAGTGACATCCTAACTTTCCAAATGACATTGAGGTGCTGACATTAAATGATTGCACTCGTCTTTTTCCTCCTCCTTTTGGCTTGTTCCTCTCTTTGTTTCTCAGTGATAGATGAGTAGCCATAAGATTACAGAGGGAGTGCTGTCACAGCCAAACAATGATGGATTATTATGATACGAAGTGCCTTTTTGTGCTAATGGCAGCTGTCTTTCATTAAAAGGAAAGATAAAGTTTCTACCATCTTCAGCCGGGTTAGAAGGGCCTTTTATCTTTTATAGGAAGTTCTACACTTGAAATTCATTTGTTTTATGTGGCTGCCAGGCAAATACTTGATTTTCATTCTGACTTGGTATAAATATATACCACTATTAAACGTGGATTAGTCGTGTAAATTATAATTGGCAAACATGATCCTTTCAGGACATTTTCCTTTTAATTTGCAGATTAACAGCAAGAGGCATTTCAGGCTAACGACGTCTTCACGTGATTCCAACATTAGTTTAATGAAAGGCTGACATATTGGAGCTACTGTGTGTGTACCCTGCAGGGATAAGATACTGGGGCGATGCAGAGATTGTGAAGAGGGTAAGAACGCGATCAGATCATTCTCCGAAGGCATTTCCTCCAACATAATCTTCATAAACTTGGAAATCCACTCGAGGAGCAGAGGAAGAGCCTAGCCTTGGGGAGGAAACAGCAGGATTTTGGAAGGGAGGGGGGTGTCCTATCAAACCTTCAAGCAAGATGTCTCCCTGCCTGCACCTTCACTAATCTCCTGTCTCCTATAGGAGTCTGAGAAGTTAATGTGATGTGACGACTTACACAAGTTTTGTATTGCTGATCTGTGTGTCTGTTCTTGAAGTCTGCTGCTGCTGGAGGCAATTACAAGATCACAAATTAAAGAGCAGGCCGTGTTATAGTTAAAAAAAGCTAAGTGACATTTTGATCCCAATTCAAAAAAATGTTGCAAATGTAAAAGCTTGTAGTTTTTCACCAAAAACTGTTATTTTGGTTCTCAAAGCCAACAGCAAATTTTATCCTGATGCTCTCTTGCTGCAAGATTGAAAAGGGAAAATGATGCACAAACATGCAAACCTGATCAATATGAGTTAAAATCTTAATGAATCTAAACTCTTCTTCCTTTCTCTGAGAAATCCAATTTAGTTTGTCCTCAGTAAAACCACTTTTGTTCAATGTTCAGTAGATTAAGTGACAGGCTCGGTGCTCAAAGATGCAATGAAATACACACTATTTATTTCTTTATTTATTTATTTACAGGTAGGATCAAACATCTCATTCTCAAGGGGGTCCTCCACTATTTTCAAATCAAGAAGTATCTGGCTTCCTGGTGACTTTACATGTCTGAGCTGCAGTGCCGCTCTCTCTCTACCAGGCTAACAGGAAGTTAAATTGCTTCCTGTTCAGCCTGAAGCAGACCTGGGAGCGGTGGCTGTACAGGTGCAGTTCCTGGATGAACCAAAACTTCAGATTCCTGTTGTGTCCCGTGGATATTATGAACCTTTCCCCTCTTAGCTGCAACTCTTCTCCTGCTCGTCGTTATCAGTGCTGCCAGGGTTTACATCTGTCAGCGCGAAGGGCACAACCTGCATTCACTTCTGCAGCTGGACAGACCAGCTGCACATTTTTGTGGTTGCCAGTCATGACACAGTTAAAGGGCTCTGAAGTCAACCCTTGTGGCATCTGGAGCAACCATCAAATATCTTTTATCCCTTTTATCCCTTTCTCTGTTTGTTGACGATCTAATTTCTTCCCAAAAATGTCAGCCCTACAAAGCGAGACAAGATTGTCTATTTTTTCAATAAAAAGTTTGTAAATGAGTCTCTTTTGTGTCTCCAGGTCCTCTCTGTCCCTCACAGAAGACTGGTGTGCTGCAGTCGACTTTTTGAAGTGACAGATGTCAATAAGGCCCAAAAACAAGCAGCACACCAGAGAGAAGTCTTCCTGTTCAACGATCTACTCGTGGTGAGATTACTAAAAGTCTTACACTTTCAGGATTTCCACAATTATTTGCTGGACTGTTCTTAAACAATGATTTCAAATAATCCATGCGCGCCTTCACAGAGAATTTTCCTTAAAAAAAGGTAAGCAATTGCAAAAGTTGAGAGAAAGCTGTTGAAACAATGTGCTTCTGTCATCTAGAGGCATAGTCCCTCACTGATCTGTGTTTGTTTTAATACATTTTAAAATGTTTTTCATTTTCAAAGGAATACAGATGGCATCAGTTTTAGAATTAGAATGAAATTACTTGTCCTGACAGATGTAAAATTAAACATCTGAAATCATTTCCATTAAACACAGAATCACGATGGAATATTTGGAGCATCAATTCTTGTTTCCTCCCCTGAAAAACTCATGTCTGCGGCACACAGTGAAGCTTTAAAGCACCTTATTTTGTTGTGACAGCTGCAGTGCCTGCTTCCACTGTGAGCCATTTCTGAAAGCTCCTCATCTTTTGTGTTTTATAACTCAGGGCTTTCCAGCCATTTCTTCTAATAATACAAGGTAGTAAAGGCAGTGCAGCAGCCTAGCTTTAGGCAAAGGTCTTTCGCCTATAGAGCTGTTTATTATAAAATTGCATTTCACTTGAGATGAAGTTTTGTAGAATGTTGAGTTATCGAAGGGTTGATGCTGGGCATAATTAAAGTGTTGATTAAGCGCCACGCAGGAGTTGTGTATTCAAAGTACTTGACTTCACTCATAACTAAAGGGTGTCAGTAGTTGGCATCGGTCCAGGAGAAAAAAGCATTTTTGTTCACCTTGTAGCATAAAAGTAATTGGGAGCTGCAGGGAGGATGGTTAAAAGGCCAGTATGGAATAAAGGTGAGACAAGTTAACCTGCAACAACAAAGGTCATGCATCTGAGTCGTTTTTCCCAGAGTCATTTTCTGGTGCTAGTGGAAGGAATTTTACAAAACTGGGGGAAATGTTGAGACTTAACTTTGAATTTGGCCCATGTTCCTGCAGCTTAAGGGGATACTATCCAACTTTTCATACTTTTGAGCCAGAATGTGCTAAAATTACCCTTTACAGGCTAATGAAAAGTCACTCGAAGCCCTACCGTCCTCTGTGGACAGCAGTGGCTCAGGAGGTTGAGCATCGAAGGCTGCAGGTTTGATCCCGGCTCTGGACAGATAATTCTGCTGTTGTGTCCTTGGGCAAGACATTTAACTCGCCTTGCCTGCTGGTGGTGTTCGGAGGGACCGGTGACGCCTGTGCTCGGCAGCCTCACCTCTGTCAATGTGCCCCAGGGCAGCTGTGGCTACATGGTAGCTCATTACCACCAGTTTGAGAATGTGAGTGTGAATGGGTGAATTGCACTGTAGTGTAAAGCACTTTTGAGACTCTGAAAGGCGCTATACAAGTGCGGGTCATTTATCATTTATCAATATCATTGTCATTACATTGTAACTGTTTGTATTTTTTGCTGTCTCTTGGCCAGGACACCCTTGTAAAAGAGGTTCTTAACCTCAATGGGTCTCTATCCTGGTTAAATAAAGGTTAAAAGAAAAAAAAATATCACACTTGTAACTTCAGTGTGCCGGGCCGTTACCTGTTGGACTTAGAACAATGTAGCTGACCTACCAGGCACTGCAATCTGCGTCCTGCACGTTTCATGCATGTTTTAGATCATGAACACGGCTTTTAATTTTTTTATTTAGTGATGAATCACTCCTGCAGTAACTAATAAAGGCTGAGGAGACATTTCATTTTCATTAAGGTGTTTAAAAGAGGAACGCAAAGCACGAAGATAAGTTGAATTTTCATTTCAACCACAGATAATTAATAACGGAAACTAAGGGGTGCTAAAAATAGTAAGCAAAACAGCCGTTTCCTGCTCCTCCGCCCTACGTGTTTAAAGTGGAATAACTGTCGTAAACAATCCTAGTGCAGCCAGCTGTACGCTAATGCTAACATTAAGCTAACACTAACATTAGCCAACTAATACTAAAATAAACCACAAAGTAAAAAGATCCACAATGTTGGATCAAAAATATTATTATGTACAAGTCCAGGAGCAACAAAGCCAGGTCACAATCGGTCCGTGATTTTTTGTCAAACTTGTGTGGGCAATGCCAATGAACATTCTGGTTTTAGCTCTTTGTTTCACCTTCAAATACATCACTCTCTTACTTTTATTTCCAGGCTCCACCTAGCCTGACCACCCAGCCCCATGCTTCTTTATGGGATGCATTGGGTCTGGGAACTTTCCTATTCAAATAATCCCAACCCCCGAGAATTCTCACTGAGCCAATCAGCACTGTGCAGCGTACATCACACACCGCAACACTCAGTTTTTAATAAACAACAAAGATGGCACCTGAAGCAGAATTTGCTGCGGCTCTTTCCTTTGTTCTAAATGACTTGGACATGGCTTTAAAACAACAACAAGAAGAAGCACTAAAAGCCTTTGCCACATGCCATTTTTGATTACAATTAAAAAACTACAGCATGGTGCAGTACAGTCTGCATTTTTGCCTTATTTTTTTTGATTGGTTATTTTTTATCTGGCTAGTACCACCCCTCATGTGCCTCTCTGCCTGTGAGTAACCAGACTAGTGTACAAATAAACAGCACACGAGTCTGGCAGGCCAGGCTAGGCTCCACCATGAGGCCAACACAAAAGCAAACTTCTTTTTCTTTTTCATGTGCTATCATTGATGACCAGTGAACCAGGGCGGCCAACTTTTGAACATTTAAATGTGTGAGAGGCTTTGTGAACTGTTTCACCCTGTTCACTGACCGTCACAGTGGGGGAGAGGGGTTGGCAACCTGTTCACTGAGGATTGATCAGCGTGAGATATTGGAGGTGTGGCGCGAGAGCATGTGAAGAGGGTCAAATGCGTGTGTCTCCCGCTCAGTGCGTGAGTCGGCAGCCCTGAGTGAACTAGTGATGGGAATTCTAGCTCTTTTTAGAGAGCCGTTTTTTTTGGCTCAGCTCACCAAAAATCAGTCAAATCAATCAAATCAAAGATACTTTATTAATCCCAGAGGGAAATTAGAGTTTCAGTACATACAATTCAGAGATCAGACATACATGGGCAAGACACATGACAAGAATTGGTGACTGTGGTCATTCGCAACCCTGAGTCGCGCTACCTTAATAGAGATAAGAGGGTTACATGAAGGTTGGTTCAGGTGGAGGGAAAAAAGGCACTTCAGAGCTATCCTCCATAGGGAGGGCAGCTTTGCTCTGCAAAAAAAAATAAAATTAAATAAATCTCAGACGGATATGCAACAGACTTCAGACAACACAACATAAGTGTCCACTAGGTGGTGGGTTGGGACTATCCCCACTTCAGTTCCCGCAGCCACGATAAGCGGTGCATGTCACCTCAGTGTGGATAGGGGGAGGAGCATTGAGGGTTGGAGGGTTGCAGTGACCCTGCAACGTTTCAGCGGCCTTCCCGCAGTCCCGCCCAGGCTGGGATAGGAGATAGATTTGAGTTGCCATAGCGACGGCACATTCCACATATCTTCTGAGGGAGGAGTTTTCGTTGGAGCCTTGCAGGCTCAAGGACGCCAGATTCCGATTAGAAATTGTTTTGGGGCCAGACAGAGATAATTTCCTCTCTGTCTTACAGTTTGTTGGTCCTCAACCTCTCAAAATCCCAATAATGGACATTAAACTATCCCAATCCGTGCTGATTCGTCCACTCTCCCCTTGATGGCATCCGTCTTTGTGCCAATAATGAATCTCGGCCAAAGTCCCAAGCTTACGGTTCATCTCGACAATTATGTGAGTCTGTGAATTCACAGCGTGGTGCAATCCATCTCTGAGCTCCGGGATCAGGCCAATATTCCTCGACAGCTCGTTGATTTTCCGGTAAGCCAGGTAGCCTCCAATGCCGATCAGCAGGAAACCCAACACCAACACCACGAATATCCACACATCTTCAGAGTCCTCCACAGACAGCTGGTCTGTCCCGGAGGGGCATCCGGGAGCCCCTTCTCCTGTTTTCATCGTTGAAAAAATGTTATCAACCGCATTGAGTGACCAACTGACGAGATCCATTTTAGTGAATTTCAGTTTCCAGTTTCCAGAAAAAATGCAGAAGCAGCCGTGCACCCAGCACACACAGACTGACAAAAGCCTTGAGGATAAGATATGGAGGAGAGGAGAAGAAAAGCCTCTGCACCCTCCAAGAGCTGGAAGAAAAGAGCTCCCAAGTGGCTCGTCAGATTTTCTGTTGTGTAAAGTATATTTATCACCAAAAAAAATGCAAAACTATTTGTAAAATGATTTACAAATGTAGAAAAAAATGCAATGTATTAAATATTTATCATTTATATGGATTTATTTACTGAACACTAAGAAATTTCAACTTTCCAACTGCTGTCGCTCATATTCTCACCGTCTTCGTCGCACTTTCCTCTCTCTCACTCGCCTTTTTCCTCCTCCTTATTCCCTCTCATCTCCCTCTGCCCGCATGTGCTCTGCTGTGTGTCTGTCTGAGTCTGATCCTCCCTCTTCCCGTGTGTGGATAGTCTGGACACGCAGTTACACATGTTGACCAATCGCCTGTGGCTTTCACCAAAGCAGGAGGGGGAAGGGAGGGAGGGTGACGGCTCCCAATGACGAGCCGGCTCGCGTCGTTCTCTTCATAGAGCCGGCTGTTAGAGCCGGTTCGTTCGCAACCGACACATCACTAGTGAACTGAAAACACTAACTGCTAGCATAACAGCTAACAGCTGTAAAGCAGGTAATGAGCTCCTGCTATAGAGCTCCAATCTGCACCACAAAACTTCTAAGTGCATCATCGCCGAGTAGAGGGCTGCGGATTGGTGCCAAATATGAAACTGGTCTTTTCTAACTGAACTGTCACTGAGATCACTGTTACAGCTCTAGGTTCAAGTTCAAAAATGATTTGGTGTTACTTTAAAGTGCCTGGAATGCATTTGACTCTGACTTCTTTATTGGAATCTTTAACCAAACAGTATCAGTTCAAAGCTGATTTGCCTCAAGTTTCTCTATCAGGAACGTCATTTGATGAAAAAGGTCTGAAATGTATTTAATGCATCTAGGTATGTTTTCTTATTTCACTTCTGTTCATTTCATTTTTTCCAAGGCTAAATAAACAACTGAAGGTCATCCTGCACATTAATACAGATTTATAATAAATGTGGTAGGATTAAATAGTTTGTGTGTGTCTGAGCTGAGTTTCATGTCTGCAGATCTTGAAGCTTTGTCCAAAGAAGAAGAGTTCTGCAGCCTACACTTTCTGCAAAGCCATGGGGTTGCTTGGCATGCAGTTCCACCTTTATGAAAATGAATGTAAGTTGCTGCTGCTACTGCTGTGATAAGTGAAGCGCAAAAAGTCCACAAAAATGACAGACCTTGTGCCATAATTCAACCAAACAGTGTCATTTGGGAAGCTGCAGGTATACACACAGGCCTCGGCAGGAGAGACTCCAGCATTAATCTTCACAATGTGAAGTCAATGTGATACTTAAACAAATAAATCTTTTGTCTAACATTTTTAGTTCAGAAATTAAATCTGGTGTGATTCAGGAGCCTTGAGATGAATTTAGATGAAAGGAACCCTAATGTGGTCATTCGTAAAGGCAGCAACATGCTTGAGATGGAAAAAAAACAAAGTTAAATGGGCTTTAACTTTATTGTGAAGGTCTTTCTGCAGACATATGGTGCGTGAGGGCTGGCTGTTAGGAGGATTCTAGTTCTGCCTGCTCTTTTGAAGGTCATTCATGATAGTCACAGCAGGAAGTGGCACCTGTTGCCAGGTAATTAGCTTTTTCTCCCACCTTTGAGACCACTCAAATCTTCTTTTAACTCCACAGACTACCCTCACGGAATCACAATCCTCTCCCCGTATGGCTCAGAGAAGAAGCAGGTTCTCCACTTCTGTGCCCAAAGTTCTGAGGAACTGCTGAAGTTTGTAGAAGACCTGAAGGAATCCATTGCAGAGGTGTCGGAGATGGAGCAGATACGCATCGAGTGTGAGTGTGTCTGCATTATGAGACGGTTCTTTAGTTTTTACCAAGAGATTCAAGCATTCTCGATAACTATACACTGTTTTAATCCCATCCAGTTTCATTCTACTACCTGTAACAATACACGCTTTCTCATTATAAATTATGCTAACTAAAATGAATAGGAGATGCATTTTAGTCTACGTACATAACTTCATAGGGGGAGTGCACATTGGTGTGCACTTTGCAGCCAAAGCTGGGTCAAGATTGATTTATACATACATAAAGTCAAATATTTTGTTACAGGTTCATGAAACATTTCAGAAAATGCCTCCAAGAAAACCTCTGATTAGACACAAATCATGTGACATCATTGGCCTTCTTGTATTCTCTAGTTGATTCAACAGGCTGCAGGAGGGATTAGCTCAAATTCTCCTGATTATAATGCAATTCACCTTGCATGTACTTTCACACTTTTGGAAAAAAAAACCTGCACAATCAAAGCCTGAGACCCAACAGTTTGCACTGAGAACGGCCCACCTGCTGGGATTTGAAGCAACAGATTTAACTTCCAAAACAGAAAATCAAGGAGGGAGATGGGAGAGACCAAGTACGATGGGAAGACAATAATTGGTGTTTCACTTCTCAAAGCTTGGATTTTTTTTTACACACACAAATGTATGTACACTCGCACAGGCACACACACACTGATCTCATTATTATTTAGTAAAGTTGCAAAATTTCCAAAAAGCACGTTGTTTTTTTTCTTTTGTTGGTTTTCAATAGTAAAATAGGGTAAACATGTGGTTTAGGGATTTGTGTTGCTTTATAATTATAATGCGTTATATTGCAAACCTTGATTTCTATTTATTTTTAAGCTATAATTAAAATAGTGTTTGTCAAACACTTGGTTTATTTCCTATTTTGTACCGGTTGGGATGCATGTGAAATGTTTTTATAACTTCCTACTGCTCTGTGATCATTTAAATTCATAACTTTCTGCAGCTGGCTCCTGTAAAATGTCTGTAAATCCTAGAAAATGACAACAAAATATGTTCAAATGTAACTTAGCTAAGTCCTAACTACCCACATGTTGAGTACTTGATGCAAAATGTGTTTGTCTCAATTAGAACCAGAAGTCTGAAGGTAATTCCAGGACACTGTATGTAAATGAAAGTGATGCTGCTTTTGCGTCTCAATATATTGGCTAAATGCTCCGTACATTTTGCGTAAATGAAAAAGAAATCATTTTATAGGCAGCACCTGTCTGTTTTGTGGTTTAGAATCTGAATTTAGATGCTGCAGGAAACAAAGCATTTATTCACCAAGATGAGAACCAACACGCAAGTCTGACGTTTAATTAAAAAGATGAAGAGCTGTCATTTGAATTTTTAAATGTGTGTGAAAGAGAACCCCACCAATAACATAAACAGATTTGACTTTATGTGCAATCACGTTTTGGTTATAGCTTTTAATGTCTTGTGTTCCCACTACTACATTACTAGTCGGTACATTTATTTATTTATTTATTTTTTTGCTGTGTCATGGTGATTATGAGGATGACCGTCTTTGTTCTTTGCAGGGGAGCTGGAAAAGCAGCAAGGAGCCAAAACGCACTCAGTTAAGAGCAACGGCACACAGCTAGAGCAGCGCAGCAAACAGGGCTCCCTACCAGGTGTGTGAGAGCAAAATGCTGCTTTTTTTAAACAAACATGAAGTTCTGCTGCACCGCCGGTGCTTTTATGATCTGAATAACTAAAGAACAACCATATTTAAGTAGTTACTTGCTGAATTGCATCCTCAGCAACACTGGACTATGTAAGACTGCTGTAGTGGTTGTAATGTTTACTGTAGGGAGACCCCTAAAACATCCCATTCCTGCATGATATAAGATTCATGCAGTTCCTTCTTCCAATTTAAACCTTAAAACACCATTTCTGAATATAATGCCGTTCTATCTAAAATGATGAATAACTACTATTTGACTAGTTGCAGATTGCTTTCTGAATAGCCTCAGTTTGAAAAAACGGCTGTTATCCACGATACTTTGTCATTCTAGACATATGTTATCCATTCAGAATAAAGCAGGTTTCCAAATAAAACTAAAATAAAATAAAATCTCCAGCGGTCAATGGGCAATAAGGCGGGGTACACCCTGGACAGAGAGCCAGTCATCGCAGGGCAACACAGACACACAGGACAAACAATCATTCACACTCACACCTAAGGACAATTTAGACAGACCAATTAACCTAACAGTCATGTTTTTGGACTGTGGGAGGAAGCCGGAGTACCAGGAGAGAACCCACGCATGCACTGGGAGAACATGCAAACTCCATGCAGAAAGATCCCAGGCCGGGAGGCGAACCCAGGACCTTCTTGCTGCAAGGCAACAGCTCTAACCACTGCACAGCCCCAGTTCAATTCAATTCAAGTTTATTTATAAAGCACCAAATCATGACAAGAGTCGTCTTAAGGCACTTCACATAGTAAACATTCCAATACAGGTCAGTTCATTAAGCCAGTCAGTAAAACGTTTCCTATATAAGGAACCCAGCAATCCTCATACTAAGCAATCATTTAGCGACAGTGGAGAGGAAAACTCCCTTTTAACAGGAAGAAACCTCCAGAGGATCCTGGCTCAGTTCCAGTCACCTTTTTGATCCTGTATGTTTTTCACACCTCCAGGAAATCAGGAGGTAAATGACGGAAGTGGACACAATGCAGCAGAGGTGAGTGCACACAGACAGGTCCATGTCCCCAACACCAGGTAAGTCAGAGGGCAGGATGAGACAGGACAAAGGCTCAGGACTAGTCATTTCTCTGGGACTAAAGGCGTCAAGCAGGCATGGGTGAGGAGTGCATGAGTGAATGAATGCTGCTGGGTAAAGTGCTGCGGGCATGTTTATAACTCAATCTAATTAGAAAAAGCCTGTTTTGGGTACGTCATGCAAGGCGTCAGACTCATGAGTTTCTGCCCAAAAAGGAGCAAGTTGTAGTTTCACGAGCTTACGTTCAATCTGGGACTCCTTTTAGAGGTTTTCAAGGAAACAAAAGAACCCAGGATGTGTGCAGAATGTATGCACCAAGCAGTGAGAGTTTATTTAACTCAGTAACATGTAGTCAGAGAAATCTGACACTTATTTGATCTCCAGTTGCTTCCATTCCACCCCAAGCCAGAAGCTCGGGGGGGGGGGGGGGGATCCTCAGGCGAGATTTTTGTGTGAGCAAGAGAGCTGGCCAACTACTCTACTGGCACTTCACAATTACCATTCCCCGTGACCTTCCTGAGTACTCCATGTGGCTGTGGAGTGGCTTGGTGCAAAAAGCCAAATACATAGGCGGCCATCCTGACATTATGTGGCTGTTGAATTCCACACTGCTCTTTGGAGACTGGAAATCTCACTTTAAGCAGAAGTGTGCTTCATGATTTGAGATTTCTTAAACCATTTCTTCAACATGTTGACTCCTGGGGCTTTCTTAACATCCTGTCATTTTTCTAGGGGCTTTTTCGCTTGCAGTCAGCCTTCATGGCATCCTTCCTTCTGCCATGCAGCCAGTAGTAAAAATCAGAGGTAGCCTGTTAACTGTTGAGATATTTTGGAAGCTAGGACTCTTCGCTCCCACAGAGCCTTCTGAAACCACAGGATTACCACATCTCATGGCAAGCTTTTATTTGTGAAGAAATGTTAATGCTGAGATTATGTTACCATCTGCCTTCGGGGTGCTGATAATAAACCAGTCTGTGCCAAGATTATGAAAAGGAGATGATGATTTTACATGATTTCATCTTGATGCAGTAATCTGTTTGTGTCTCCATCTGTTCATCAGCTTAATTACCCACAAGAAGGACCCGTTAGAACCTTAAGGCAGCACCAAATGATCAAACAACTGGATGTTAACTATTTGAAAAAAAATCAATCATTTTTGTGAATTGCTTGTTTATTTTCTATTAATTAGATTATAAAGAAAAGTGGTCCACAGTTTGGATACAGAAATAAAACATGTAGCTTTAATCTGGACTTTTCACGATGAAAAACCACTAGAATACCAGTATGCCATTGTGCACAGCAAAGCCTAGAATGACAATAATCAATTACTGGGTCTTCAGAACCCTTTTTGTTACATTTTTAATGTTCATCCCAGTTTTTTTGTTCACATACAAGAAGAATATTTTTTATTTGGATGCTATCTCCAAAATCACCATTAGATGTCACTAAATTCCACAAAGTCTTAATGGAAATGCACTCATGTGGGGAAAAAGATTTAAGTGTTTTCAACAACTGATGTTTTGACCATGTTCAAGAAAATAATCCAAATGAAATTTGGTACATTCTAATCATGCAGAAGTTCCAGTGAGCTAATTTTGTCTGAGGAGCAAATCTTTTCTGCATACTTCGGACATAAAATTTTAAAGGCAAGCTAAAATATTTGATGGAAAGGAGCTCAATTCTTTATTTAAAAACAGAGATCTGTGAAGACTGAGACAATAACGATGGAGATTCCTCACAGCTGCATCACATCAGATCCTGCACATAGTGCCTGGTCTGCAGAGTTTTAAGGGAAAGTTATATGTAGGCAAGCACACTATTCCGTGGTTGATTAAATGCTGATTGGAAAAATGAAACCTTTAAGGAGCACTTTCAATCAAATCCAATATTTTAGTTGTAGAAGCAGGAATTTGACAACTTTAAGTAGAGTTTGCGCTGTTCGGTGTGATATTTCTAAAATAGGCTCGGTGAGAATAATTCAAGGAGAGGCAAAGAGAAGGAAAATAGACAGAAATGTGACATTTTAAATTAATGTTGCCTGTGGACATCTGTGGTTGTCAGCTCACTTCCTCTCCTCTTCCTCCACCTCCCTCTCTTCTTCGTTTGACCCTTGTCTCACCTCAACCTTGATGTTTCCTCGTTTCCACTGCTACCATAGTGCCACATGGTGGTTTGGAAGGGAGACACAGGGGCCCACAGTGGCCCGCTTGGAACCACGGGCCCCTTCTGTAGCTTTGTTCTTTCCCTCACTGCTCTCCACCCGACCCCCGTCACTCACTGGTGTTCCCAGCATCCGATCTGCACTGTTCCCAGCATCTGTGGGGGTGGAGGGAGGGGTGGTTTGCAGTAGTTCACAACGATTCTACACCTCCACTGATCCTTAACACCTATGCCTCCACGCATGCCCTGTCTGACTGTGTGTGTGTGTGTGTGTGTGTGTGTGTGTGTGTGTGTGTGTGTGTGTGTGTGTGTGTGTGTGTGTGTGTGTGTGTGTGTGTGTGTGTGTGTGTGTGTGTGTGTGTGTGTGTGTGTGTGTGCGTGCTGTGCCTTACCACCCCCACAGGGAAAAAAAAGAGGGCTTGACGGACTGTAGAGGAGGAACCAGTTTTATAACATTTGATGCTGTTCTCTTGGCTGTTTTCTAAACTAGGTGTCAATTCACAACAGGCTTCAGACGTGCCAGCTCAGCAACAGCAACACGGCTCGGAGCGCAAAGAGCGTGGCCCTTCTTAACAACCGTGGGGAGCTGCTGATCCAGCAGGGGCCCCAGGGGTTAGCACAGGGGCCAGCACCTCCTCTTCCTCAGCACCCGCAGCTGCAGTCAGCAGCCAGCACCCCCGCCCACCATGTCCCCCTCCTGCAACCCGCTGCCAGCATGGTCGATCTGCGGCCCGAGACGCTCATCCAGTGTCAGCAGATTGTCAAAGTCTTCATGCTTGACAATGGCAGCCATGGAAGAATGGAGGCCTTCCTCAGCCAAACGCCCACCCACCACCATTACCAGCACCACCACCACCACAGTCTCCAGCAGCTCAGTCAGTCTGCCATGTCCACGCCTGTCCGCTCACCAGACGGCTCCCATGATGGCCACCAGCCCCCGCTGCCTCCCCCACCCCCACCCTACAACCACCCGCACCAGTATATACCTCCGGACCCGCGTCTCGCATTGCACCGGACTGCGAGCGGCTCACGGAGCATGGTGTAAATAAATCACAGCTCAAACTTTCACGTTAGCTTCCCTTCAAAACCTTTTACATCATGTAAATATGATATATAAACACAGATGAAAGAGCTATAATGGAAAAAATCCACTTGTATGCATATATTTAAAGAAAAGATCAACTAAAAGCATAAAGGTTTTAAAAGAAGTTAGAAGAAATAAAGTGCAAATATAAGGTTTTACTTGACTCCTCATGTATTTTGAAATATTATGTAGTTTTAACAAATTTCTATAACTTGTTCTCAGTTTTATCTCTCGCTAGAGAAAAACTACAGATACAGTTTTCAGTTCTTGAACTCCCTGAGACTTTTTAGAAAATTTCCAGTGGTGGATGGATGAATGCGCTCCAACGACCCTTCGCTTCTGTTTGATTTTCTTATCCGAAACCTCTTGCCTCCTGTGCTGTCTGTTCACCTGTGTCTATCCGACACTCAACGGAAAACGTGCCAAAAATACTTATGTCGCCACTGAACAATGACTTATTTGCACTTGACTGAAAGCTAGGGCTGAAAAAAAAACCACAACCATTTGTTTTGAGATAGTCATTCTTTCAGGACTTTCCCTTCAGGGGCTGAAAAAATAAATAGCAAAAGAAAGCTATCTAGCTATTTGCGCAGTTGATGATTTATTTATGTGGTAGAGGGTCTTCTTTCCTCTCCTCTGCTCCTCTAGATGAAAAAATAAATAAAAACAAGGAAAATGGCTTCCTGCAGTCAGCTATGTTTTCTACCCACTCTTCTTTTGTGTTGTGGCTCTGTATCATCTGAGAAAGCACTCACTCAGCTGTCACCCGGGTTTTATTCTACAGGGAAGAACAACAGATGCCAAACTCACTCCAACTCTTCATATAAACGATTAAGGATGTTTTCTACTGACTGAGAGGAATGTGCTTCTTGCATTGAAGTTGCTTGACTGTTGTAACTGTTTGATCCCATTCAGCATTCACGTGTAATAAATGTACAACTCACTGTGCTGACATCTGCACTTTGTCAAATGTGACTTTCAGGAAATCCCAGACGAATTCACTCAAACGCTTCCGCTGCAGCTGCTTAATGTTAAACTCTGTTTGTCTAGATTTTCCTGTGTGTGTGTGTGTGTGTGTGTGTGTGTGTGTGTGTGTGTGTGTGTGTGTGTGTGTGTGTGTGTGTGTTCCTTTGGTGGATTCCTACAAGTCCACTTCAAAACTCCCTTTTTGTTTTGGATCTTTGTGACTGTTTTCTCCGTTCTACCCTTTCACACTGACATTTTCAAAAAGACAAAGTCAAAATAAAAAACCTACACATGGCTTTTATTGCAAATGCTGACATTAATGGTATTCTTTGTGCTGTCGGCTATCCTGCTATTTAAAGAATGGGACAAAAAATGCACTATCTGATCTCTTTCTGTTGCACCTGAGCTGAGATTGTAAATACCAAACGCGAACCGCGTCAGAAAGGACGAGCAAATTGCTACCACCCTGTCAGATGTCCATGCTGAAATAGGTCAGCATCTACCCCACCTGGTACTTTGGAAAAAGTCATCAGTTAACCCCACTTCCTTCTGACCTCCATATATCTGATTTGTTGATTTATTATCACACAGCCAATGAGGGAAGCTCTCTATCTTATCATTCTATTCTTTAAGCTTGGTTTATGCTTGACGCGTCCGCGAGGTTCGCACATCTCCGCACGGCAAAATTGCGTCGTTTTAACAACCACGCCCCTCCACCGTGCCTCCGCACGGCCCAAACTTTCCGCACCGCTCACCTAGGAAATGTTCTAACCACGCGGACGGTCGGACGTGGAAAAGCATGGCGGACTGGCAAGAACTAGTATGGCAGAGGTTCGTAAATACAGACATTTGTATGATTCAGCTCTCAAAGATCACCGTGATCAACATGTAGTTAATAAATCTTGGAGAGAAATAGCTCGCACTGTCGGAAAAGACGAGGACGCTGTTAAAAAAATGCTGGAATGCCATGTTGTAAACAACAGTAATTTTTACTTCTACCATGGTGTAGTGTTGGATGCATGCCATAGAGCTCCATGCTGCCCCCTACAGTTTGGGAGAATATTGGCTCACCGCAGAGAAGAGCCGCATGAACCATAAACGCTGCGAGTTGTGAAGCGCGTTCCATCCGCGAGCCGCATCACCAAGCGGAAAGTAAATGCGTCAAGCATAAACCAAGCTTTACCTGCCACCTGTGAAGAAGCAGGCTTGTGTCATGGTAGGCAGAGATGAACGTATACGACCTGCTCACAAATCAACATCCTCCCAGCCATGTTCATTCCACTGATTACATTTGTTGTTGCGTAACACAATGAAAGGATTTAACGGTTTTAAAAGGGTTAGGGTTAGGGTTAGGGTGATTAGTTTAATATTTATGCTAGCTAGGAACATACTTTTAGGGTTATTTAATCAATTTTAGCAGATGAAATTGAGTTATAATATCATGGATGATGCATTAATTGATGATTGTAATGTTGCTCACTTGTTTTTCTTGTTTTTTAAACAACTTTAAAATATGTTGTGATGAATAATTTTTTTCATGCATGACATCAGTTTGAAAATGTATGGAATGTTTGGGCATGGATGATACGTCTGAGAAAATGAAGATTTGTTTTTCTTTCTTTCTTTTTTTTATTATCTCAAATTTCTGTTTTGCAAGTGTTTCAGTGCCTCGTTTCCACGCACTCACATTATTTTGTCTCTCTGTTTATCGTAGCACAGTTTGAACAATGTGTTTTTAAAGAGGACATATGTGATGCGCGTGCAGGGAACATGAGACACACCAATCGGATGGATTTGGGAGGAAATCGATGTAGCATTTTGGAAGTGTAGCTAAATGTTAAAGAAACTTTCATGAAGAAATGAACAAAAAGGGCTCTGCCGTACCAGCCCCATCATCTCGTTGGGTTTTCCAACACTGTGCTTGCTCATACTCGTACAGAAAGATAATGAAATAGTCGACACGTTTAAGGATAAACAGGTGGAAACTGAGTGTCACCATCTCTTTTCCTCGGTTGGCTTTCAACCCCTCTCTACTTCTCTTTATAGTATATCAACATGCAATTAAAGATGATTTAAGGGAAAACACTGAATTTTCTGCCTGAGTTATTGGACACAACTGTTTTTCAGCTTTTTGACTGGGTCGTACAGAAAGATGTGTCAAAATCATCATAGTGGAATTCAAAGGAATAAAGAGAACAGTTTAAATAAATTATTTATTGGATTATTTTTCTTTCATCCTGACATGAAATCTGAGGTACAGCCAGCATCTATGTGCAATGCATGTCATAACATAAAGCTAAGCAGCAGCTGATGGATTCAAATTGACATCGGAACAGCGCCGGGCCGAGCTGAAGAATTTAAAAGCACTGGTATGACACGACAGTACGCATTTACATTTAATCCCGCCCACTAAGTGAGAGTCCAAACTGCGACTGAAACTCTTTCCTGAAATTGCAGATGCATACCGGTCCATACCAGCTAACAATGACCCACCCTGACCCGTCCCGAGTCCCCGTAATGGAACCGAGTTATAAGATGTCATGTTATGAGCATCACATGTGTCCATCATCTTGTAATAAGTATTTTGCCTGATTAACAGGTGGTAGGTAGTCATGGTGCTGTTTGGTGTCGGGGTGTGTGCAACACTGACCATAGAGAAGTAGAAGTGGATTATTTTTGAGCATGTTAGAGGAAAAGGGCAGAAGACCATGTTACTGTAATTACAGTAGAAGTTTGTGGTCCCCGTGCCTGTAGAAGGCCACCCTGGGTGGAAACACAGAAGGACAATTGATAGCCAACTGGAAGAACATAGAAGTGAACTTCAAGGCCATACTCTAAGGTTGCACCAAACATCTATTTGAACCAAATTAGAATATAATGATCAAGGACATCAATGTAAACAGCAAGTCATGAAAAGGGTAGATTAGGATTTGACTAAATTCATGTCAACCCTCCACAAACCTTCTGGGTGAATGTCCAGAATGGCAGATGGGACAAAACTCAAGGTATTTTTTTCTTTCTTTTTTTTTCAATCTCATCAGCTCTTTGTTAACAGATGCAGCCGAGCTTGGTCTCAGTCACAGGGCACTGGTCCCCCAGCAGTTTAATGAGCCAAAACATACAAGAATGTCTAAGAACAAAGCATTGGACCGTCCTGGTAAGGTTTTCTCTGAGCTTTGAGCATGTTGAACATTGGTGGAAGGAGCTCAAACCCTCACACCTAAGAAGTGGGCCAAAATACTTGTCAAGTAAACAAGTGCAGAAATCTCATTGAGTCACAGAAATCACTTGACTGCCTCAAAACCTTGTGCAGAAAATGGGACAGAAGTTTAAGGTGTGGAACACTGAAAACCCATTTTTTAATGATTATTCCTGATTTTAATTGGTCACTCTGAGTTTTTCATGCAGGCTGAACATGTAAACCGTCTCCTACACCTATCTCCTGCATTAGCTTCTGATAGAAAATAGATGGTGACACTAGGAATAGAAAAGCCTGACAGATCTACGTCACACTGTCATTTGACATTCATGGACTCACCCATTTTGACTCACGACGGGGAAGGCTGTTGTTGGTTTAGTGTCCAGGAAACAGGAGTGGACGTCCTGACTAGTAGAAGCTAACTGTTAGCGTTAGCAAGTTCACCACATAGCAGAAGCTCCTCCAGGCTTGTGTTATTTGTGGAGATAAAAGATCTATATTGCAAGTCAGTGGTGGAGTTGTGTTGTTGACGTCCAATCAGAAGTGAGATGTCTAGATATCAGGAAATGAGACTCCATATCCTGCCGTGTTAAGCTCTCCTCTGATGTGGCATTCCACTTGTTCCTGAAACAGGCATATCTGAGCTTTTCCCCCCCACCGAGTACGGCTTGTGAGGCATTCATTTCTACTAAAGACCATTGCAAATGTAGTGATTAAACAAGTGAACCACACATTTTAGAGTCCAGAGCAGTTTCATATTTTCCTCTTTCAATTATTTTTGTTGAAGAGTGTCTGATTTTTTTTTTTTACTGTTGTTATTTTCAGTCATTTCATCATTGCTTTTGCCAGTTATTTCAATGACCTTTCATTAAAATAGTGACTTTGGAAAAGCATGTTTTCTTCATGTTTAATTTTTTTAACCCACCATCTTTCAGCATCCTTTTTTCTTCGCAGTTTTCTAATGTCCTAGAAAAATATTATTTTACACGATTTAAAGCTAAAATTATGTCTGTAAAAATAAATATAAAAAAATTAAGGTAAATTGCATGTAAAACATTCATTAAGAAACAAATGGTTACCTATTTTTAACTTTTTATAACCAAAACATTAAATGCAACATGAAGCTTAAAATAATCAAAATATTTTATCTTAATCATTCATATTAAGTTTTACCAGAAAAAATCCCTGCAACAACCTTCAGTGAAAGCAAAGAGCAAACATGATAATTGATAGTCCAAATATACAACAATAATGAGAATTTACTTTAATAACAGGCTCATTTTAACTACAATGATGATCTGTTTCTTTACCAATAAAAGGAACATTTTTATACATTTATCAAAAGTTTTTAACCCCACTGTCAGCTGGAATCAAACTAGTAAAGTGATTTTCCTCAAATAATTTCATTCTCCCATTTGTTATATTTTCCACCCACATTAAGTCCAGCCAGTCAGATCATTTAAACCTGAGCAGTCCTGGCTAGACGGGAGCTTCACCCACGCTTCCTGTGTGTGTTAAATCTTCATGCTCTGATGGCTTCTCATCCTCCTGAGTGGATGTCATCCTCTGCCAACGCTAGTCATGTAACAGAGATATTCAGCAGCTTTAGAAAACAAGCAGTTTTGAAGGTCCTTGTAGATCATTTTAAACTTTCAATAAGTCAGATGAAGCAAAACACCTAAAATAAGACTACTATAATAATATGAAAGGACATTTATCACTTGAAGGGCAAACAGAGAATATTTTTTAGTAAAAAACAATTGTTCTATAACAGGATGTACCTGTTTGATGTTGCCCTTTGTGGTGCAGAACATGTAGATGACATATCCTGGGATGAGTATCATTGACGACAATGCCATGCACCATCCAATCACTTGGCCCCACATAGGAAAAACGTACTTTCCCAGGGTCAGAGGGGTCATCTCAATGGCACTAAAAGTAAACACCCCCTACAAATGAAAATTTCAAGTTATTACACACACACACACACACAAAATACTAATAGTTAAAAAATAAAAATAAAAGTAATGCTAAAAACATATATATATATATATATATATATATATATATTAGGGTTGTCACGGTAACCGGTATAGCGGTAAACCCCGGTAAAAAAGTTGACAATAAAAATAACCGTCCAGTTTTTAAAAAACGAAATTATCTCGGTGGGTTTACCGTGGCCGCGGTTTTGGCGCGGTGACCCTTACCAGCCACCGTCGCTTCAGCTGAAGTTCCCGCGGCGCGCACTTTTTAGTTTGCAACGGCACCAAAACTTTGACGCTGAAATAATGGCCGAAGGAGGAGACGGCAGCGCCCAGGACATCCATCAGCCCTCAAAGAAGACTAAATCGGAAGTATGGGCATATTTTGGATTTCTGAAAAATGCTGAGGGACAGTTAATAGAAGACTGCTATCCCGTTTGCAGAACATGCAGGAAACAAGTGTCTGCAAAAGGCAGCAACACTTCGAATCTAATGGCACATCTGCGTGACCATCACCCACGTCTCTACAGCCACTGCAAGGTAAGTTAACATTAGCATTTTAGCTTAAATGCATGACGTGAGGACTTTTGGTTGAGGGAGAATGCAACGAGTCACTATATACTGCAGCCGCAGCGTCCTCTGCCAGCATTTAAACCGTGTCACGGACACCCTGTTGCTGGATGAAGCATCTTATTTGTTGATGATGAAGAGAAATATACAATTAGTTCCTTGTCATTGATTTGTTTACTTATTCATGCCATTTATACTTGAACATTTGGATTTGATTACATAGTGTAGTAGTTATTTTAGTAATTTGTTTAAAGTGGCTATTTATTTTAAATACATATTTTTTAAGGTTGACTTGTACAGTGCTCAAGTCAAGTGTGGACTGGAGTTTTAGATTTTCATTTTGATAATGAAGAAAACAAGTATATGATAAAACAAGTGGTGTTTCTTTGATTTGTTTACATATTGTTTATGTTTTGAATGTTTGGATTTGTATAATTTAAACCTGCACTGACTACTGTAACACGTTCCAGAAAAATAAGCTATTTGTTCCTTTACTTGTGAAAAGCTGCACTTTTGCTAAGGCTTTGTGTTATTTTAGGTTTAATAAACACTGTTAAACCTTTTCAGAACTATTTCAGTTTGTGTAGAACAGGACTATCAATGCTTTCTGAACATATGCAACACCGTTTAAAAAATACCACGATAATACCGAAAACGTGATAATTTTGGTCACAATAACCGTGAGGTTAAATTTTCATACCGTGACAACCCTAATATATATATATATATACATATATATATATATATATATATATATATATATATATATATATATATATCAATGTTTGATTATTTGAGCTCAAAAATCTGGATTTAATTTGTTCAATTCAATTCAAGTTTATTTATATAGCACCACCAAATCATGACAAGAGTCGTCTCAAGGCACTTCACACAGTAACCGCTCCAATGCAGGTCAGTTCATTAAGCCAGTCAGTAAAAAGTTTCCTAAATAAGAAACCCAGCAAATTGCACACAGGCCACACCGGTCTCATTGACCACAGCCATAGGCAGGACGGTGAAGTGCCTTGCCCAACAATTGACATGACCGATGGAGCCAGGGTTCGAACAAGTAACCCACGGGACAAACGCCTCACCCCTGAACCGCCCAAACAGTGACATTGTCACCCTGCAGCCACTGTTTTCTCTCAGTTGTAGCTCCTCTCTTCATGTACTTTCATGCTCTTTCATGTTTTGAGCAGCCTCATCAGCCTTTTGGTTTATTGTTATGTCTTTTTTCATCCAGTCATTCCATGCTTGTGCCTGAACCTTGGTTAGGTCCTCCATAACATGATTTGATAACCCTCTTCAGGGTCTGATGTGCTGTGCTTTCAGAGCATAGAGGCCTACAATTCATTGAGTTGCAGCTATGTGATTGTTTGATGTGCCATTTGTGTCGATAGACAAAGATGTAGCAAAATAAAACTTTTGTAGTGTAATGATCTTCCTGTAAAATGTGCTAGATCTGTGGTCTGGAGCTTGGAGCATCATGTGTTTGGGTGAAATTTCAGTTATTCACTTTTTGCAGTTGATATTTTTGTTACAACAGACAAAAGAAAAGGGAGGCATCAGTATTGTCAGGTCCTGATACTTAAAGGGACTTTACGGAGTTTTGAATTTTTATGCTCGTGATTGCCCCCTCAGGCCAAAAGCGTAACAGCAGCATCAATAGTAGGCTTGTGCATTAAGCGCACATGCTGTACGAGCACACTCCTTAACGAAAATAACAGCTGAGACAGTCCTGTGTGTGTGTGTGTGTGTGTGTGTGTGTGTGTGTGTGTGTGTGTGTGTGTGTGTGTGTGTGTGTGTGTGTGTGTGTGTGTGTGTGTGTGTGTGTGTGTGTGTGTGTGTGGCCCAGAGGACAGAGGACAGGAGAACGCACAGCTAATTAATTAAATAATTTGGTTCTGTACCTTTCTCTTCAGCACAGCCGACAAAGGTTTATGATGGGTCAGTCCTCCTGCATGCTCAAATCATTCCCTTCCCTTGCTTGAAAAATTGTTCCAAAATGAAAGTTGAATCCACATCTTTTAATCTGTGAATTCAATGCCGTTCAGCGAGTCTCAAATAGAAATTTGGGCATCTTACTGTAAAAATAATATACCATTAATGTAAAAAAGAAATTCTAAATGAACTCTGTTCACACCCAGAACTGAACCCAGGTTGTCTGCACGAGAGTCTGACGTCTTACTAGGTGAGCTAAAGCGCCAATGATGTCTTTTGTATCTGTAACATATATATCCTTGATAATAGCTGAAAGAACGGTTCAGAGCGAAAATGGCTATTTTGTTGCTAATTTGCAGGAAATATCTAGAAGAAAGTTCTACAGAAAGTAGCTAAGGGTCCTCAGAAATGTAGCTAGCTTTGAGTGTGTTTACATGCAGCCAGTAACCCTTTTAAAACCCAAATATTCACAATAACCCGGTTCCGCAGGTCCAATGTACACACCGCCAAAAACCCGGACATGCTCACAACCAGGTTTTTTAAAACCCGGTTACTACACCTGGGGTAACCCTTTTCTAACCCGAATGTTTGGTCGTGTAAACGCACACCGGGATATCCCCATCAAAGCGTGTGTTCTGCACATGCTCTGTTCGAAAGGAATCTTGGTCTTTTGAGTAGCGAGACGTCTTGTATGCGCCAGAACACCGGAAGTAAACAACAAGTTGGGAGCAACATGGCGAGTCGCGGCACAGCACCACACTTTTGGAGTGACGAGGTAACGAAAGCACAAACAAACGCGGTCGCTATCTCTTCTGAACTGGGAAACATGTTGTTGTTTTCATGGATACCGGAACAAGAAGAACCGAAAATGACGAATATTGCGTCTGGGCGTAGTCCCTACGTCCTGACGCTACCCCAACGTCCGCATTTAAATCGGGTTATGCAAGTTAGGGGTAACTCTTTCTATTTATGCTTGTAAACGGGTTATTCTGATCAACTAAGAAACCCGAATACCGACCTTAACCCAATCATAACCCGGATATTGGCTGCATGTAAACGTAGTCATTGTCACTAGGCGTTAGGAACAGTGACAAAGTGGAACTGCCTCTCTCTCTCTGCTGCTAAAGCTACTGATAGCAAATGCTACGGGCTACGCCTGAGCGTGAACGTGCATGAAGCAGCCTGCTCGACCCGAGCGTCTCTCTTTTTCTGTGATTTTACAGAAAAACAGTCAATCACAGTAAAAATGCCAGGACTAATTCTACAGGACCAGGGCATTGCAGGAGAATGTATGAAGAAGACATTTATTATTTCTATACATGTTTTGGCTGTCAAACTTCCATAATGTCCCTTTAATAAGATGAGTCAGTAGCAAGAAAAAAATGACCTCATCACAGTAGGAGGAAGTTTTCTAAGAAGAATAACATTAATTTGGCTTTAGAGGTTAATAAACCTCCTACCAGGCAGATCAGCGGCGTGAAGAAAAGCCAACAAAGCTTCCACCAAACACACGGCCGATAGCCAATCATATCCTCGATGTTCTTGTAGAATCTCTCAGCTCCTGTGGACAAAGAGGACTTGTGTAAGTGTGTGAATGCTGGGATAAAAGGAGAGGGGGAGAAGGAATGTGTGATGGTATCTGAGATGTAATTTCCTGTTGGATGGCTGCAACATGCTAAGAGCTTATTCACATGATTTTCTCAAATAGTTTAAGCTGCAGTTACGTTTAATATCTGAAAGCATCTGCACAAAACAAACAAGCCTCCTACCATAAAACCAGGATATGGAAATGGTTTCAAAGAAGACAAGGAAGAGGAGACACATCCCACTGGCAGAATAGTAATCAAACAGCTTGAAGACATAGAGACCACCCTGAGAGGTTTCAACAGACACAGAGATGGAGGCTGAATATTAACTTGCCTTTTTTAAACTAATACACCTTAACAGCAGGACGTTGCTCTAGTTTGTGGAGAGGTGTTATTCTGAAAAAATGTTTCCAAACATCATCGTAAGACAAAACCACCTGTGTAATATTGGAGAAGCCAATGGTGAAGGAGATGAAGCAAATAATGAGGATGAAGACCTTCTTCCTCCTCCTCAGCACCAAAGGATACTCGTCCACCAGAGCTGTGATGAAACCTTCGACTGTGCAAAACTGTAATAATGAAATAAAGAAATGACGGAATGCGACATCACCATTACGTAATCCTTCAATTAAAGAGAGATGAAGTTGGATGATTTCATGGAGCAGATTGCATTATAGTGCGTTCGATTTGTCCTCGGAACTCGGAAATCCCCACCTCCGAGTAGGAAAAATCAATTGAAATGCCCCCCTACGTCGGATCTCCAAGTCGGAAACTCGGAAAATTTTCACAACCCCGACTTCGAGATCCAAAATGGCAGCTCTCCGTATCAACAACAATAGTTTTGATTGAAGTGTTTATTTTACAAGACACACTTATAAGAGTGTGTCTAAAATCAATGTTATATGTAGCGCCTGCAACTCCAAGCTGATCAATTTAAAAGTGTTGTTTTACATCGTCTTTGTCTCTCTTCGAATATTTTTTGAAGATGAGCTTTATGTGTGTTCATGAGTCGTCTGTGTTCGTTGAGAGCTAACAAAACAGCAGTTTTCGAGGGTGTCGCCATATTGGAATCCCGACTCCTCCGTCTCCGGCAAACAGAACGCTATTAACTCGGGTGAGACGTCATTCCTAATTCCGAGTTCTGACTTCCGAAGAAAATCGAACGCACCCTTAGGACCAGTTATCGTGCAGTACTGATCTTTGAGCATTGGGTTGCGTTAGACAGATTTAATACACAATTTGTTTTTCGCACCATAGTCAGTTTTTTTTAACCATGAAGAATGTATTTTAACACCAGAGAAACATGCTGCGTGGGTGTGCAGTCAGACTTGTGTTTTAGTATTGAAATTAAATTTCAGAAAACCTGTTTAAACCAACAATGCATCTTCAGCTGAGACAATGACCTTACTTCATAGTAAAGCTCAGAGTGAAACCACCATGTTAACAACACATCTTTTATCTCGTGTGGTACCTGGCTGTCCAGGCCGAGCATCATGAGCATTGAGAAAAAGAGGATGGCCCATAGAGAGGACATGGGAAGCTGGGTGACAGCCTGAGGATAGGCTAAAAATGCCAAACCTGGACCTGAAAATGAAAGTTAGAGAAGAAATGACTTCCGAGATGCATTGTTAAAGTTATAAACAAAATCACTCAAAAGTTGGGGATTCTTTGTGAATGATGTGAGTTATCTGAAGCATCAGCAATGGTTTGTCCACAAAAAATAATTAAAAACATGTGTTTCATCAATCATCAATCTAATAATGGACACCACATATCTAGCCTAGCCTGCCAGACTCCTCCTCTGTTTGATTCTGCACAGAGAAAGGGTCTGGGAACTCTCCTATTCAAATAACCCCACCCCCTGAGAATTCTAATCGAGTCAATCAGCGCTGAGTAGCGTGCGTCACACACCATAACGCTGAGGTTGTCATAAACATGGCGACTGAAGCAGAGTTCGCTGCGGCTCTTTCCTCTGTTCTAAAGGACTTTTGACTAAACAACTACAGTGTCGTGCGGTGTCGGTACAAGATCTGCTCGGGTGCAAGATCGGCTCGGGGTCCGTCGACTGCCGATGACGTCTAAGTAGTTGATTGGCTGAACATGAACCTTACGGGAGTTACGTAATCACGTTACTTTGTTATCACGTTAAGTTGGTCCAGGCAAATTTTTCTGTTGGAAAGATGGACAACTTTTACAAAGAAATCCATCATTACCTCTTTGAAAATACACTTTTAGCATAGAGCTGCATGTATATTAGGGCTGAACGATTAACTGCATGTGCAATGAAATTGCGAGGTGACAAAATGAGATTTTCTAATCGCAAAGGCTGCAATTTGGCAGCGAGTGGTTAGCTCAACGCTAATATACATGGAAAAACCCATAGGAATGCTAATGCTAATATCACCAATCACATTCTTACAAATTATGAATTAGAAACGTGCCAAATGATTACATTTGGAGTCTAATAGAAAGTAAAACTAACATCAATCAAATAAGTACAGACAGGTATTTTAGTAAAGCCAGGAAACATTTAACTCCAGAGTTTTGGCCAGCAGCTATGAGCATAACTGAACTACGCATGGACAAGACGTCAAAAACTCTAAACACAAAATACTTCAATAAACGGGACACACTTCTTTCCTGCAAATACAATTTCGCAGGTGTTGCTAATACCTATGATCCTTCAAGGGATGTGCTCAAAGAGGAGTTCAACATTATGAATTCAATAGTGTTTTATTTTACAAATACCATTATAAACGCAAACTTACGTCGTAAGAAACATTATTTTAATAACAAGACTGTTAAATTCTTTCCAACAGTATAGATGTGTAGTGTATTTTGTCCGAGTGGGTTTGCCGTTTGACGTCATCGGCAGTCGAAGGACCCCGAGCCAGTCTTGCACCCGAACAGATCTTGTACCGACACCGGTATAGTCAGCATTTCCGTCTTTTTTCTGATTGGTTATTTCTGAGCTGCCTAATCCCACCCCTCATGTGCCTCTCTGCCTGTGAGACTCTTTATCTGAGCAGAATTAAACAGAGGAGTATGGCAGGCCAGGCTACCACATATCTGCCAGGCTGGAAATTATTCAGTGAAATAAAAATCCTGATTTCTATCTTTGAATATGTGTTTCCATGGAATAAAAAAATAAAAAAATAAACTCATGATGTTGTTGTCACGTGGGAGGCAGGGGCAGACCGTGACAGTTGTAGTATGAATTTTCATCTTCATCACTGCAGAATTGTTTTGGTCTGGATAGATCTGTTATTCCCTGCTTCCCAGCTCCCCCTTGTTGTGTTCAGTTTCAGTTTTTTCACGTGTCTGAGCAGAACCTCCCTGAACCGTCTACAGGTGGTTCAGAATGCCTGTGCTCGGCTTCTGACCAAGTCCTCCAAACACACCCACATCACCCTGCTTCTCCTCCAGCTTCACTGGCTGCCAGTCAACTTCAGGGTTAATTTCAAGATCCTGGTTCTGGTCTATAGGGCCTTACATGGACAAGCACCATCTTACATTGGTGATCTTCTTAGTCCCTACACCCCCAGCAGGTCCCTGAGGTCCAGTGATCAAAGCCTACTGGTTGTGCAGCACCAGGCTAAAGACCAAAGGTGACAGATCATTTGCTGCTGTGGCCCCCAGACTCTGGAACTCTCTCCCCCTGAGCCTGAGATCAGTGGACTCAGTGGTCTCCTTCAAAAAGCAGCTGAAGACTCACTTGTTCAAGCTGGCTTTTGTGTGACCTTCTTCACCACTCTCTCTTTATTCTGCTCTCCCCACCTATTCCACCTTCCTCAGATCCACTGATTTCCCTCTTTCCTATTCACTCTCTCTCTTTCTTAACATTTTTTAATCACAATTGTCTATTTTTGCTCATTTAAAATATATTTTTAAACCATTTTCTAAATGCTTTTTAATATTTTTACATTTTTTTGTTTTTGTGAAGCGCCTTGTGATTTTAATCTTGAGAGGCAATATAGAAATATTTTCTTCTTCTTCTTCATTTGTCTCATTCAGCTGTTTTCTACCAGTTAATCAGTCCAGCTTCATTCACTTAGTTATCATCTACTTCAACATATTTATTTATTTCCCTCCTACATGCATTTGCTTTGTGCGTTAGAAAGCTTTCTTTTTTCTTTCTTGCAAGTATTTTTGTTTTTGATTTTTTTACCTATCCAGTTCTCTGCCTTCCTAGTCTGCATCTTGTCTGCTACAAGCAATCCCACATTTTTGAGTGGAAGTTCAACAACAAAACATAAATTATTCCTCTGTAAGCATCCAATAAGCTAACATGTCCAACGCAGTTATTCACAGTTTTCATTCTACCAATATAACTCTCTCAGTATGTTTCACAGCCAACAACACAAAGTATACCTGATGCTGCCAATTCCTGCACAGGTTTCTTAGTAATGTGGGACATAAAGCCCACAATGGAGAAGATGACAAATCCAGCAAACATGCTGGTGCAGGAGTTGATGCAGCACACAATTATAGAGTCCCTGAAGTGGTGAGATCAAATCAAGCAATTAGAAGCAACGAAAGATAAAAAAGAACAAGATAAAAGCCATTAAGGAGGGCGCTAAAAGCTTAGATCTCTTGTCACTACTTGTAGACATCATTGTTAAAGGTGTTGTAGCTTCCCAGTGCAATAAGCGAACCCAGGCCCAATCCGTAGGAAAAAAAGATCTGAGTCGCTGCATCCAGCCACACCTGGAAACAGAAACTCCTCATTAGAAATTTAAGTTCTTATTTTTAAAGTTACGTGTAGATTCAGGGACACTGTACCTCAGATCGCATGAGCTTATTGAAGTCGGGGGTGATATAGAAAAGGATACCATCGATAGCTCCTGGAAGAGTGACCCCACGGAAGAACAGGATGAACAGCATAAAGTAAGGGTAGGTGGCTGAAAAATAAACCACCTCAAAGAGAAAAAAAAGTCATTTTAGTATATTTATCCAGCCCAAAAATCTAGACAAACTGTAGCAGTAGCAAACACTTTTTGCTCTGCAGGCTAAACAGTAATTGGCTTGAATTTGATATAACAACCTCTAGGGTTCTACAACCTCCCCCAAGGCACTTTACAACACACTCAGTCATTTACCCACACACACATATTCACACTCTGGTGTTGATCAGCTACAAAGTAGCCACAGCTGCCCTGGGACGCGCTGACAAGCGAAGCCACCAAACACTGGCGCTACCGGTCCCTCCAACCACCACCAGCCTGGTCTAGCTACAATCCATTGTACCTTCAGCAAGTCTAGCAGGTTAACTAAGTTTAGGCCAATCACAGTGCTCCATGTGTGTAGAGGGAAGTTTGGTGGGCATAGCACCGTTATGGCAGACATATGATGACGGTGGAGCTGCGATGGGGCAAAACAACAATGACGGCGGAGCTCAGGAACAAGACTCGTTTGAAAAATCGCTTTGTATGATTTAGACTTGATCTCTGTCTCTGAGTCATGGCCAGACTAAATATTTGCATATATAGGATGGCTTGCCTGGCTAATATTAACTAATTAAAAACTTTTCAACAGCTTTGATGTCTGCATATTTATTCATCATCACAACCGTAAATAAGTCATCTTTTTAATCTGGAATCAGCTTCTAAAATAGATTAATAGTTTTTTTTTGCATGAGAATCGGTATGTAGCTCACAGTTGTGTAACTTAATGCTTATTATTAATTGGTAATGTCCATCAAGACCCCAGCCTGGAGGGAACTCGTTTTTCTCACTTTTCTCAGATGCCTCACATTAAAATCCAATTATCCCGAGCAGTAAATGTGTAAATGTGTTTCTGCTTGTATATTTTGCTTCAACATGCTGTAATTAAAATTTCCAGGCAGAAGGCAGGGTGATGTTCTTATCTTGTTCTGTTTTTCTACTCATACATTCAAATCAACAAGCTATTTGGCATCTAAAATCCTTTAAAATAGCTTTGCTTAAAGTGATGAAGTGATTGGGTTTTGCACATCGTGCAGGTCAGAGTTGAACTACTTATAAAAGAGGGTCTCCAGTACTGGGATCCATTACCACACTCGATGCCAGCAATAAGCAACAATTAACCGCTAAGTGAAACAGCTGTAAAAACACGCTAACTGCACCGATCGAGAAAAACACACATTAGGGACAATGCAATATGATCCTATCCACAGCAGACTTTATAAAGTGACAGTTTTAAAACATAAATTCTTTTATACAAATTTCTTACTTGAAACTTGGTGAATTATTAGTAAAATTCCTATTTTCATAATTCAATTTTTTTCTTGTTTTTCACAGAAAAGCATTGAAGACCAAGTCGTCTGAAATGGTAGAAATAGAAATTTGAAAGGTCTGACCTTTCCTGTCCACTCCACTCCTTTCCAGATTGAGAAGTAGACAAGGATCCACGCCAGAGCTAAAGTGCCCACCAAGGGCCACCGAAGCTCTCCCGGCTCCTCCAGTCCACCTGACAGCTGATGCATGTTACGCCTGCAGAAACACGCCTACATGCTGAATACGGAGCATTTGACGCTGAAATGTGCATGCAGTTTTAGTGGTTTTACTGGCTTACTCCCAGAACTCTGTGACAGCGCTGGTCAGGTTGGTGGTGTCTGGCAGGCTGTAGTTGGAGAAACACTTTTCTGTGTTCCAGGAGTTGTTGCAGCTCTGCCAAGGCAGCTCCTGCACACAGAAAACAAAACACAATGACATCAGGGGTGCCTCCAGAAAATTATGATGGGGTGGCCAGATAGCGCCAAAAACATTTTTAGGGTGGCACACCAAATTGGTCCTTGTGGTGGCTCTGGGAGAATTTAGCCTGTGGCGATGTACTGCATTGCGCCTTTATTCGTTTTGATTAAAATAACAGTACATATCCAAAACATTTACTTTAAATTTTACAAACACAAACATTTCAGAAACATACATTTCAGTTATATAAAATGTTATCCCTAAATTAATTTAAAAACATATTTTTTAGGTAAATTCATCTGTTGCAGTGTTAAAAAAAATTATGGAGATAAAAAAAATTTAAATGATGAGCAGCAGAAACATGTTTTTTTATTCGGATTATGTCTTTACTCATTAATTGTAATATTTTTATTTTGTTTTACAATTATGCCTTGAATAAACAAGATCAATATATGGTTTGACTGAACATTAATATGACTTGTTAACAGTGGCTTTTCCTGGGAGGGGGCAGCAATTTACTAGGGGTGGCCATGGCCACCCCTGGCCACCCCTTGGGGGTGCCCTTGAATGACATGTGGCTGTTTTGCATTTAGTCAAACTCAGTGAGGTGGAAAAAATGGTTTTCCTAAAAACAAAGACAAACCGAGGATTTGCATCAGATACACGCTTACTTTTTTACTCTGCTGAAAAACAAAACGTAACATTTCTGTCCTTGATTATTCACTCACCTGTTCCGTTTGGCTCAGTAGCATCAAACGTTACAAAGAGTTCCCAGAACACAGGAGACAGATGAGTAAATGGGAACTATTCAACAATGAAAATGACATTTTAAGAACTGACCTTCATCTCAGTGCATTACACATGAATGAAAGCAGTTTTTACTTGCTCCGTTTCCCTAACAACCTCATGCCTTTAAAAGCTTTTGGACCATTTTTATGCATCAAATAACTTCAGAAATATTTTGATAAACAAATAAAGCAATATCTGTTGTGAAGGGCGACGAACACACCGAACCAAAGGAGTTGAAAAAGTAATAGAGAGCCCAAGCAATGATGATGATGTAGTAGATGTTTAGCCAGAAAGACAGGACGACTGCAGCCAGACCAACACCTGGAAAAAAGAACAGAACAGATGTGAGTGTTGCGCAAAGGGAGTAAATGATAACTAGTACTTGAAAATCTTGTCACTTTTGAATCTATCCATCCATTTTTTGCTACTTATCCATCAGGTTGCAAAGGTAACCGATCTAGGAGAAAACTCCAGACATCCCTCTCCCCCAGTAACACTTCAACTGTGTAATCTCCCCACTGAATTCTGGATCTACCCCAAGATAATCTCAACGGAATATCCTTTGTAAACATCCAGAGAGAGAAAACCAGGAGGCCTCCAAAACAGATGCATAAACCATCTTACACCACTCTTTTAGATGTGGAGGGGCAATGGGTCTACAACAAGATACTTGAAGTGTTCCAGTTGAGGCAGAAACTAACACCCAACATGGACGGAGGCCAAAAGTCATGTTTCAGGTTTAAAGGAAGACTCTCATCTTGGCTGATTTAAGCTCACCTGCAAAAATCCCCATTGCACAGAGAAGATCAAGATTTGAAAAGACCAATGGATCGAACAAGAAAACCAAACTCCCTCAATACTTACAGCAACTCTGCATGAGCAACAATCAAGAGCAGGAGGCTCAGGACTCCAATCAGCAGAGGTGTGACCAAGTCATGGCTTTGCAAGTCACAAGTAAGCCACAAGTCTTTCTACTCAAGTCTCGAGTCAATTCCAAGTCAAAGACAACCGAGTCCAAGTCGAGTCCAAAGTCAGTGGTGTGGAAGTCCAAGTCAAGTCCAAGTCCTTAACTTTGAATTTTCAAGCCGTATTCAAGTCATCTGTCTGACTTCAATTTAATAACAACGATAATAAATAAATTCCAGAAATAAAGCTTCTTAAGGCTTGATTTATTTGCTCAAACAAGCAGGAAGTGCAATAGAAATTGATTATAAACAAAGTGCTGCTGTAGTTAGCAAAATCAAACCCAGAACAAAGAATGATTTATGATTTTTATCCGTGTCGTGCCACTTTTGTGCTAAAATATCAAATATCCTCAAGTCATCATCAAGTCAACAGACGCAAGTCAATTCAAGTCACAAGTCATTGGCGTTCAGTCCGAGTCAAGTCGTAAGTCTTAATAGATTTGATCAAGTCAAGTCAGAAGTCATTAAAATAATGACTCAAGTCTGACTCAAGTCCAAGCCATTTGGCTCGAGTCCACACCCCTGACAAACAGCACTTCCTCCTGTTTCCTGGAGTCTTCCACGCTGCCTCCTCCTCCTCCTCCTCCTCCTCCTCCCTCTCCTGTCTGCACAAATGCTCCTGATCTGCTGATCACCACCTGAGCACATCAATGGCAGAGCTGCCAGAAGCAGGGCAGGGTGCAGATCTGTGCTGCTGCCCCTAATTGCTCCACATTAGATGTGCTGACTATTTATGGTTTTAATAGAGGCGCTTGAGTGAGCTCTGTACATCTTAGATGTGTTCTTGCTGTGTCTTTGTAAATCCATGCTTTCGTTCTTTTTTAAACACAGAAACAGTTTTGTTTACCTGTTTGTAGCTACGGTTTCGCCGACAGCTGCCGGCTTCTTCAGGCTGACGCTGATGGTGGCGCGTCACTTCCTTCTCCGTCCTCTGCTGCCCGCAGATAAACGGAGAAGGAAGTGACGCGCCACCATCAGCGTCAGCCTGAAGAAGCCGGCAGCTGTCGGCGAAACCGTAGCTACAAACAGGTAAACAAAACTGTTTCTGTGTTTAAAAAAGAACGAAAGCATGGAGCTCTGTACAGAAAATAGCCATAATAGTAATAAAAATATTAGCTTAATATTAGAAAATGCTGAACCAAGGACTGGATCTGTGCTGGACTTTTGTAAAGGAGTTTGCATTAATTCAGCTTTGTTTTCAAGATAAAAACCATGAGTCAGACTATTTGATTGTTTTTTTAAACTGAGAGTGGAGCATTGTGTGTTTAAAATCCTTTAAAAAACATACGATTTTTATCAGCATGTACACGTCTCTTTAAGTTACCCCTTTCCTCCACCTAGACCAGCCACAAGGGTCATTATACTTGTCTCTAAACCTAAAGTACTCGATATTTACCTTTCATCATGGGGATAAGTCTCCACACTCCTAATCCGCCCACTGAGGTGAACTGTCCTAGAGCAGTCTCCAGGAAAAAGAGCGGTATCCCAGCAAACACCAAGGTCATGAAATATGGGATCAAGAAGGCACCTGAAAGGTAAACACAGAAAAATATCACAATGTGCTCTTAGAGTCATAAAGAGTGTAGCGACATGAATGGCCTCATTTTGTGACCCAAAGGTCACACTTCCCCAGCCAGGTCACGCTGTCCTGGCTGAACTTCTGTCCCACAGATTATCCATCACAGGAGACATAAAGTCTGCTGAAAACCATCTTTAATCTGAATGCCTTTTATCTGTCTGCTGTTCCTCTGCAAGATGAAGGACACTTCAAGATGTAAAATAATCATTTTTAATAAACTCTTTTTACTGTTTATTACAAGGTTCATAATAATTCAATTCAATTCAAGTTTATAGCGCCAAATCACGACAAGAAACGTCTCAAGGCACTTCACATAATAAACATTACAATTCAGGTCGGTTCATTAAGCCAATCAGAAATAATGTTTCCTATATAAGGAACCCAGCAAATTGCATCAAGTCACTGACTAGTGTCAGTGACTTTACAGCAATCCTCATACAAAGCAAGCATAAAGCGACAATGGAGAGGAAAACTCCCTTTTAACAGGAAGAAACCTCCAGAGCATCCTGGCTCAGTATAAGCAGCCATCCTCCACGACTCACTGGGGATCGAGAAGACAGAGCAGACACACACACACACACACACACACACACACACACACACACACACACACACACACACACACACACACACACAGACAAAGTAATGTGTCTATAGATATATTGTGATTTCTTAGTAAATATTCTATTTGGTGAGAGATAAACTTTATTGTATTTATCCTAGTGGATCTATAATTAAATGGATAAACTAGTAGTAGCACATTCAACGTCAAGGAAAGCAAAAAGTTATTATCAGGAGAGGGAGATTGTTTAAGTGGTTAGCAGCAGTGTGCTAGACGATGGCCCCCTCCATGAGGCCACCACAGCTCAGCAGAACATCATTGTAGCTTCTTCTGGGGAGAAAAACAGAGAGAAAATAAAGTTAACAGATGAAATTGCAGAAAATAATACAGTTAAAGAGCAGATTGTAAAAGAAAGTAGTAGAGTGTGAAAAGTGGTCAGTGTGTCCTCCAGCAGTCTAAGCCTATAGCACCATAACTACAGAGATAACTCTGGATAATCTATCCTATTTAGATGGGAGGCATGTTGGAGGCAGGGCAAGGGAGAGCCGTCTTTACCGAATGTTCACTCCACCTCCCTCTACTCCCCCACTTGTCCAGATTTAGGCTAACATCAGATTTTAACCATAGGCCCTATCAAATAAAAATGTTTTAAGCCTAGTCTTAAAAGTAGACAAGGTGTCTGCCTCACGGACTAAAGCTGGGAGCTGGTTCTACAGGAGAGGAGCCTGATAACTAAAAGATCTGCCTCCCATACTAATTTTAGATATCCTGGGAACCACCAGTAAACCTGCAGTCTGAGAGCGAAGTGCTCGGTTAGGAACGTATGGAACAATCAGATCACTGATGTATGATGGAGCTTGATTATTAAGAGCTTTATATGTGAGAAGAAGGTTCTTAAAATCTATTCTGAATTTAACAGGTAGCCAATGTAGGGAGGCTAAGACAGGAGAGATATGATCTCTCGTTTTAATTCTCATCAGAACTCTAGTTGCAGCATTTTGGACAAGCTGAAGACTTTTAACTACATTCTGTGGACTTCCTGAGAGTAATGAATTACAGTAATCCAGTCTTGATGTAATAAATGCATGAACTAGTTTTTCAGCATCACTCCTGGAAAGGATGCTTCTAATCTTAGCAATATTCCGAAGGTGGAAAAAGGAAATCCTACAAACCTGTTTAACTTGGGATTTGAATGATATGTCCTGGTCAAAGATAACACCAAGGTTCCTTACTTTGTTCTCGGAGATTAATGTAATGCCATTCAGGTCAGGTGATTGACTAAGCAATTTCCTTTTCTGGATTTCTGGTCCAAAGATGAGAACTTCCATCTTGTCTTGATTTAAAAGCAAAAAGTTTAGAGTCATCCAATTTTTTATGTCCTCAAGACAAGCCTGTAATCTACCCAACCAATTAGGTTCATCAGGGTAATGGATAAATATAACTGAGTATTGTCAGCATAACAGTGGAAGTTTATCCCATGCTGTCTAATGATTTTACCTTTTGGAAGCATATATATAGTAAAAAAAATTGGTCCAAGCACTGAACCCTGTGGTACTCCACAAGTAACCCTGGAGTATGAAGACGATTTGTCATGTACATTTACAAAATGAAATCTGTCAGACAGGTAGGATTTAAACCAGACTAACACTGTTCCTTTGATCCCTACAACATGTTCAAGTCTTTCTAAAAGAACATTGTGATCTACTGTGTCAAAGGCAGCACTGAGATCTAACAAGACTAGAACAGACACAAGATTATTATCTGAGGCCATGAGAATATCATTTGTAACTCTCACTAACGCAAGTTCAGTGCTGTGAGACTCTCTAAAACCAGACTGAAATTCCTCAAACAGAGCATTAGTGTTTAAATGCTCACATACTTGGATGGCCACTATTTTCTCCAGGACTTTGGATAAAAATGGAAGGTTAGATTTTGGTCTATAATTCATTGGGTCATCTGGATCCAGAGAAGGCTTCTTAAGTGAAGGTTTGATTACAGCAACCTTAAAATCCTGTGGTACATATCCATTTACTAAGGATAGATTGATTATATCTAGAATGGGGGCAGTAACCACAGGAAATGCTTCTTTAAATAATTTGGTTGGGATTGGATCCAAAATGCAAGTTGAAGGTTTAGATGAAGCTAATATTTTTGATAAATCTGAAAGCTCAAATGGATCAAAACGGTTCAAGCACAGATGAGGTTCTACAGTCACCTCTGATGCTGCCTCACTTACTGAGGAAGAAGAAATCGCATTCGGGAGGATGCTAAAGATTTGTTTCTAATAGAATTAATTTTACTTGTAAAAAAACCCATAAAGTCATTGCTGCTGAGGGCTAAGGTAATATATGGCTCAGAGCTATGATTCTGTGTAAGTTTAGCAACTGTACTGAAAAGAAATTTAGGATTATGCTTATTCTCCTCAATTAATGTTGAGAAATAAGCAGTTCTAGTTTGTCGAAGCTTATTTTTATAAAGCACAAGACTATTTTTCCAGGATAGGTAGGCCTCCTCATGGTGCATAGAGCGCCATGTTCTCTCCAATTTCCAAAGGTTTTGTTTTAAGGCTCGTAAATGAGAATTAAACCAGGGAGCCAACTTCCTGTCCCTAATTACCTTCTTTTTTAAACGGGCAACATCATCTAATGCCACATGTAAAGAGGAATTAACATGATGAACTAAGGCATCAATGTGTGAGGGGCTAGAACTGAAAATATTGCCCTCTGCTACATGCCTCTGAGATGCTGAGGACAGTAAAGATGGAACAGTTGACTTAAAAGATGCAACTGCGTTGTCAGATAGAGACCGACTATAGTGAAATTTACTTTCATGTCTCGAGAACTCAGTTATAAAAAACTCAAAGGTTATCAGAACGTGGTCAGAGAGGACTGGATTATGTGGAAAGATTGTTATTTCCTCACACTCTATGCCATAAGTCAGCAATCATTTTCAATGTCCACATGAATATTAAAATCCCCCACTACAATGACCTTATCAGTATTTAGCAACAAATCAGATAAAAAATCAGAGATCTGATCCAAAAACTCAGAGTAAGGGCCTGGTGGACGATATAAAAGTACAAACAAGAGTGGTTTTACAGTTTTGCAATCTGGAGTAGGAAAACTAAGAATAAGATGTTCGAACGAACTGTAGCTATTAATCTGTAAGGGACATATTAATAAGTCAGAACGAAAAATGGTTGCTGCTCCTCCTCCTCGCCCTTTACTTCGAGCAATATGATGATTTAAATAATTTGAAGGAGTCGACTCGTTTAAACTAACATAGTCCTCTTGCTGCAGCCAGGATTCTGAGAGAGAGAACAAAGAAATCTGATTATCACAAATCAAGTCATTAACTAACAAAGTCTTAGAAAAAATGGATCTAATGTTCAACAACCCACATTTAATTTTTCTAGTTTTCTGCTCAGTTGAATTTATTTTAATATTTATGAGATTTCCATGATTTACTTTATTAAGCCTGATATTTAATCTGTGTGATTTTGGCCGTGGGCGTAGCTGCAGAGGGGTGTGTTAAACTACGACTCTGCTTCCTGGTCTGGACTCTGGGTTGTCATGGAGGACTAATAAAACTGGCCATGTTCGTAGAAAGAAGAGCTGCTCCATCCAAAGGACGGACGCCGTCTCTCCGCATCAGACCAGGTTTTCCCCAAAAAGTTTTCCAATTATCAATGTAGCCCACGTTGTTTTCAGGACACCACCTAGACAACCAGCGGTTGAAGGACAGCATGCAGCTAAACATGTCATCACTGGTCTGATCAGGCAGGGGGCCAGAGAAAATTACGGAGTCCGACATTGTTTTGGCAAACTTATACACCGAAGCAACATTAATTTTAGTGACCTCCGATTGGCGTAACCTGGTGCCGTTACCGCCAGCGTGAATAACAATCTTACTGTATTTACGCTTATCCTTAGCCAGCAGTTTCAGATAAGATTTAATGTCGCCCACTCTGGCCCCAGGTAAACATTTAACTATGGTTGCTGGAGTCTCTAATGCCATGTTTCTGACTATGGACCCAATGATCAGAGTCGGCTTTTCAGTGGGTGAGTCACTGAGCGGGGAAAATCTATTAGAAACGTGGACGGGTTGGTGGTGGCCCACGGGCTGGGTTCTATGCTTCCAGCATACCGTCACCCAGCTGGCCTGAGGTCCCGGCTGCTCGGATTCTGCTGGAGGATCACTACAGGGTTGTTCTGAGCTAGTTAGCCCTGCGCTAGCTAAGTGGCTACGGCTGTTTACGGGTTTTACAACAGCGCGGAGCCGGGACTCCAGTTCCAACACCCTCGCCTCCAAAGCTACAAAAATGCTACATTTATTACACGTACCATTATCGCTAAAGGAGGCAGAGGAGTAACTAAACATCTGACACAGAGAGCAAGAGATAGGAGACGGAGAAGCAGAGACAGAAGTAGCCATAGCCGTGCTGAGGCTAAGTTAACTGGACGAGCAAACTGTTCAACACCAAATAAACTGTGTGCGAACTCAAATGGTTCCCTAAAAGCTAGGTGGAAGAACAGAAAATGTGTGTTTTAGCGTGCTTATGTGCTACAATAACTCAGAGATATCCTAGTACAGAGACATTAAATCAGCTTTAGCGAGCCCCAAACACCAAACAGCTACACGTAGTGCAACACTGAAAACAGGAAACAGGAAACGCCTTACCGCCAGGTGCAGCCTGGCGGTAAGGCTGAGGCGTCAATACACAGAATGGTGTATATTTGGTTATTAAATAAGAAAAGATTCCATTAAGTCATTAAATGATACCATGATGATAATAATCATCATAATAATCATCATCATAAATAAGCATCATGGTTCATTATAAAAGTATTTAAATACTGAAATCACTTATTGTTCTTTGGGTAATAATTATTATTATTTATGATAATCAGTAATGTTTAACAGTGTGACACAGGTTTGCGTTTGACACCAAGTTTAATATCAAAGTTGTTATAAATTGTCATTTATAAATTGCCATTTATAAGTTGTCATCTTTAAATTGTTAGTAAGAAATTCTTAACTTTATAAACCTGACTCTTCTTTGAAATGAAACACAGAATGGTGTATATTTGGTTATTGAATGAGCAAAGATTCCATTAAGTCTTCTGTTTAATAAATAAACTTCTGCTATTAATTACATTTCTTAAATTAAATATTAATCTTTGGATTAAATATAGACCAAGCCCATTGGTGTATGAACTTCTATCAATTATATAAATATCCTGGATATTTATATATGATATAAGCTTCGTTTGCTAACTTGTTTGATCTTCTTCAGAATCTAGCAAAGCCGATAGCAAACAGCATTAATTCTAGTATGTAGATTATCTACGCTACAAGAGCGAGCGAAAATTCTCTTTTGCTACTTCAACTTCAACCCGCCAAAATAAGAAGCTTTTCCTGTAATAGAAGACCAACAAATGTTCAACCTTCCTTCCTGCCTGAGGATTTTCCGCACAATTGGTTTTTCGTGACTAAAGCTGTAGAGTTGATTCAGTTATTAGATCATCCAAATGAAGAAGATTCATCTTCCAGTTGCCACTGGGAAGGTTTTCATTTTGATGGAGAGAAAAGCCCTAGTTTAAAAAGCAAATGCATTCATAAAATACTCTATTTCTACAATATGCATCATTAAATTATCTATGAAACATTGTTTTTGTTAAACTGGTTGTGTAGCTGAAAGGAAAATGGGTTCTCTCAGCTTTACTACTGAGGCGACGGTTGTTATGGCTAAAACCCATCATATTCATTGCATAATTCTCCACACTTACCTCCACCATTCTTGCCACACAAATAAGGGAACCTCCAGACATTCCCTAAACCAATGGCATATCCCACACATGACAGCAGGAAATCAAACTTCCCCTTCCAGCTTCCCCTGTCGGGCAGGACCACATCTTTCTCTGTCTCGTCTGGATGAGGGGCCGTGGGATCCAGTTCCTCAGATGGGACAGCTTCTTTGACCTCTGATGGGGAGTTTAAGTCTACTGTGCTCTGCCCAGTCTTCCCCATAGTGGGACCACTTTGGTCCAAAGAGGTCAGTGACCTTTAGTGTCCTCACAACCTGGGTTTGTTGGAGCTGCTGCCTTGCTGAGTGCAACACACTGAAATCGTGAGTGGACAGACCCAGACTGATGTGCTGGCCACAGATGTTCAGGAGGTCTGCAGAGAAAATCAAAACAGTTAGATTTTATTTTATTTTTTCTTTACAATAGTTGGTGTAGTTATGAAAAATTGAAGGGCATCCAGATAACAAATATTGATGTTCAGGGCTGTGATTGCACATTAATTCATATACATATAAATAGGGATGAGTACCGAATTCGGTACTTTTTAAGGTACCGTCCGAATTCCATAGTACCGACCAACACCGATTCACGTCATTTCAAACGGTGCCTCGTTTCGGTACTGCCAAGACAGTTGCGCATGCGCAAAAGCGTTATGTTGCCGGTCCCTGCGAGCCCGTTGTAAACAGAGCAAGCATGGTAGAAAGAACGCACGCTAAAGCTTGGGTCCACTTCACTAAATGTGATGGGTAACTGAGTGATGAAACTAGCGACAGACAACGATCTAAGTGAGACAGCCTCATCTTAATCTGCTCCAGTAGGTAAATAAAATGTTTAAGATAACGTTACCTTGATTTGTTAGCTTCCGTTTCGCTAATGGTGCGTTCGCTTTCTCCTCGGAACTCCGAATTTCCGACTAGAAGAACATGAACGCGCTCTAAAGTTTGGCTTTACTTTACTAAATGCGACGGGTGAATGGATGAAGGTAAAACCAGCGACAACGATCTAAGTTTGAGGCATCATCGTTTTAATCTGCTCCAGCAGCTAAATAAACTGTTAAAGATAACGTTAGCTTGATATGTTAGCTTCCATTGCCACCGTTACCAGCTAATGGTGCGTTCGCTTTCTCCTCGGAAATTCTAACTTCCCAGTAGGAAAAATCAAATGAAAAAGGACGGCAAAAGGAAGGAAGATACACAGTAAATTTAGTTCACAGTAAAGATGTTTGCTTCAGTTTAATTATCAGCTTATAAAACTACAAGGACGATGTTAAAATACAAACTTGTATGTTATTTATCGTGATATTTATCAAATATGGTTATATATTGAGAAAAATATATATTTAATTATAAAAGAGAATTAAAATAATAAACACTCAAAAGTATCGAAAATTGGTACCGTTAAGTACCGGTATCGACTCGTAGGTACCGGGAATTAGTACCGGATCGATTCAAATGTCAAAGGTACCCATCCCTACATATAAAGAGCCTAACAGAAAATTAAATAATCACCAGATGGTTGGTGATGGTATTGATGAATACATATAGTGGACTTTAGCTCCCCACATGAGAGAGCAGCCAACACCTGCACGAACATGATTAATCAACTTAAACCACAAACAACAAGAAGGAAACCTCTAGCACCAAACGTCTTTAATGTTCCTCAGACTACTCTTATTCATTCAGCCTTTGATAGGGAGGCAAACTTAGATTTCTGAAATCTGTTCTCAGCATAAACATGAAAATAAATGTGGAGAATGTGGTTCCAAACTTCTACAGGTTCCTAGCAGTCACTCTTAAGATCTGACCACCTTGTACTTAATTAGCAAACATCCAAAAGAAACTAGTTGGTCAACCAGAGTGTGCTTACTGAAGTGTGGATCCTTAAAAGGTCACACAAATATAATGGGGCGTGACCATCTCAAACTTTAACAGGAAGCAGTAAAATCTTAAAACTAAATCTAAAACTGACTAGGAATCAGTTGAAAGCCCGGGTCAGATGCTCATGTTTTAGTTTATAGCCATAAAAGGATGTGACAAGTACACCAGGAGTTAAAGCTGGCTGTATTTCTATAGTGCTTTTTTCTCTTTAAGATTTTTGGTCATGCTCAACCAGTAATATTTGAGGCTGCCCAGTCCATGGTGTTCGGTCAGAAAATGTTTGAAGACCATTGATCTAAACCAAGATACAGAGAGTTACTGTGGCCTGAGGGGGAATGGCAAATGGACTGTATTGACAGAGTGCTATTCTTGTTTGCCAGACCAATCAAAACACATGAAGTTACATGTAACATTCACCCTACCACATCGCCGAATGCCTTTTATGAGATCCTCGCTGGGGAGACACAGCTTCATAATAGCTCTTAATATCTGTTTTATACATTTGTGTCTTCCTTACATCTTCCAAGTTAAAACACAAACACTTTCAAGGGATTGTATTTTCTAAGCTGCTGTGTGGGTGTGTCATCTCAAGGGAGAGGATTGCTGCTGTGCAGTTGATCTGAAATGAGTAGGCAGATCGCTCAAAGGAAGCAATCCTGGGAAACCGTCACGTTGAGCGCTGGAGGAGTTGGACCCAATGTGCAGACACCCAGAACGACACGAGGCAGGAGAGGAAGTAAAAGTAAACATTCTTTATTTAGAATGAAAAAATAAATAACCTAAAGAGGCACCAAGCCCAAAAAGAAACCTAAAGACCTAGTAGCCATTTTTTAATGACTGCAGTGTTTAATTTTTAAGTGAACTGTATGTTTGCAAATATTGATTGACCCAAAAAATCTCCAGGTTGCTTCAGTCGAGGTTAATTACAGATCTGTCACGATATGCTGGAGGTTGGTAGGACCCAAAATGCAGGAACCCAAGATGACACGAGGCAGGTGATAATATAAAGGAAAATCTTTTATTTTGAAGGATGAACCAAAGAATAAATCCAAGGCAGGGAGCCAAAAGTCCAAGTCCAAATCCAAATCCAAAATCCAAAATCAAAACTAGAGACAAAAAACACTGGAGACTAGAGAAGACTGACAGAATAACCACAATGGACCGACACAACACAGAGACAAGACAGGGCTTAAATACACTGGGAGGAGTAATTAGGGAAAATGGCAGCAGGTGTGTGGAGTGAGGGCTGGAGGGAAGACAGGTGAATATAATTATCTAACTGGGAAAACAGAAACAGAGGAGGGAAAATAAACCTAAAACACAAAACTAAACAACAATATCTAAAGACAGAGGGAAGGGCTCACACACACACATACACACACTGACACACACATAAAACTCACACACACATACACACACTAACACACACACATATACTGAACTGGGGAACAAGAGGCTGGAGCTACAGGAGGCTGAGGATGACTATGAACACCGGACCTGAGGGGATGATATGAAGGCCTACAAACAGAGGACACACAAATGAGACACAGACAAAGGACACCTGAGGGCGCTATGAGACACAGAAGGGAATCTAGAGAGGGATGGAGAAACATGAAGGGAAGACGCAGACGCAGACCATGACAAGATCACTTGCTGATTTATGTGTCAGGCTCTGCTGAGCTGATCTTTGCCCAGTCGTCGCTGCTTATTATCACCCAAATGAGGGTTTTAAATGCAGCATAATCAATGTAATCATCAAAAGTTTGACACCGACTTGAAAGGGACAGCTTTCAGCTGTCATTTTCAAAGCATCTGGTTATTATGAGGTTTAGCTGTAATTTATCATTTTGATGAGACTTTGTATAGCTTAGATGCTAAAGATCTGCTAAAAAGCCTTTAATAATGAACTGAACAGGTTCTTAGCAGAGTAATAAGCATAGTATTTGATGTATGTAGCCTATGTTTTGTGTAAATACACTGATCAAAATGGTTTAGGCACACATTCCTGTGTCAAACAACGTTGTGTTTAAAGCAGAGTACCAAGTAACCATCCTGTCATGTTAGGCCCTGATGATGAAATGATCAGATGTACGCTTTAAAACAGCCTGCACATCAAAAGCAAACACATCAGGCACTCTCTTTGCGCAAGTCAGAGTTTATAGCTTTTGACAAGTATGAGTTTTAGGCTTTCATTAGCAGAAAAGTTTTCTCCAACACTTCGATAAACTAATAAAACAAGAGGACAATTTGTGTCTCCTGACACAAAGTTGAATGTCATTTTCATCGTGACTCAATGACAGACGTGGTAAATTAGAGTGTGCTGAAGGAGAGACTATTGATCTTACCTGAAAGATTCCAAGTCCTTTGTCAAGTCATCAGATTCAGTTCTGTACACTAGTAGCAGTCCCAAGTCTTCAAATTCAAATCCAAATATTAAGCCTAAAGAGCTTCCTGTTAATCCTTAAGAGCCAGCTGAAGTCACAGCATGCCTGGCACCATGTTTGGACATTAAAACTCTCCCTCATGCGTGCTGTCCTTTGGAGGCGGCTGATCCTGCAGCTGGTATTGAGTGTTTGATAATAAAGTTCGACCTGCCTACTTTGATTACAGCTCAGATCTGACTACTGAGGCCTTAAGGGGATGTGGCACGACTATTGCCCGACTCTGGTGGGGAACTCTCGCAGCAGGGGCAGTGAGTGTGCAAGTGTGTGTTGGTGTTTGTTATGATGGGCGCAGTAAACTCTTGCCAGCAGTGTTACCATGGTGTTTCTTTAAGCAGAATGGTCCGAATAGTGAAAGAGCTCATGGGAAAATGAAGTGATGGATGCTGGCAGAGGCCCTGGAAATGTATGAGCTCAAATGAGGTTGAGTCAGTATCAGACTCTGAGAAAATCAACACAGAAACTGACCTAATGTTCGCCTGCAATGACTCGCAAATGAGCTTATGCAACAAGAAGAATAGATTCAAGTTCAAGAAGAGCAAAAATATTTTAACAACACAAAGATTTACGACTTTTTTTGAGGATTGTTATAATTTAAGACATCGTTTAGATGTTTTGCATTGCTTTTGCGTTTGACTTCCTGTCTGGCCCGATCTAAACAGCAGAACTGGTCGTGTTATGGAAGCGTAGCTTGTAAAAAATGGACTCAAAACATAATGATAACATCTCATCTGTTCTGGTCACACTTTGCTGCCAGAGGAAACAAAACCGTCTACCATAACGGCGGCCGTTTTACAACACTTTCACATCTGGAGGAAAGAAGGGGTAATAAACATTGAGCTCTAATCTGATTTGATAGTAACTGTTCGTTACATATTTAGAGCTCCACTGGTTGGTCATGAACTCTCAGATTCACCAGATGTACTAAAGCTGGTTAGCCTTTGTATTCAAACACACTCAGGGTGGCTGCCTGAACCAATTAACCTTTGAAAATACCAAAGTGGAACAGTTTTACAGATATGGAGCTAAAAGTCCATGTGCTAGAGACCAAGGATCATTTACAAGCATACTTGGAGTGATAACAGACATTTCTATTATGAGATCATGCAAAATGGTGTTTGCAAGATTTCAAAAAGCCAACAGTCAATGAAATAACATTCTAAGTGGTATTCCCAGTGTGAAATATGATACTTTAATTTCTCCAGGCACGTAAACTAATGACTATCACTATCTACAGATATTCTATTACCATCTAATTAAAAAAGCTAATGAACATTACTACATTATTCACAGTTTTCCTGGGGAAGAGGATCGTCACTTGGGTTTTAAAAGTGAACAATTTAAATCATTTAAAGTCATAATTACAGCTCCCATCAAAGGGAGGTTCAGCGTAATCTCTGACAAGGTTTGTTTTCCATCTGGACCCAAGTGAGGATAACTGGGCAGGATTGGAGTTGTCAGAGCTGGTTTTCATCAACTTGTTTACAGCATCACACAATCAATGCAGCCTGATTGTGTTTCCAGAGCATCCACAGCCAAGAATAATAGGGAGCAATTATGTGGGCGACAAAGGCTAGATGGTGGACAGAATGTCATGAAAACTAACGTTTGGTTTGTGTCAGAGTAATGGAAATAATATGATAACTTTACAAATTTGCTTACAAGTCTTTCTTAGAAAAAGTGGCATGTGTAGTTTTTTTTTTACAAGACAGAGTAAACAACATATGTCTTTTAATTAAGACTAGAAAATAGACTAGAGGAAACGACTTCACATAACCAACTAACATGAGATGAAACTCCTCTAATTGGTCATTATTTAACATTTTTGGAAACACCATTAACACTTGTGAGAAAGCGATTTTCTGAGTCTGCAAACGCAGAGATACACTTAGAGTAATCTGCATGCACAAGCACCAGTCCACTCTCTGCATAACGATTGCTTGAAGTAACAATTTGCAGAATAATGGCTGATTTCCATCATAAATCATGAGTGTAGGTTAGAAAAGTTGAAACTTTTTGAATTCTTTGGGACAACGTCCCATAAAAGTACACTTTTTTCTGTACATTGATTTTTGCTGAAAGGTATGAATGCTGGAAATGAAAAGCAATAATTCTTCAGCTAGAACCATAAAAATGCTGACTCATCTATGGTTTATAGAATAAATAATATGTGCAAGAGTTTTTGGACAAAGTCATTCATTGTCATCTGGTGACGTAAGCCTAAGGTGTAAAACATTGTTGGCATGTTATTGGTAGAATCTGAAAAACTGACTGTCAACAGACCTTTTCTAACAATATATACTAGGGATGTGTATTGGAGAAATTTTGGTGATACGATATGTATCATGATACAGGGGAGACGAAGCAGTTTATCACAATATATTGCCATATCGATATTTTCTTACATCCTAATATACACGGTTGGTACTGAAAATATTCAGACACCTGTCAAATTTTCACTCTTTGTTATTTTGCAGCCATTTGCTAAAATCAATTAAATTACTTTTTTTCCTCATTAATGTATACACAGCACCCCATATTGACAGAAAAACACAGAATTTTTTAAATGTTGCAGAGTTATTAAAAAAAGAAAAACTGAACTGTTGGAGTTTGTTTAACTCGGGGTAAAGTCTAAGTATCAGTCACTGTAACTGATGAATATGTGGGTTACAGTGGCAGAGGAGTTAAGTGCTTGCCCTTTAATTAGAGGGTTGCAGGTTCAAGCCCCCACTGTCGCAGTAGTCGTGTCCCTTCCTTGCCTCCTGGTGATGATCAGAGGGACTGGCGGCGCCAGTGTTCGGCAGCTTTGCCTCTGTCAGTGTGCCCCAGGGCAGCTGTGGCTATAATGTAGATCATCATCGCCAGTGTGTGAATGTGTGTGGGTAAATGACTGGTTCTCTTCTGGCTCTTGAAGGGTGCAGACGCTTCTTTTCCTCCTCTCCTCCATATCTTATCCTCCAGGCCTTTGTCTGTCTCTGGGTGCTGGGTGCACGGCTGCTTCTGCATTCTTCTGGAAACTGGAAACTGAAATACATTTAAATGGATCTCATTAGCTGGTTTCTCAATGCGATTGATAAAAAATTTTCAACGATGAGAACTGGAGAAGGGGCTCCGGGATGCCGTGCCAGTACAGACCCAGTTGGACACATCTTGGACTCCTGGAAACAGTGGAACTTGATTTGTGTAACTCAGCTGTCTGTGGAGGACTCTGAAGACGTGTGGATATTCGTGGTGTTGGTGTCAGGTTTCCTGCTCATTGGCCTTGGAGGCTACCTGGCTTACTGGAAAATCAACGAGCTGTCGAGGAATATTGGCCTGATCCCGGAGCTCAGAGATGGTTTGCACCGCGCTGTGAATTCACAGACTCAAATAATTGTCGAGATTAACCGTAAGCTTGGAACTATGGCAGAGATTCGTTCTTTGGCACAAAAGATGGATGCCATCAAGGAGAGAGTGGACGAATCAGCACGGATTGGGAGAGATTAACGTCCATTACTATTGGGATTCGGAGAGGTTGAGGACCAACAAACTGTAAGACAGAGAGGAAATGATCTCTGTCTGGCCCCAAAACAATTTCTAATAGGAATCTGGCGTCCTTGAGCCTGCAAGGCTCCAACGAAAACTCCCTCCTCAGAAGATATGTGGAATGTGCCATCGTTATGGCAACTCAACTCTGCCTCCTATCACAGCCTGGGCGGGACAGCGGGAAGGCCGCTGAAACGTTCCAGGGTCACTGCAACCCTCCAACCCTCAATGCCCCCCCCCATCCACACTGAGGTGACATGCGCTGCTTCGTCGTGGCTGCAGGAACTGAAGTGGGGATAGTCCCAACCCACAACCCCACCTAGTGGACACTTATGTTGTGTTGTCTGAAGTCTGTTGCATATCCTTCTGAGGTGTTTTTTTTTTCAGAGCAAAGCTGCTCTCCTGCTGGAGCATAACTCTGAAGTGCCTCTTTTTTCCCTCCACCTGAACCAATCCTCATGTAACCCTATTATCTCTATTAAGGTAGCGCGACTCAAGGTTGCGAATGACCACAGTCACCAATTCTTGTCATGTGTCTTGCCCATGTATGTGTGATCTCTGAATTGTGTGGACTGAAACTCTAATTTCCCACTGGGATTAATAAAATATCTTTGATTGATTGATTGATTGATTGATTGATTGATTGATTGATTGATTGATTGATTGATTGTGTTGTTAAGTATCGTGGGGCATTGTAGAATCCTAGAGGGTGCTATCATCATTTTTATTCAGGTAAAAACACACATTTTGCATTAGCTTCTGAAAAACTGAGAATAAAAGGAGATTAGTTGGGAAGACTAAAACAAAAACATTGCTCTCTTTGAGGTCTCTTTACAAGCTGCGTTTAATTCACTGCTAACGTTTTGGTTCATGGATCAGTTTGGGAGCTATTATAAAGCAAGAGACACAAAGGAGCAAAAGGCATGCATAGGGAGGCTATTATTACTAACATTTTCCTTTGTATTGCAGTAGGATGGTGCATGCTGAAAAAGCGTATACAAGTTGAGGACAAACAAAGGGGTGAGATGCACGTCGGAGAGAGAATTGTGTTAACGAGATGGAAAAATGAAAGATGAGAAAAAAGCATTTGTGGAGAGGAGGAGATAGAAATTGGTTGAGAGGCAAAATAAAAAGATTACGAGTTAAAAACTGGAGAAGTTACACTGCTGCCGTTCCTGAGAAGATAAGCCGAGAAACAGATGTGAAGATATAAGGAAATGGGGAGATGGCAATGAGACACAGAGAATGGCCGATCTATTGCTGCAGATAAAGGAAGAAAACTGGAAAGGAGAGAAAATCTGATAAAGGAAGTGACATTGAGCATAGAGCTGTCTGCATGCAGTCCCCCTGATATTTCTATCTAAAGTTTCACTTCATATTGTGAAAGTCAAACCCTGGAGATCAGTCAACACTCTGCTTCAGAAACAGAAGTCTCCATCTCCTTTCATTGCCTCTGAGTCACATTTTATAATTGCAAATGTCTGAAATGTGTTATTCTAATAAGCCGTTTTTATCTTTTATGTGAACAGAAATTCATTGAAACATTTTTATAAAAGTCTCAAAGTAATGGATTTAGCTTTTAACTGTATTTAAAATGTCCTTCATGGATATCGGCTGTATCCAGAAGGACACATTCTAAAAATATATATGTTTTAATTTTTAATGCATGCTAATACACAGGTGCAGCCACTTAGTGCAATCAAGGTTTGCACAACAGCTTGGCTAGTGAGGATGCTGAAGGCCAAACACCGTGCATCCAAATCATTAAAAACGATCTCTTTTATAGTGTATTTTTTTTATATTCACTGTTTTGAAGAAAAACGAACAAAAACATGTAGGTGTATATAATGATTAAAAATACTTCAAGAGAGAAACGTAAATAAGAGAAGTGTTGTAGATTTGCTACAGTGGATTTAGGCGGGACTTGGCTCTTTGTGGTGTTTCAATCAGGTGATGCACAAAACCGACGCCTAGCACTAGGCCCAATCCCTATACTTGCACTTGCACCCTTGCGCCCTTCAATTGCGCATACCTGGCCAGGGGTGCGAGTGCGTAGGGTGTCCCAATTCTCAAGTGCAGAAGTTGACCACGCCGCCATTGCACCTTAATCTGCACTTCTCAACTCAACTCAGCCTTTATTTAAAAAGCATCTTAGAGGCATGAGCATGCCACCAAGGTGCTGTACAACAAAAGAATAACACAATAAAACATATAGCGCTACAGACATAATTAAAACCACAAATAAGAACTACAAAATAAAACATCAACAATTGCTAACCCACAGAATAAAAAGCCAGATCATAAAAATAGGTTTTCAGCCTCATTTTAAAAACTGGTACTGATGGAGAGCCCCTAATAGTTAGGGGCAGTGCGTTCCACAGTTTCGGACCCGCAACAGAGAACGCCCTGTCCCCTCTCAACTTCAACCTAGCCTTAGGAGCCACATGCAGCAGCTGGTTCTTAGAGCGGAGTGACTGGGTCGGAACATATGGCTGCAGCAACTCTGTCAAATAAGTTGGAGCCACACCATTCAGCGCCTTAAACACCATTAAAAGAGGTTTAAAACGAATTCTAAAATCAACAGGCAACCAGTGGAGAGCAGCCAAAATTGGTGTCACGCGTTTATGCTTCCTTATGTTGTCACCCAAGTCTGCAGTGATGCGGACCTCAGACAAGAGTATTAGCCACAAGTCATTGCTGCGGGAGAAATGGCTCAAGCTTCTTTTATGAAAATATGCATTTTCTAATGAAAATAGTTAATTTTAGGACGATTAGTTGATGCTCTGAATGTTTTAGACAAAACAGCAATGAAGTGAAATGTATTTAAAAAAAATTATTCTTTGTTTGTTTGTAAGTTGTTAATAAAGGTTTTTGAAAAAAGTTTCACAGCGACCAGCATCTCGGCATGCATTGTGATCGATGACGCAATGCTCCCCTGTCGCAATTGTGCAATTATTTGCACACTTGTGTACGCACTTGAACCCTACTGCGCACTTCCTCCAAGTGCACTTTGCTGAAGTCCGCAGGGCGCAGTGCGAGTATTGATATTGGGCCCTTCAATCTGTTCAGTGACTCATGAAATGTTCTGCTGTTATGTTACAGACACTCCCCTTTCTGACCACCAGATGGCCTCAGTGGCACCGTTCTCACCCGCTCCTTTCTCTAGTTGGATGTAAAAGGATGTCACGCGGGCTGAGAAGGGAAGAAGCAACAGGGAAGTGTGGACACAGAGGTGTTTTTGCTTCTCTCTTCTCCTCGCGTGCTCGACTGATCGTCAGCTTTGTTTAGTAAACTCGTTCTGTGAGATACTTTTAAATTCGGACTAGTCAGAGTCTCTGTTAAACAGGACTGCTTCATCTAAGTTTTGGGTTTTTTGTGGACTATTTCCGTTAGTGTGCCCAGCCCCTTCTGGGCTGGCGTTTTCTGTTAACCCATATGTGTTTATTCTTATGTAAATATCCCATTTACACTTCTGTCCAGTTGAGTTTTGTAATAAAATCCTTGTTTATAGCGACACACAACTTTGTTTTTACATAAGCCTCACACGTTTTCATTACTCTCTCCACCTCTTCACTCCTAGCGAGCTGGGAGATATAATAGATTGGACAGATACACACATAAAACTTAGCTTTTGATAGTGGATGATGACATTTTATTGTTATTTCCTTACATCTCTTAAAGGTGTGGGAAACTTATTTAATCAATACATTTGCGGTGGTCTCTGGTCAAAACGAATGCCTTACAAACCATACTCGGGGCAAAAAAGGCCCAGAATTGCTTGCATCTGCATGGATAAGTCTGCTGTCGTAGAGAGTGGCAGCAGACGGCAGGATTTGGAGTCTTTTTCCTGATATTTGGACATCTTGCCTTGGACTGGATTACAGCTACACAACTCTACCATTGACTTGCAACGTGGATGTTTTAGCTCCACAGATAAATCAAGCCTGGAGGAGCTTTTCTGTGTGGTGGTGTTGTTAATGCTAACCGTTAGCTTTTACTAGTCAGGGCGTGGTCTGCTGTTTCCTGGATGCTAGAAAAAACAGCCTTCCCCATCACAAGTAAAGAATGAGGAGTCCATGAATGTTATGTGATGTAGATCTGTCAGGATTTTCAAATCCTGGCATTTTACCATCTATTTTCTCTTAGAAGCTAATGTTGGAGGTAGGTGTAGGAGACTATTTTCATGTTCAGCCTGAATGAAAAACTCAAAGACCGATTATAATCTGAAATAATCATTAAAAAAGTTATTTTTTTTCAGTGAACCACACCTGTAATGCCCTACCACATACCCTAGTAGCCTTTATTTTTTCCAGTTTATTGTGCTCTATATTTAGATGACATTGTGATCTCATTAATCACTGGCACCCATGCCAAGTCCTGGGGTTTTCCATTGCTGTGGTTGCCAGGTTATGTAAAGTAGTAGATGTGCTCATTTCAACACAGGATGTGACACTATTTTAAATCAAGCCCTAGGCAATCTCAGATCTGAGCATAAACAAATCAATATACAAATGGAGACATGACCGTATTTTTTATTGCTATTCTTGGCCATCGATGCTTCAACTGCTTCCTGTTCATTTAAATTTCAGCTCATCAGTTTGTGTCATCTGGGGCAGAATAGTGGGGCCAAGGTGACAACAGATGAGAGACAAGTGAGAGGAATATCAAACACCAGTTTAAACATGGAGCAGTAGCATTAACACAAATTTGGGGGATTTCCTGTTTTGTTGAAAGAATCTAAAACACATCTTCGAGTGCTTGGTGTATTCTCTTTTCACAGAAGTACAGTAGAAGAAAGGTAAATGACTAATCACAAAAAACTGAAAGGCAAAAGACCAAAAGAAAGTATTGACTCAGGAAGTTTGACTTATTTCATTTTCTGCATCATACAACAACTAATGATTTCATTCTTCCGGCTCTTGGAGGGTGCAGACACGTTTTTCCTCCTCTCCTCCATATCTTATCCTCAAGGTATTTGTCTGTCTCTGTGTGCTGGGTGCACGGCTGCTTCTGGATTTTTCTGGAAACTGGAAACTGAAACACATTTAAATGGATCTCGTCAGTTGGTCTCTCAACGCGATTGATAAAATTCTTTCCACGATGAAAACGGGAGAAGGGGCTCCCGGACGCTCTGCCGGTACAGACCCAGTTGGACACATCATGGACTCCTGGAAACAGTGGAATTTGGTCTGTCTTTCTCAGCTGTCTGTGGAGGACTCTGAAGATGTGTGGATATTCGTGGTGTTGGTGTCGAGTTTCCTGCTCATTGGCCTTGGAGACTACCTGGCTTACTGGAAAATTAATGAGCTGTCGAGGAATATTGGCCAGATCCAGGAGCTCAGAGATGGTTTGCACTGCACTGTGAATTCACAGACTCAAATAATTGTCGAGATGAATCGTAAGCTTGGGACTTTGGCGGAGATTCATTCTTTGGCACAAAAGATGGATGCATCAACGAGAGAGTGGACGAATCAGCACGGATTGGGATAGATTAAAGTCCATTATTGGGATTCTGAGAGGTTGAGGACCAACAAACTGTAAAACAGAGAGCAAATTATCTCTCTCTGGCCCCAAAACAATTTCTAATCGGAATCTGGCGTCCTTGAGCCAGCAAGGCTCCAGCGAAAACTCCCCCCTCAGAAGATATGTGGAGTCAAAAATCAATTTCCCTCTGGGATTAATAAAGTATTTTTGAATTGAATTGAATTGAATGTGCCGTCGCTATGGCAACTTGTGTCTCCTTTCCCAGCCTGGGCGGGAATGCGGGAAGGCTGCTGAAGTGCCCAGGGTCACTGCAACCATCCAACCCTCAATGCTCCTCCCCCTATCCACACTGAGGTGACATGCGCTGCTTCATTGTGGCTGCAGGAACTGAAGTAGGGATAGTCCCAACCCACCACCCCACCTAGTGGACACTCATGTTGTGTTGTCTGAAGTCTGTTGCATATCTGTCTGAGGTGTTTTTTTTTTTTTTTTTTTTTTTTGCAGAGCAAAGCTGCCCTCCTGGTGGGAGGGTAGCTCTGAAGTGCCTTTTTTTCCCTCCACCTGAACCAATCCTCATGTAACCCTCTTATCTCTATTAAGGTAGCGCGACTCAGGGTTGCGAATGACCACAGTCACCAATTCTTGTCATGTGTCTTGCCCATGGATGTGTGATCTCTGAATTGTGTGTACTGAAACTCTAATTTCCCTCTGGTATTAATAAAGTATCTTTGATTTGATTGATTGATTGATTGATTGATTGATTGATTGATTGATTGATTTTGTTTACAGAAAGTACAAACTCAAATAATGCTCAAAAAAGTTAGAGCTAAGTGTTTTCATCAAATAATGAAATGAATCATCTTTTAACCAAATGTGACCATCATTATTGTAATGGGCCTGTATTTGTATAGCGCCTTCTTAAGGTTCTACAACCCCCCAAGGCGTTTTACAACACAATCAGTCATTCACACATTCACACGCTGGGGATGATGATCTACAGTGTAGCCACAGCTGCCCTGGGGCGCACTGACAGAGGCGAGGCCTGCCGACCACCACCAGCAAGCAAGCTGGGTTAACTGCCTTGCTCAAGGACACCACAGCAGCATTCTCTGGCAGGAGCCAGGATTGAACCTACAACCTAGGGTTGGGCGATATGGCCTAAAATCAATATCACGATATATTGAGGATTTCACCTCGATAACTATAAATGGACGATAACTACAGGTATGCACAGAAACAAAGGTTGTCCACTAGATGGCGCTGTCGCGTGTATTACATTGAGTCACATTTTTATGTGACCACGTGGTACAGCTTCTTAAAGGGACATGAATGTTGCCAACCTACACACATCTTTTCATTTTTTTATTATCAAATTTATTGGCATGGGAAAAATTATCACGACAAGAGTCACAAATTTCGATAACAATAAATTGTCGATATATCGCTCAGCCCTACTACAACCTTCCGATTACAGGACAACCCGCTCTGCCTCCTGAGCTACTGCAGCATATAACGCAACAACAAATGATTTTTGATTGATATCACTAAAAATAACAGCATGTGTCTGGGAGCACATTGCATTTTCATCTTCATAGTGAGGGAGCATATTTCTCTGTTTTAGTCTCACTGCAATGTTTTCATAAGAAATGTTTCCAGAGTCACATTCTGGTCATTTCATTGTAGGTATTTTGTGTGATTCACAAAGACAACATCATCCTCTTAGTTTTGAGGAGCTTCTGTTGAACACAAACGTTCCATAATTGCGTAATCAAAAGCCAAACTAATCTCCCTGAAGACTTATAAACATGTAAACATGTGACTAACAAAGAATTTGTTTTACAAAATTGAGATTAAATGTCATTAAACACTGTTGTGATCCTCCATCATCATCTTCTCGTTCCTTTCGTCCACTCTCCTCTCCGGCTGGTCCCGTGCTTTAAAGATGACGTGGTCACACAGAGTGAGCACCGGCTTGTCGGGGCGAATCTGTCGCAGGTCTCTGGATGATGTAATCAAGTTTCTGGGATTCTTGTGTTGCATAAAGAACAAGATTAGATGTGTTGGAATAGAAATCACTGTGTGATCGCTATGAATTAGCTTGATCTTTCCTGTTCAGCAAGAACCAGTTTGAAATAAAATGCTGATTACTTACTCTGTACAGTGAGATCAAGATGAAGGCTGGGATGCATATTATTGGTGCAGAGATGAGCAGAACAGCTACAGCGGGGGCCCAGGACCCAGGGACATCATCCGTCACTCTTATAGGGTTTTCTTGCACCAGATTATAAAGCATAGTCAGCTGGAAAATAAACAAGTTAAGCTAGTGATAGAAATGATCACACTTGGATGGAATTTTTTAAACAAAAATTATCTTAAAAAAACTGCTATGAAGAATAATTTGAATAACCAGTTTAAATTATTTCTGTTGGTAGTTTCTAACTGTGCCTGACGGCCAGTGAACAGGAGGCTTGTAAAACATTTGCACTGAGAAACAGAAACGTGTTTGCTCAAATGGGATCACTGGCTTGGTGAAATGAAACACTTCGTAATGGATGAAAGAGCAAAAGCAGCTGATGGTGACTATTTAGAAATAAAAGAGGGTGGAGAATGTGTTTGAGGGGAAGAAAAGAGGCAGAAAGAAAGTATGTTAACACTTTCTATGACGGGTCCCTTTATTATTATAACATAGTGCATTATTAAGCATTAATAAATCCCTTATTTTAATGTTCCTGACGTTGTTAACTATCAAGTGTCCTTCAGGTTAGGACAATGGGTTGGGGGGGGTCTGCATAGCAGTTGTCAATACTTTATTTAATAGTTTATTAATGCTTAATAATGCGCAAAGTAATGTTAATAAAGAGGCCCTTATTGTAAAGTGTTACTCGAGTATCAGATAACAGACAAGCGGGCAAAACACACCACACAAATGATCGGGGTGACAAACATCCAGCAGTACTTCAGCACAGGTGATGGTCTGTATCCAATCATGTCCTCGATGTTGTCATAGAAACGATCTGCACCTGGAAGGTGGAAAGTCAAAAACTGGAAATGAGTGTGTGTGTGTGTGTGTGTGTGTGTGTGTGTGTGTGTGTGTGTGTGTGTGTGTGTGTGTGTGTGTGTGTGTGTGTGTGTGTGTGTGTGTGTGTGTGTGTACATTTAGAAAAATACATAAAGTAGTTTACTTATAATTGTTCTATAAGTTTTTCTGTTGATGATGATTAATAATAATAATAATACTAATAGCAATAATAATAGATAGATAGATAGATAGATAGATAGATAGATAGATAGATAGATAGATAGATAGATAGATAGATAGATAGATAGATAGATAGATAGATAGATAGATAGATAGATAGATAGATAGATAGATAGATAGATAGATAGATAGATAGATAGATAGATAGATAGATAGATAGATAGAAAGATAATATAAAATGTCAGTTTGAAGAAAAAAAAATCCTTTTTGATTTATTTGTTGTTTTGGTTTAATGTTTTTTTCTCCTGATAATCATCATCAGTGGTTCTTCCACCTTTCAGTTTATTAGAAAATAGTAAACTATCATAACCTTTTGTGTATTTTTTTTCCATTTAGGTCCTGTAACCTGATTACTTTTTACAGCAACACAAAATTTTGTGCTGCAGCAGCAAAAACAAGTTATTTATCATTTGTGGAGAAAAGACTGCAAATCCAAATAGTTTTTTTTAGGAAGAAAACCACCTATGAGACAATAATCCTGTGAAAACAAGCTGTGAAAGAAGTCCAGTCAGTCAAGTGAGTTAGAGATATGAGCGAGACTCACAGGAAGGCCAGAGGAAATTCATATAACAGCAGATGTTGTTTATTAGACGAGGCGGTAATCAACACTCAGACTTTACATCTTTATAAATGACCGTCCTTATTTAAACTAAAAAGAGAAAGTGTTTCATCTCTTGTCATGAAAAGTAGAAGAGACAAAACCGATTGAGGGGAAGGAAGCTCTGCTGATATGAAGCGTTGTTTGAAATGTTACTAAACTCTGAGATATTTATGCATTGCTTCATAGTCATCAGGAAAATGACCTTAATTCATGCAAAAGCTAAGAACTCTCCACCCTTAAACCAGTACCTGAAGTGATCAGAGCTCACAGACCCGTTCACTCTGACATTTATGGGAAGTTAGAAGTGACTGTTTCACTATTAAAGTGGTTGTTTTGTTGTCGTGTGTCTGAGAGAAGACAATGCAGCAAAAACACCAGAAAGGTCAAAGCTATCTGATGTTTCTGATTCCGTTCCAGGTCTGGCATGGTGTGATGATTCCCGGTTGTTACCACCAGGAAGAGCAGTCACCTCTTTGATCCTCCTTCATTAGGTGAGAGATCAAATCCAGACAAAGGCAGCTGTGTTTGTTATCCTCGAGAAGGATTTAAAAGAACATCGAGGATTTTTAATGTTTGGAGTGGGGCGACGGTGGCACAGGAGTTAAGTGCTCGCCCCAAAATCTGAAGGTTGCAGGTTCGAGCCCCGCACAGTCTGTCGCTGTCGTTGTGTCCTTGGGCAAGACACTTAACCCACGTTGCCTGCTGGTGGTGGTCGGAGGGACCAGTGGTGCCTGTGCTCGGCAGCCCCGCCTCTGTCAGTGCGCCCCAGGGCAGCTGTGGCTACATTGTAGCTCATCACCACCAGTGTGTGAATGTGTGTGTGAATGGGTGAATGACTGGTTGTGTTGTAAAGCGCCTTGGGGGGTTCCAGGACTCTAGAAGGCGCTATATCAAATACAGGCCATTTACCATTTAACCAACAAAAAACTGATTCTGTCTGAATTAAATCAATGCTGGATGGCAATAATATAAAACAGTCAAAACCAGAAATGTTTTAATATTTTAATGAAAAGTAAATAAATATAGTTCAAAGTAGTCCATAAAAAATAAGAATACAAGTAAGATGAAATATAATGTTGTTATATTTGATTTCATCTATACTTAACATCAAATCTTTGCATGGTAGTTTGTTTTTCATGTTGAAAAAACCTCCACATGTACACACAGAGCATAAAAACAGGAAGTGACCTACCATATATCCAGGAAACCACTATGGTCTCTACACAAGCGATCAGGAGGAGGCTGTTTCCACTGGGACCAAAGGTGTCAACCAGCCCGAAAATGGTTATCCCTCCCTGAAAGATGGAGAACAGACATAAAAGGTGCAGACAACATGGTCTAGTCATCTCAGAAAGACTTCCATCAAGATTTGATTTTTAACATTAACACCCAGCTTACTTCAGTAACAAAAGGCAGACCCAACAGGAAGCAAACAACAGCAATGACCAGAACCAGGATCTCCCTGACACCAGGTCTCCTCAGGCGATGAGGGAACAGATCTGTGAGGGCTGTGGCCAGGCTCTCCACGCACACAAACTGTGACAATTGTGTTGATTGTTGTATTCAGAAGATACCAACAAAAGGCTGTGCAGTATGCAGGATAGTCAGCGTAATACCTGACTGTCGAGGCCCAAGAAGAGGATCATCAGGAAGAAGAGCACCGCCCAGAAGGATGAGCCGGGAAGTAAGGACAGAGCTCTGGGGTAGGCTATAAAGGCCAGACCAGGACCTGCAGGAGTTGTGTGAGTGCATCGTTATGAGCAGCCCTGCACACTAGAAAATAACATTATTTATAGCAGTGGCTGCATGGCTGGTTTCTTGTTTAAAAAATGGGAACAAATCTTTAAAACACATTCAAAACAACGAGAGAGAATTATTAAAAAATAAAAATAAAAGGTAGCAGATGAAAAGTACTCATTTTTAATGTGAGCATCAAATGCCATCTAGTGGACACTGTTGGTTAGGATTTCCATCATGCTCACATCAGGAAGACAAAAGACAATCTGGTTTCAGATGTGTTGTCAAAATTTTCAGCAAAATGAACCAAAATGAAGAAAATATCAACATCAGACTGTGTATTAGCTGTGTCATCAACTCACCGCTGGCAGTGACTTCACTGATGGGAATGTTGAGGTCATGAGCCATGAATCCAATCACTGAAAAGACGGCGAAGCCAGCGAAGATGCTGGTGGCACTGTTCAGACAACACAGGGCCAAGCAATCCCTGAAACGGGAAAAGGAAGTTAGGCCGGGTACTGCTGGGGCTCACAGCTCTAAGTCGGATCACGTTTAGGGCGTGAGGACGCTGACTTGTAACAGTTGTTGTTGTATTTGTTGTAGCTTCCCAGAGCCGTGAGGACTCCCTGACACACGGCGTAGGAAAAGAACACCTGAGTCCCTGCATCGCGCCACACCTGCAGAGGACGAGAGCAACTTCTGAAACAGCCATTTTTGTGTGTCACAGAGCAAATTACAAAAGGATGTTTGCTTCTTTTGCCCGTCTAACATCATATCTCAAAACTGTAAACAGGAGTGTTTATTTTTGTGTAATATTTATTTATGGGACTGTCTTTCTTTAGCCCTCTAAAGCATCTGTTTAACACAAAAAAAGCACCAAAGCCCAGTCCTGCACATTTAACTCCACTCTTAGCAAAAATCCAAAGGCCCTTTCTCTGGCGCCTGTAGAAGGCTCGGTATTCCCCTGCCTTGGGTCAAGGAGGAAAATCTAAATCTGTGTCAAAATATCTTCAGATCTTCTGCCGGACAAAGTACAAACTGTTCCGCTTCTATTAGGAAACACTGCCTCGTATACAGATGTGGCAGCAGATGTCACAAACAGACACCAGATGGAAGCCAGAACTCAGTCATGACTTTCTGCTCAAACCAATCAGAAACACGTTTGCAGGCAAAGGCATGACTCAGGGACGAGCGCTAGTTCTGAGAGTGTCTGGTGTTGCACAAGTGTCCTCTCTTACACGTCCATTTTCACACATCTTTTTTTAAGTTTTCAAGCAATCACCAGATGTGGATTAGATTGGTACAAGAGTCCGATTTGACATATTTACAGTGATGGATGGGTTTTATATGAAAAGTGGTCAGATGTTTAAGGTGAGAAGCATGTTCAAACCTAATGAAGCCACACGTGAAGCAGCACTTCATATTCCATATGAAGACGATCTGAAATATTTTCAGATTTTCTCTAAAGATGTAAAGGTTTCCAGCTGTTGATGTTTTATCTCCACAAATAAGACAAGCCTGGAGGAGCTTTGATGTGTGGTGAAGCTGCTAATGCTAACGGTAATCCAAGATGTCCCGCTGCCGAATGCAGGACAGTAAAACAACAATAACCGTCCCTTTTGTGAGTCAACTTCGGTGAGTGCGTGAATGTTAGTTCACACTGTGACATAGATCTGTCAGGCTTTTCAAATCCTAGAGTTTCATTGTCTATTTTTCAGAAGCTAATGCAGGAGATAGGTGTAGGAGACTATTTTCATGTTCAGCCTGCATGAAAAACTCAGAGGGACCCATTATAATCAGAAATAATCATTAAAAATGTTTTCTCAGTCAACCACATAAAGGAAATCTAATTCAGACAAATGTATTGATATTTAACATCCTCTCAGAGGATGAGGAGTCATCACTGAGGATTTGAAATTGTACGGTAAAAAAAAGTGCTCAAGGATCAGAGTTCATGCAATCTAAAGGAGCAAGCAGTTCCTTAGACTCGTCCAGGGTTTGGAGCAGCTCAGCCTTCCACGTGAGGGAAGGAGCGTGTGAAGCTCACCGTCTGGGTGGTTGAGGTCTGCCAGTGTGTTGTCTTTGCTGTGGTTTTGCATCAACATGGTGTAAATGTTCTCAAGAGATCGGAAAGCTGCAGCTTTTTTTGTTTTGTTTTGTTCTTTTGAGTAGGCGCTTACTGCAGCTTCTTGGTGTCAGAGCAGTTCCCAGACCAGATTATTACCATCTGGATGCTCTCCACTACCTGTCAGTCTCCTCATAAATTAGTGTTTGGTGATTCTTTTAAACGATGTTGGCTGTGTTTAGAGGTCCATGTTTGGTTGGTAGTAGACACGTGTAGGCTGTTTTCACCAGGAGTGTACGGTATCCTTCTGAACTCTACCACCATCCCCTTTGTTTTCTCCACACTGATGCTATGGTTGTTTGTTTTACACCAATGCACCTCTCTCTTATAGACTCATCATTGTTGGAGATGAAACCAATGGCGGTTTTAAACGGGGGCCCACAGGGGCCTGGGCCCCTGTAGAACCGGCCCTGGCCCCTGTTATGGCCCCTGTGCTGAAGAGATCGGATTTTTTTTTTTCGCGCGCTGCCTCGGAGACGGGAACTAATGCGCTGCAGCGTTTCACACGGAGCCTTTAGAGCGCAGCACACTCTGTGGACAGAACTGTTTACCCGGTGGATTTTTGAATAAAAGATTAAAAATAGTTTAAATGGGACCCGAAGAAGTTCTTGAGGACGCCAAACGGAAAAGACGCTAAGAGAAGAAGGTAAGCAATACAGTTTATTTTCCTGACATCAGTGTTTTGATCGTGGTCGCGCGTTTCTGTCATTTACTTTTAAGTTCCTAACTGAGTCTATCCACAGTTAATACTGATTTGTTGTTCCTTTGTAACATTAACTGTAAAATAAAAATGAAGTTGCTGCATTTTAAGCCTTAGACACGTTGAGATTAGGTCACAGTATTCACTTATCTATGACTTTCTCGCAGCACTGACTGGAAGCATCAGCGGGACGTTTTGTCCTTTTTTTACCGCTGTTAATAAAGAACAGCATAGACAGAGAGAGGATGAAAGTCACGAGGGAGCTGAGAAGCAGGATGAAAGAGAGAAGGAGGAGTTGGTTGGAAAGGAAACAGAGAGGTCAGAGGCTGTCCAACCTGAGAGTGAGGAGGAAGATGTAGGCTGTGAGGGAGAGAGTGAGGAGCAAAAAGAGGGACATCTTCTGTCATGTGCACCGTGTACACTACCGTCAGGTTTGTGGGTGTTCAACAACCCCTCTGTGATTGCAGCTCATATTGTGTGTAAAATGCATTTGAGGCATGCTGACTCTGGACCAACATTTCTGTTGTTTATATTTAATAAATATATAAAATAAGACTCTGAATTAACTAATTATGACTTTTATCCTCATGCTAACATTTATTTTCTTTCAGATATCAGCAAGTGCAAGGATGACCCACCTACTCAGCATCATTTGAGGACATTTCCAGTGACATTAATAGGAGACAGAAGACGCAGCTTTCAGCCAAGCTGGTATGAAAGTCATCCTTGGGTTGAATATTCTGTTACTATGGACTCTACTTATTGTCATGCATGCAGACATTTTAGCCCACCAAGTAGCGCAGGAAGTGTGTTTGACTCTCAGTGTGGATTTAGGAACTGGAAAAAAGCAACAGAGAGGAGGGGGTTTTCAGTACATGCAAAGTCTGAAAGGCATAAGGATTCAATGATAGCGTGGAGGGACTACCAGAGGGCTGTGAAAGCTAACACAACACTGGCTAATATACTCGACAAGGAACACAGTAAAAAGGTTAAAGAAAATCGTGAGTATATCAAAACAATTGGTGAAGTGATTATGCTTACGTGTGTGTGTGTGTGTGTGTGTGTGTGTGTGTGTGTGTGTGTGTGTGTGTGTGTGTGTGTGTGTGTGTGTGTGTGTGTGTGTGTGTGTGTGTGTGTGTGTGTGTGTGTGTGTGTGTGTGTGTGTGTGTGTGTTGACTACAAAAAGCAAATTGTATTGTGCAGATATTTAATTTGTTTGAATGTTTATTTTTCATATGTACATTTCATATAATCTTCAAATAAAGTCACAAACTATAATAATCAACTAGAATTTTTTTTTATAATTTATTTAAGTCTCGTGTTGTGGTGAAGCATTCAGAATTGTTATCTGAGTACCATAAAAACATGCCAGTTTTACTTTCACAAGTAAACCATTACTGCATTCACTGTAATAGTTTACTTGTTCATTGTCTTTAATTATGATTTTTTTTTCTTGCGCCCCCATGAAAAAATACTGGCCCCACTGTGGCCCCCCTGGAAAATTTGGTCTAGAACCGCCCCTGGATCAAACCAACAAAAGCAGCAGCAAACTTCACAGCACATCTACCAGCATAAGGACGGAATAAAAGACAAATGACCTGCACTTGTACAGGACCTTTCAGTGTCAGAGGACTCTACAGTGTATCATTCATCCATTCGCACACACGTTCACACACTGATAGTGATGAGCAGCAGCACAGCCAGAGCTGCCCTGGGTGCACTGACAGAGGTGAGGCTGCTGAGCACGGGCACCACAAGTCCCTCCAACCACCACCAGCAGGCAAAGTTAAGGGTCTTGCCCAGGGACACAACGGCAGGGTTCTCTGTCGGGGGCTGGGATCAATCCCACAACCCCTCCGATTGCTGGACAACCCGCTCCACCTCCTGAGTGAGAGCTTCCCCAACTTAACTGTTTGAGTTTGGAGAGCTGGAAAACAAGCCCTACCCCCACCATGCCTTCTCATGTGAGACGCATGTGCAGACATGCATGTTGTTTGGGAAAGGCTCCATTTTGGGCTCGTACATCTATTCAATTCAAGTTCAATTCAATTCAAGTTTATTTATATAGCGCCAAATCACGACAAGAGTCGTCTCAAGGCACTTCACATAATAAACATTCCAATTCACTGTTCATTAAGCCAATCAGAAATAATGTTTCCTATATAAGGAACCCAGCAAATTGCATCAAGTCACTGACTAGTGTCAGTGGCTATACAGCAATCCTCATACTAAGCAAGCATGCAGCGACAGTGGAGAGGAAAACTCCCTTTTAACAGGAAGAAACCTCCAGAGAATCCTGGCTCAGTATAAGCAGCCATCCACCACGGCTCACTGGGGATCGAGAAGACAGAGCAGACACACACACACACACACACACACACACACACACACACACACACACACACACACACACACACACACACACACACACACACACACACAAAGAAAAGTAATGTGTCTATAGTTATATTGTGATGTCTTAGTAAATATTGTATTTGGTGAAAGATAAACTTTATTGTATTTATCTTAGTGGATCTATAATTAAACGGATAAACTAGTATTAGCACATCCAACGTCAAGGAAAGCAAAAAGTTATTATCAGGAGAGAGAGAATGTATTAGTGGTTAGCAGCAGTGTGCTAGTCGATGGCCCCCTCCATGAGGCCACCACAGCTCAGCCGAACGGGTACTGCTGGGGCTCACAGCTCTAAGTCGGATCACGTTTACGTTCTGACAGAGACCGTTTAAAAGAGCTAGGGTGGTTACTCATGACCTCACTGGTGATGGTTTTGTTCATTCTTCCAGATTCCTGTTCTTTAAACACGCTCAGACCCCCTTGTCCCTGATTGGGATTCATTTGGTGAGAAAAAATACAATCCCAATTTCTCCTTCAAATTCCCAGCCAATCCCAGATGTCCACATCATTTTTCTCCTCTAGCAGAACAGAGCTTTTACTGTCTGAGAACTGTATTGAGACTGTTTGCTGATGGCATCTAATTTGTCACAGGTTGACTCTGAGAGGAAAAGAGCAAAGCTGAGGAGGAAACGGGAGGCAAAGTGAGGGTAAAATGTCTCAGAATTTCCAACTGGCAGCAGTGTTTTAACTCCGCAAAGAAAGAGAAATATTCCTGCATGCAAGATTATTTACTGGGACTGGAAACAAGAGTCAGGAAGAAGATAAAAAAGGGGAGTTTGGAATAACAAGACACTGAACTGTCCCATTAAACCGAGAAGACCTTCACAAAGAGAGATGTTCAGAATGTGGGCTTTCTGGGTACCTTCCTAATGACCGCGCTGTGATTTTGTGTTTCACAAAACTAAACATTGTTATTTAAGTAATTAACTGAATTCTTACATCAGGATCGCTCAGCTTGCTGAAGTCAGGGCTGAGATAATACTTCAGGCCTTCGGCAGCTCCCGGGAGCGTCACTCCACGGATGAAGAGGATGAACAACATCAGGTACGGAAAAGTAGCTGTGAAGTACACAACCTGTACCAAACAACACACACAGTTGGGCAGTTAGGAACACACACACACACACAGTATGTTGTAAGTTTGCCACACACACACACACTTCTCTATAACTATGCTCTTTATCATTGCTAAGCTAAAGGAAAGGCTTGTGTGCTTTAAAAGAAATACCAAAAAGTTCAGAGCTGAACAAGATCAGCATCAGTTTTTATTTTCTGGAACTTTCAATGAAACTCTTTGACTTCCACAATAAACCCAATAAAATGCCCTTTTATACATTTCCCAGTGTGCAACAGAGACCCTGACTAAACCAGTGAAATCTTTTCAGAAGCAGACTTTTGTATTTATATTGTAATTATTTTAACATCATTCACCATGTTATTGTTCCTGCTTCGTCTTTTGTCTTGCACTCAAACCCAGAGTTGACTAATGAGTGATCGAACATTTAACACATTGGGTTTGTTTTTGGATTTGTGGTTTATCTTCAGTTTAGTTCTGTGCATTTAATGTAAAAACATCATCTCACAAAAATCAGAGGTTAACTTACAAGCTGCTGAACGCCTCGGTGTGAAAATGTGCTTGCTTTTAGTTTTTCTTCTTCCAAGTCAGCAGGTTTATTCATGTTTTTAATGGGATTGGTTGTAAATGTATTTTTGTAACAGTAATCAACCAAAGTAAAGCCAGTTTTGAAGGTGAATCTATAAACATCCTCTAACTTGCCTTTCCAGTGGTTTTGATTCCCTTCCAGATGCAGAAGTAGCAGATCACCCAGGCACACAGGAGACACAGAGAAAGGTCCCAGTGCACCTCACCCAAGATCACATCAGAAGACACCCTCAACACTCGATTTCTGTGTGAAACAGACGCACAAACATCTCAAATGCATGCTCAGACCTGCAGTTAGTCAAATAACTCTTCCACATAGTGTACAGACAAGTTTATCCTGTTTGGAGGAAATTTGCTTATTATTTATGATCCCTTCAGTAAAACATAAGAGCACATTTTGAAGCATCTCAGCATGAATGTAATTTAAAGAGCAAGTCACCCCCAAATCACATTTTTTTTTGCTGATAAACTATATAAACGAGTGTCTAATTATGCTAGAGACACGTGTAGTCAATAATTTGGCAGTTCAGTGCATCTTGGTTAAAATTCAAATATTCTGTCTAAAACTGTCAGTGTTGCGCTGTCGTCAGGGAAAAATTGTGCACTGTATTTGAATTTAAATCTGCCACCGCTATTGGCTAAGAGGTATGCTATGATGTCATCTGATACATTATGATGTCATAATGCCATTGTGAGCCTGTGTGTGTGTATTTGTTAGCTGCTCTCGGTCTGCCAAGCAGCAGCATTTGTTACATTTTTCAAACATGAAGTGGGAGTAAAGTAAGTTTCTTGTAGGGGGTGACTTGCTCTTTAAAGCATTTGTGTTGGAAGACTTTGGTTTGTTCTGTAAACCAGCAGAGAAAAAGCAACAAATCTTAGCAGCAGGATTTTAACTATGTGCTCTAATGCCAAGTCAGAAGATCATCATGTGAAGAGCAGCCGCTAGCCAACTAAAAGTTACAGTAAAAAATTAGGAATGCAAAAAATCTGAATCAAAGTTAAAGATGCTGATTAAAGAAGTAGAAGTAGCAACACGCTCCTTTTGCTTGTTGTGTTTGGATGACGTTCTGTCACCTTCTGTCAGCATCACTGTCTTAATTCAGCAGCACTGAGTTCATTTAGCCTGCTAATATCTGGAAAGCATTAGGAGCTGTTTCTAAGGAATGTTCTACACCCAGACCCTTTCATTAGGGAGGATGTCAAGACCTCAGGGCTTTTCTCATGCTTTAAAATGATTGAATCAATTCAAGACTTCTGGAGCAGAACACAAAGCACACAACAAAGGGTCCTCCATTTGGCTCAAAGAAAGAAAATAAATGAGATATTTTAAGTTTTTCTCATAACCCTTTAATACCAAATATGTCATATTTGATGCATCAAGTCCCTCAGAGCTCCGCCTCCTAACAGGATTAGTGCATTCTTCAAAAACCTGCTAAGTTTTCTCTCCTGTGCCCTCTGGAGGAAGAGCTAAGAACTGCAGATGAAAAACACCAGTTTTATTGATTTTTCTTAAACTGTTAAATAAGTCATGCAACACCTGTTGTTAAATTAACTTGAGCTAACAAATGTTTCAGTTATAATTTAATTTTTGTTATTTCCATTCGTGCACCAGGCACTTTTAATTAGTAGCTGATTAAAAATAACAATTTGAATAATATCAAAAATAATCTAGTAAAAATATTTGATCGAGATAGACTGTTAAAAATTACTAAATAAAAAAAGTCTATTGTTTTCCTTGGAAACTAGAGACAACGCTATCACAAACAATGGGGCGACAAACACAGAAAGACAGGACAGGGTTTTACACTCAGGGGCTGGGTGATTAGGAGGATTGGGCACAGGTGATATTAATAAACAAGAGGAGGAGCAAAACAGGGCAGGTGAGGAAAGCCCCAACTAAAAAGCTACTGAACTAAATAACGTAACACTGTAGAAATAAGACACTGGAGAACTAAAGATAATAAAACTAATGACCTAGGAGTAATAGAACCAAAAACACTGGAAGACAGGGGAAGATGATACCTAAAGGGAAAAACTAACTAGACAATCTACAATAACAGAAAACTAATGATCAGAAAAGTGACTAAGGGAAACATGAGGGAAACCTGGAGAGAACCTGGAGGGGGCTGGGGACCACAGGGAGGCACCTGAGGGGGGATGCAGACAAGGAGACACACGAGGAACACAAGGAGACACATAAGGGAGACGCAGAACGCAGACCATGACAAAATGGTATTTTAAAAGAAGATTTTCAAGGTTGTGTGTGTGTGTGTGTGTGTGTGTGTGTGTGTGTGTGTGTGTGTGTGTGTGTGTGTGTGTGTGTGTGTGTGTGTGTGTGTGTGTGTGTGTATCACTCACTCCCAGAACTCCTCTTCAGGTGAGCTGACTATCAGTACTGTTTCATTGCTGGAAATATAAAAATATAAAAGAGAGAGGGCACTTAGATATTAAACAGTCATTTTGAACTACACAGCAGAAGTAATGGGCATCTTTGAATGGTTTGGTATACTTTTACATTTTCGTTCAAATAATCAACCCATCAATGAAAATAATGTATATTCTTATGTATATAAATCTTTTTTTTTTGTTGCACTTTCAGATGATGATGTTTTGTTCTTTGGTCTTCAGCTCTAGTAACTATAACTGCAGCTGTTTTTACCCGTTATGTTTTTAAATTGTTTCAAATAGTTACATGGAGAAGGAAAGACGACAGATTTAGTTTCTATCTTTTTATCAGCAAGTTGTTTTGATGTGATGTGTAAGGATAATATGAGTTTAAAGTCCTATAAAGCACATGAGCAGTCTGCCAAGGCTGAGTGCATTATCTAATCATTTAAAAACTGATTTCTATCTGCTTCAGCTCTTCCGTTAAATGAAACTCTGAAGCCTTTGGCAAAGCTTTTATTTACATTCATTTATCATACGATTTTAGTTACTGAAGAAATTTATAAATAGATCATTTTGAAGCCTTGTCCCACAGTAGATGCCAAAAAAATCACAATCCTTGGGGTTTTAAAGTATCTCATAAATTAAATACAATCAATGTCTTTTAATCCTTCTGAACAAGTGAAGAACCTGGGTGTGACTTTCTACTCTGTGCTGGATTTTATCCCACACATAAAAACATTACTAAAATAGGTTTTAATCATTTAAAGAACATTGCCAGAGTCCGCCCCATTCTCCCTCGTGCCAATACTGAGACGCTGATGCATGCTTTTATCACCAGTAGAATAGACTACTGTCACGCCCTGCTTTCTGCTCTTCCCAAAAAGAGCATTTCAGGCTTACAACTTTTACAAAACTCAGCAGCACGTGTCCTGATGAAGACCAGAAGGCGGGTGCACATTACACCAGTTTTAGAATCGCTGCATTGGCTCCCTGTATGTTTCAGGATCGATTTTAGGGGTCTCTTAATGGTTTTTAAGTGTCTTAACGGTCTTGGGGCTTCTTATGTTTCGGAACTGCTTTTACCTTACGAACCCTCGCGACCTCTGCGCTCCTCTGGCAGCCGTCTCCTTGTGAGTCCAAAAAGCAGGACACATACCCGTGGCGAGGCTTCCTTCCAATTTTATGGCCCTCGTCTCTGGAACAGACTGCCAGAGGACCTCAGGGTCGTAGAGAACGCTCATGTTTTTAAGAGCAGGCTTAAGACTCACCTTTTTACCGTAGCTTTTAATTGATATCTGTTTTTAGCTGCGTTGCTTGTTTTATTTTTATTTTATTATTTATATTTTAGTTTTATTAGACATTTATGTGTTAGTGTTTTACTATCTTTTAATCACTTTTTTAGTTATTTTACTGTCCATATTAGCTCTTATTATTTTTTATGTTACTTATTTGTTCGTGCCAGTGTTTTCCTCTGTGGGGCCCTCTGCCTCAGGGGTGGTGGTCAACTGTGGCGGCCGGGGCGCACTTCGGGGAGTGCTTAAGGGGTGGTGGGAGTTTTCGCCCTACCTCCCTGGGAGCCCTGGGTTGGTGCCTTTGCTGCTGCCGTTGATCGACTACTACCAAGGCAGATGGCTCACCTGATGGCGTGTCTTTTGTTACCTAACCCATCTGAACTCGGCCTAGTGTTTACTTATGAATTATATATATATATTTTTATTTTTATTTTTTAAGTTTTGTGTGTGCATGTGTGTATTGGTTGTTTGTGTGTGTGTGTGTGTGTGTGGGGGGGGGGGGGGGCGTGTTCCTTAGGAAATGGGTTGTGGGATTTTGGGGGGGGTGCAACTGTCATAATTATTTTAATATTTCTGGGGTAATGATGGGATTATGGGTTATATGAGGTGATTTTATCCTGTAAAGAACTTTGAGCTGTATTTTTTGTATGAAAAGTGCTATACAAATAAAGTTATTGATTGATTGATTGATTGATTGATTGATTGATTGATTGAAAAATTTGGTGTCTGACCAAAACAATGTTCCTCAAATTAACCTAAATTCCACTTTATGTGGTGTTACCTTCACATTTGCTGGTAAACTGCACATTTAAATTATGCCCCAACAAGCTCTGCAGGCCCATTATGAATATGTTAAAGCCTCTTCCTTTCAAGGTTACAATAATTAGTTAACTTAACAGAACAGATGCTGGCACTCCCCACACAGAACACATAAAAGAACGGATGAGACTAATTCCACCCTTCTAAAAATCATGTTTACATTTCCCATCGGCAGAAAAAAGCATTCTTCACCTGTCACGGGGTTATTTAACACAAAGTTTCACCAGGATTCAACTTACAAGGAAGCATAAGTGATGATATCTTCCAGTGAGGTGGTGTTGTGTAGAAAGGACCAGTTGGTCCCGGGCCGAAACAACTCGGGGTTGGCAAAGAGGCTGACACGGCCAAAGCATGAATCTGGTGGGTTGAACAAAGGTGAAATGACAGCTGCACACTTTAAACAAGAAAAATAAAGGTTTCATGAGCACTTGCCCTGTCTTGTTAATAACATGCAGACATATTTATTTCTCACAAAGAGAGGCTTACCAGTGTTCCACAAGTTGTCACACGTGGACCAAGGCAGAGGGTTCTTGAAGGAGTTTATTAGATAGAAGATAGCCCAAGCCAAAACCACGATGTAATAAACGTTCAGGTAGACCACAATCACTTGGGACGCAATCCCCACCCCTGCAGGAGAAGTTTCACACAGCTTTACTCAGCAGCTGGATTGCCCGAGATTCACGTTTTCTAGCATTTGCAAGCATTTCCTATGTATATGAAGAAAATAAATCATGTTAAATGGCTATTTATGACATTTCCATTCCAGCTCAAGTGTGTATTTCATTGCATCATTCTCTATTGATAAAATCAAAACAAGCCTGACAGTGGGTGTACAAAGCAGCTATTGTGGAGGGTTTGCTTCTCTAGCTGAGCCTTGTTTTTTACCCTCAAACATGGGGCAAATCTTCCTCCAGGCAGTCACCCCACCCTCACTGGTGTATTGGCCCAGTGCGGTCTCAAGGAAAAACACAGGGATGCCACAGAAGAAGAGGAACACGCAGTAGGGGATAAGGAAGACCCCTAAATACGAAATAATTCATGAGAAAATCTAATAATTTTCAATTTTCATTGATTGAAATCTCCCACAGATGCAGCATCTTACCTCCTCCATTCTTGTAGCACAGATAGGGGAAACGCCAAACATTTCCAAGGCCAATAATTTCTCCTGCCATGGAGAGAATAAACTCCATGTTGTTGGCCCATTTTTCCCTTGGCTGAGCCCCCTCTTCTGGATCCTGTTTATCCTGGCCAGGCTCACCAACAGTGGTTTCCTCAGTCATAATCAGGCTAATAAAGACGCTCGAAATGTAACATCTGGTGCATTTTATAACACTTCATGATTCTCATATGCAGACATGGGTTAAAAGCTTTTACATTACAGGATGTTCATGCTCATCATCACTAAGCAATAAAACAAGCCTGACAGTTTTCAGGCTCCTCACATAAACTTTAAATAGACATATGTACATTTTGTGTGCAGAGTCTGCAAAAGTAAATCTTCCCACGAGTTTGTTACTTACCCGTGTGCTTTGTGTGATCCCGTCAATGCAATTCTTTAAATGCCTGGCAGAAGTTTCAAGAGAAGTCTTCACTCTAAAATAGGGGAGTGTCTTGCAGCACATACTGGGGCTGTCCCATGCTAAATAGAAAATGTCTAGTATAGTCAACTATCAACAACAAAAAAATAGCATAATCAAAAAAATGTAGTTAAAAAATGTGCTTCTCCAACATGTTTGTCCAATGTGTGAAATGTTGTGATTTTTTTACAAAGTTGCTTTTAATTTAAACTACTAATGAAGCTACTCAGCATGAAAAGTCTGTGAATTCTGAACAGTCAAGAATTTCTTGTACTTCTAAAACATATTTCTGAAGCGGATTATGTGCCTGTCAGGACAAAGCCCGGGTTCTTGTGCTCCACAAAACTAAGTAGGCGGTCCTTCTTTGAGTTACGCACTGTCGTTTGTCGAATGACGTAAGCACAAACCAGGAAACAAAAGTAAACAACGCATTGGGAAAGAAAAAAAATAATAGTTAGTGAGCCAGATTCAGTCTCTTTCTTTGATGTTGTCGGTGTTTTATGATCGGTTTTTAGGTCTGTTTATTTCAACAAAGAAGACCCGGTTAGAATCAGGCGTAAAGCCGGAAACACCCGCGGAGCTAAGAGGAAACGGCTGCAGCAACAGCTAATGAGAGCTAGCTGGATAAGAGATGATTCTTTTGTTTTCTTTATTCACAAGATGAAATGCACCCTAAACTATGTTGTAAACATGACTCGTCAACGTTAGGTTTGTCTGAAATCAGCATATAAGATCCCCTAATTGCGTCCCATGTTTGCCCTTCAGTGAGTTTGTTTGCTTTGTCTGTGTTTATATCAGTTTTGGCAATGTTAGCCATCAGGTCATCAGAGGAGGAGTCCACGGAGCTGGAGGAGATGGACATCTCTGAACCAAACTGGTGCTGGTTCTACTTGGCTGAGTGCGGGGTGTGGCATATGTTTGAGGTATTTTGCATCATACTACAACTCTAAATGGTGTTATTAGAAAATGTTTAAGTACACCGCCCAATTATTTTGCTTGAAAACTGTCAGGGTGTACCATATTAAATGCACCCAAAAGCCTAGAAGGCATTATTTTTTGCTTGAAATGAGCCAAACTTCCTTTTGATCTTTTTAAGTTGTATTGAGTAACTTTTCTTTAGACTTTATAAAAGTATTTTAAAGTTGTACGCTCAGACATTGTGTCCAATACAGATAAATTATGTTATTGTTTATTTGTTTACCCACTTCACTTCAATTCAAAGTATTTTTTTACAGTTTTGTCAATCAGAATTGTTCAGCTCCTCGCTTGTTTTCTTGATGTCCATCAGATTGATCCCAGTGCAGCCTGCTCAGTAACAAGCGCCCAGATTGAGCAGTGCTACAACAGGAACCAGCGTGGGGTCATGGAGTTCTACACAGCCAAGTACACCTACAGATTGGACTTCTCAGGTAAACTATAATGTTTGATAAACAACATTAGGTTTGTCCATTTCATTTTTAAACTGCAGTGTTAAGAAAGGTTAAGTAGAAATACTGAAGCATCTCAAAATCAACACAAAAACTCAGTTCTGATTGGATTTTTTTTTTTTACGTTTGCTCTGCGTTTTGTTTTTGAGCGCCTGTTCTAATGCTTGAAAACTTCCTCTCCAGTTATGCGACAGATAAATGTAACAACGGGCAAACAGCGACCAATCAAACGCTCCCTGCACTCTGCAACTGGTTTCAGGTGAGATTTTGCTGTTCAAATTGAAATAAGACATTAGGAATACTTTTGGTGCATCGGGAAACCTCTGCTCTGGACTTAATTGTCAGCACTGAAAGACATGTTGGCTTCTGTTTAAGAATCAGATACCTGTTTCTTCTGCGAGCTAGTACTCACCAACTTTGCTCTTCCAGGTTTATTTGTGATAATTTGGCCTTGCCTGTTCCCTGTCACTGGGAGAGAATCAATACAGATGAAACCTATCAGGTAAGTAATAATGTGAGAATGGAGGGCTTGAAACAAAACATGCTGTTAAGTTATTTGGCAAAGATACATAACAAATTTCATGCCAGAGAATAGCAAGGATGTGATGAAAATTAAGGCTTTCTTCTGTATTTTAGATTAACAAATATTCTACAAATTTTAAAGCATTATCAGTTCATGTTACTCCACAGCTCCCAGAAATCTCACTTTTAAATGTGGTCATCAATCGTCAATCAAAGCCAAAGGTAACCTAGATCTACTCATGAACAAAATGATTTTGTATCATCTTCAAAAAGAAAGAAAACAATATTTTATATAGTGCCTTTCAAGATAAAAGTCACGAGGTGCTTCACAAGAACTAAAATAAAAAAAAAATAAAAACAATTTAAAAAAATCATATGATAAATAAATAAGAAATAAGTGCCGGTGGCTCCTGGGAAACAGAATAAGGATAGAGTAGAGATGAAGGTCACCAAAGCCAGCCTGAACAAATGAGTTTTCAGCTGCTAACATTCAAACATCATAGGTTTAAAGACCCGTGCTATGCTATTTTACACCTTCCAGAGCAACAGCAGGCATAGTACTGTATGTGATCAAATATTTCAGATGACCCCCCCCCCCCCCCCCCCCCCCCAGTACACAGCAGCAAACCCAGAGACCGGAGACTGACGCTTGCTGCAGAATCACAGTAAGACAATCTGGCTCAGTTTTTGAAGTTCCTAAAGAATACATCCAACCCTTTCTGCTGATTTAACTCTTCAGGAAGACTGGACAGGGATCCTGTATCTCTCGCAGGCAAAAGTCCATGTTTGGGTTCTAGGCATTATTTAAAGTGCAGACTAAATAAGAAAGAAAATCACTTCTTCATAACTGTGGAACTTAAACTGACTAGCTACACGTAGAGACTGGGCGTTAGTGTTTACAGTCCAAGGGAGGAGCAATCCGGACTCGAGAGACTACCTGGATAGAGAGGAGCGAGTAGTGATAATTCAGCAGCAATCCCGTCTAGCTGAATTCAATAACTTAGCAAAGATTTGCAGGGCTTAAAGGTAGAAGCAGCTGAAGCCATGTGTAAAGCCAAAAACCACTTTGGGGGAGTTTTTGAGGAAATAACAATAAAACATCATCACAAGCTAAAAAAAAAGGATTTTGTAATGTGTAGAATTTTACTTTTGCATTTAGAAATCTTTTCCTTTCATGTGATTTTGTTTTTACAGCTCATCCAGCTCAGCAGAGACACTTATGAGTTTAAGGAGGTAGCCAGACTGTACGAGAGGACAATGGATCATCCATTAAAGTCCATCCAGAGGATTCAAAACTTGGATTTATGGGAGTTCTTCTGTCGGTAGGCAGCTTTGTTTTAGTTTAAATTGGTGTTGGCCCTGCAGCGTTGTCATCAGGGCCGTGTGTGAGTAAAAGGTTCCTCTGTGGCTGTAATTCCATTCCAGTCATTTTGTTATTTGGTTTCATACACCCGCTAAATTCACTTAGACTTGACTTTAGCCTGTGGACATTGGAGGCAATACATCTCCTGAGCATCAGTGTAGTGGGTCTTTCTTCTGTTAGACACTTATTTGATTTCAGTTGGTCTTTACTCATCAGAAGCAGTCATATGCTGGTATCTGGCAGCTTTTTGGGATCTGTAAATACAAAATGATACTCTGTGTTGTGCTCTCCCCTAAGGAAAAAAACACAGTTGCGAAAGGTCAAGCGAACACTGGATATTGAGGAGCGAATGCTGTTTCACGGTACAGGACACAGCAACATACAAGCTATATGCACCTTTAACTTTGACTGGAGGCTGACAGGAAGTCATGGCGATGTTTATGGCAAAGGTACACCCCTTTGTATCGTGGTGGGAAAAGGAAGCCATCGTTTCTTTATCTGTTCGACTTTTAACACAAGATTTAAATTTTCTGATACAGGAAGCTACTTTGCCCGAGATGCAAAATACTCCAGTAAGTTTTGCCACACTACAGGGAAACACAACACCACCCTCCAGAGACACGGACTGGCCCCGCCCATATTTGCTAACGAGCCGCACCATAAGACCATGTTCCTGGCCAGAGTGCTTGTCGGAGAGTACACTGTCGGACGTCCCATGTACTGCAGACCACCCTCAAAGGACGCCAGCTTCACCAACTTTTATGACAGCTGTGTGGACGATATGGCCAATCCAAAGATATATGTCATTTTTGACAGCAATCAGATCTACCCAGAGTATCTGATTGAGTTCTACTGATGCCTGACTGGACAGTGTATGCTTTTCGTAAATTTAAGTTGGATCCTGAATGAAATGAGAAAAGAGACGCCTAAGATTAATATGCTTTTATTTATTTCTTAGATCCGGTGGCTGACTGGAGAATAATTTGTCCTCAGTGCCTTCGGAGAAGCTTAAAAATCCTGACTACGATGGACACGTTACACTGCACAGACGCTAGAGGGCTGGACCTTTTGGTTAGAAAAGTCACTCTGGTAGTAAAAATACATCGAATACTGACTTATGTGCAGTATTTGGATATTTCTTTCTTGATTTTTCAGTCAGAACTTGCTTGTCCCTTAGGACTGAAACAGTTATTTCAGCTGAAAGTGGCACCTGCACCTTGTAGATTTAAAAACAGCATTTCATGTATCCACAGTGCCACCCATAAAGCCTTTTTATTCAACCAAAAACATGTTCTGGTCACTTTTTTCGTATCATATGCTGTCAGTGACAGAATCTGTTTTGCAGAAGGATGACAAAATAAAAGGAAAATCCAAGATGAGTGGACCAAAACTGTTCCAATGCACTAGTGTTTTCTTTAGTGCAGTGAAAATGCCCAAAACGGTCACCAAGCCTCTTCAGAGAGTAAAAGGTTTGGGTTTTTCTTTGTCGCCCATCTGTATATAAGCTTGAACTTTTCTTGATGTGTGTCATAAAACAACTTCTACCTCCATGTTTAACCACAAATCAGAGCACTTTTCACCCTTTCTGAGAAAGGATTTATAATCGTGTCATGTTGACATAAAAGTGTCATGTTTAGTTATTATTGTCTCAAGTTTCAGCTGACCTTTGATTTTTATCTTGTCAATAAGCAGTCACAGCTTTGTTAATCTCTACTGTAAACAATGGCATCATGTTAAAAAAAGAAAAGATGTGATTGTGATGTCGGCACCATCTGATAGCTTGCACTTTTTTCTCCAAAGAGAAAAAACGAGTTATTTTTGCGCCTGGTGTACATTTACTCCGTCAGTAAAAAAAGGCCAGCACATGTGTAGTACTGTAACAACAGTTACCACTAAATAAAACAGCTTTTCTGTGTGCTTTTGTTGGACTCACTGTTTGGCTGTTTTTTTTTTTCTGAATAAAGAATATTGTGATCACCAACTGGACTTAGTTGTGTTTTCTGTGAGAAAATCACCCTGTTTGATTATTAAATGAATTCTGTGAAGATTTATTTATAACAGCATTTACAGTCATTCGCTAAAGTCCACACCCTGATGTCCTCATTTTCCTGTTTGGGTCACAGATAAAGGCCAGCTTACCTCACTGGGTGTGGTCATGATGTAGGGAAACCAGCACAGGTTCTAGAGCTGAGAGAAGAACTTCTGACTCTTTTTTTTATTTTATTGTTGCCCTTTTGGTTTGGGGAGATAAAGGATTTAAACAATGTGGACCAATGATGAAACACCAATGGACTTCTCAAACATCTCATGGTATTACCTGGCAGATTGTGGGAGGCGGCACCGGTTTGAGGTAAACTGCTGTAAAATATTTAAGATATTTAGCTGATTGAAATGATCATCTGTAAGATGTAATGTATGTTTGACTGCGTAACTCATTCTCAGGATGACCCTGATAACCCCGTCAGGAGTGAGGACATAGAAAATCATTGCCAGATAGCTTTGGATACCTTACATGATTTTAAAGAGCAAAATAGATTTTTCTGGTATTTTTTTTACACTCATGTCTACTTATATGGTTTCTGTATTTTAAATAAAAATCTGAATTCATTAACCGTTTGTTTTTTCTGATATCTGACATCCCATATTTCTCTTTTCTTGTCTCTAAGTCAATACAAAGTGTTTGAATAAAATTCCCTGTGGTAAAAACAACCTCTTCTGATTCTAAGGTAAGATTAACCTCTGTACCTTAATAAGTGTGAGAATGTACCAACTATATTCCGCTACACAGTGATGTTGCAGACTGATCTAATCACAGGACGGCAAAGAAGAGTCAGCCATAGCCTCCGCATTGAAAAAAGGTCAAATAAAACATGCAACTCAGTAAAAGTGATGCCTGTCATGGATGCATGATGAATTAGACCTGTTGAGTTTGGTTTTTAACTAAATGAAAGTGAAACCAGTCAGCACAATGGCAGCCTGTTCCTGTTTTAGTTCCCCACCTGTCTTCTGGGATAGCTTTGATCCTGCACTTCCATACCAGGTGATAGTGAGGAAAATATTTAAAAAAGGATTTTTGCAATCAGCTTCATGTAAATTTACAAAACTAAAGATTTTTTTTTTTTTTTTTAGTTTTTTCAAACATGATAGTGGGATTCAAAGCTAGTGTATACTCTAGGGGAGATGTTTTGGCTGGATGCACATCACATTAAATGGATAATGGGAACGGATGCTTTAAATTCTAACAAATCTCAGATTCACAGAATGATCCAGCATGTTTTTATTTTTGATATTTCTAAAAAGGTTTGAGAAAATGGAACCACTATGTTAATATATTGTGCAGCGTGGAAGTTTTTACATCCAGTCTGAAAATATTTGCATTCGTTGTTCTGCATGTTTAATATTTTAAAGACAGTTCCACTGAGTCCCTTCACCCCAGAGTTTAAGACCGTAACAAATTATGTGATAACGGAGGGGCTTCTGAACCAATCCATTGTGTCAATAAGCCGGATCCAGAACATAGACCTCTGGGAAATGTTTTGCAGGTATGAAAGTTATTTTTTTTTTATCTTTGTCCATTTTATTGTTTCCCCTTAAATCCCTTTGTATTTTTGCGTTTGTGAGGAAAAAGAAACAGCTGATGAGGATCAAAGGTGTCCGTGACATTTCTAATGGGCCATTCCCATCTGTACCGGGTCGGCCCGGGCCGGGTAGCGTAGGTTGTTTACATATCTGGGTGGCCTGGTATTTTTCCGGGCCAACCAAGGCTGGGGCCGACTGGGGCTACCCGGCCCGGGCCGACCTGGTACAGATGGGAATGGCCCAAGAGAGACGGCTTTTCCATGGGACGGATGTGAGAAATATAGACAGCATCTGCAAATATAACTTTGATTTACGGTTAGCTGGAAAACACGGCAAAGCATACGTAAACGGTGAGTAAACCAGTGTGATTATAATGCTTGTGTAAATAATTACAAAGTAAAATTTCTGTTGGTATTCCAGCTGGTCTGATTTTCCTTATTTGTGTGTGCAGGAATATGTTTTTCCACTTATGCATCAATTGCACACACACACACACACACACACACACACACACACACACACACACACACACACACACACACACACACACACACAGTTTGGGCATTGCTGCATCTTGGACACATGGAGCCAACGCCAAAACAATAATTTTAGCTCGTGTGATAGTTGGGAAGCCTACTCTTGGACATTGTCATTTAGAAAGACCAGATGGTGGAGATCTTGAAAATTCTCACGACTGCTGTGTAGATAACATTACTCATCCAAACATATGTCATATTTGATCCAAATCAAATATATCCTGAATATCTAATTTGCTACAACTGAGCTAAAACGTGTGCAGGATACCTACCTCCATCTGTGTGGATTGTGTTTTTACAGCAGATATTTATGTAGATGTGGACAAAAACTAATGTTTTAGAAGAGCATGTTAACATGTAATAGAAGAAGAAGAAAAAAAGAAAATATCATTTATTTGGCGCCTCTCAAGATAAAAATCACGAGGCGCTTAAATCAATGCGTAATAAATCAATGAACAACTTTATGAAAACACACACAGGGTGAACCCTGTAAAGAAATGTTTCATGCAGTTTCAGGGAAGCTACTGTGGTGCTTATTCTACAAACACAACTATTTAAAATGATAACTTCATGGGAAGTTGGCTAATTGAGTTTACCTGTGATGTTGCCTCGGAGCTTTAGTTTTCTACAGAAAATAAATAATCAACCAAACACAAATATCTTCATTTTTTGAGTTGAGTGCAGTGAATCAAGATTATAGCTTCAAATTCTGTCAGAATATATTATTTTATAAAGGTTTTCCCTTTTATTTATAGTGATTAATCCAAATTCAAATGATTAAAATCCATAAATAAACTCAGACGAAGCCAATGATGAATGTGTGTTTTAGTTCAAATGATGTGTGAGAAAATTCATGCTGTGCCTGATAAAGCTGTCTGCATTTTTTTCCGGTGGTTTGAGTATTTTTTTTTTCTGGCAACACATCAGAGTGATTCTGGCAGCTGGAGCTTATCCCAGCTGAGAGGAGGATGTGTGCTGATGGTGCAGCTCCATGCAACATGCAGCTCTGTACATCTTTTGGGGCCCGCTGAACCAAAAAGCTGTTCAACATCAACTTCATTACTAAAAGAACATTTTTATTACAATAAATGTTGCGAATGGACACAAAGAGGCATCGATGTTACCACCAAGGTGCAGTTTTTATCATTTTGATAAACATCAAAAAGAAAACTGGGAGTGGTTTCCAGGTCGTTTAAAACACCAGTCTTCATGTAGACTTTAGAGTTTATCGGCAGACCTGAAGGAAGGAGTAGAATTATTGTTGGGTCAGCTGGAGGTCATGATGGGAAAGATGCTAGAGCTCCCAGCTGAGGGATTATTTACCAAAGCTACACACGAAACAAAAGGTTTCCCGTTAACAAGGATGTTGTGTGTTTACACAGTGCACAATGTTTTTTTTATCCGAACAGAACTAAAAGTTCATGTATTAATAATGATCTATAAATGAAAACTTTTATTCCAGGAAATCAACCCTCTCAATAGGAGACGTCAAACATTGTTCCCAATGCAAATGCGGTGCCTGAGAAGCCATCGAGCAGCATCCCTCATCACTCCTGTTACAGTTTACACTCAGTCAAAGCAGAAGATCTTTTCCTACAAGTCAATTCACTTTCTCAGAAGAGCTTCTGAATGAGATGTCAGAAATCAGATGAACTTAACGAAAGTGCCAGCAGAGGTCGCTGTTGTCTCGTGCAATTTTTTTTTTCAAGGACCATACAGCAGGGGTGGCCACCACCCAGATCCTAGTGACACTATTCTGCCTGTTTTAGTTTTTTTTTTCTTTTTTTCTTTTGCTCCAACACACCTAATCCAGTAGCTGAATCTCATCAAGCTCTGCAGAAAGCTGTTCATCACTTACTTATTCAAATCAGATCAGTCTGATATGTTGCATTTGATGACCAGGGTTGACTACCCCTGATTTACAGACACTTAAATATAGGTACACATAGAAAAATTGCAAAATCTCAGAATTTCTCCAGAATTCTGAAATGAATTTTGCTGCTATAGTTTTTGCATACATTCTGTTTCTAGTGACCCTTTTATTTTATTTTTTTGGTTTAAATAGAGAATGACAGCATTCACATGAACTGACAGAGTCACCTTTATGCAATTGTTTTTAAAAATCAGTGCTGCCTTATTCAGCTTCTATACCAATGCTTAGTCTGGATCCAATGTGAGGAAATCAGAGGCTGTAGCAGGTGTCAATCAAACTTTAGCTCCACCCACCAACTGGAATCTGAATATAAAAGTTTGTGTTTTAATCACATCTTTGTTTCTTAGACATTTTAGCAATGTCTGTATAGGTCAACCATGTATGTGCTATATTTAGTTTTAAGTGTTTTAAAAAAAGTTTGTAATACTTATCAAGTGAGTTTTAAAGATTTAGTCATTTATTATATCTCAACGCGTTGACCTACACCAAGTCTGAATTCACATCACTTTAGGGCCTGATAACCCTACCCTTCATCTTTAGTTGTATCTTAGAACACTGAAAATATTTAGTAAAGAATCATTAGATAACTTTTTGATTACGTAAATTTAAAAGGTCTCACATTTATCTTGCAGTCTTAAACAGCTTTTATTAAATGATGAGCTTTTATTCTGGAATACTGCACATTCAGCCTGTGTTTTTATAAACTAACCCCAGAGATTTATAATGCATCATAATATGCTAAATGAAAACCATTAGTTTACCTTTTGATTAATGTAAATGTGCTATTTGTGTTTTTGCACCAGCTGTATGACATTTTAGTCCGCTTTTATTCAGATATTCCAATGTTTTTTTTCATTGGTGACCTAATTTCTGCTAGTTTTTTGTAACAATTGCAACAATATCATTTGACATTAAATAATGAGGCATATTAATATTTATCATTAAGTAACTAAGACAGCATCAGTAGAGCAGCCATGTGACTTTTAAATTCCAGGGTTTTTTTTGTGTGTACATTTTTCTTAGTCATTGATGTAAACTTGCCTTGCAGAGATACGAAGGGCAATAATTTGAGCAACCCCCCCTCCCCCCCCCCCCCCCCCCCCCCCCCACACGTGGATGCAATGATTAGCACTAATACTGTGACATGTTCTCTTGTGGATTTTCATGGTGTTGTAGTGTCAACTATGGGTTGTTGTATTTTAAACATAAAGATCTCCTATGCCTGCCCTGGTTACATCTCATCTGGACTACTGTACTGCCTTACTCGCTGGCCAACCACAGAAACTTCTTCCCAAACTTCAGTTGGTACAGAACGCAGCAGCACGTACCGTTGCTCGGGCAACCTCCTCTCAACATATCACTCCTATTCTTGAGGAGCTTCAGTGGCACCCAGTAAGTTACCGCATTGAAGCCAAAATATTACTTTTAATATTTAAAACTACATAACATGGGCCCCGGTTATTTACTCAGTCTGTACACACCACCTCGTACACTTCGCTCATCTTCCAGTAATCTGCTTGTTACACCTCAAGTCCGACTATCCTCTATGGGCCTCAGGTCTTTTGTCTCGCAGGCTCCGCGGTTATGGAATAGTATCCCTTCAGACATCCGTATGGCCACTTCTATCATCCAGTTTAAATCACTACTGAAATCGCATCTATTCAGGCAGGCTTTCTTCCTAATATTACATTATGTAGATTTTAACTAATGTGTTACTTTGCAATGTATATCTTTATAATAATCGTCGTCGTCTTCCTCCGCTTATTCGGGTCCGGGTTGCGGGGGCCGCATCCCAACTAGGGAGCTCCAGACCATACTCTCCCAGGCCACCTCAACCACCTCCACCAGCAGGATCCAGGAGGCATCCTGACCAGATGCCCAAACCACCTCAACTGACTCCTTTCGATCCGGAGGAGCAGCGGTTCTACTCCGAGTCCCTCCCGAATGTCCGAGCTCCTCACCCTATCTTTAAGGCTGAGCCCGGCCACCCTACGGAGGAAACTCATTTCGGCCGCTTGTATCCACAATCTCGTTCTTTCGGTCATTACCCAAAGCTCATGACCATAGGTGAGGATTGGGACGTAGATCGACCGGTAAATCGAGAGCCTGGCTTTCTGGCTCAGCTCCCTCTTCACCACGATAGATCGGCTCAGCGTCCGCATCACTGCAGACGCTGAACCAATCCGCCTGTCGATCTCCCGATCCCTCCTACCCTTTATAATAATGATCTATTAATTGATTATTCATGACTTATCTGTGGATAATTTAAACTTGAATAGTTAATTAAGTATTTTAGCATTTTACTGTTTCCATTTTTAACTTGTGTTTTTTTAATTGTGTGTATTTTAACTTAAGAGTGTTTTAACCTTTATTATATCATGGGCTGCATGGTAGCAAGTTGTTAGCACTGTTGCCTTGCAGCACGAAGGTTGCAGGTTCAAAACTCGACTGCGGCCTTTCTGCGTGGAGTTGCGTGTTCTCCCCATGCATGCGTGGGTTTCCTCCGGGTACTCCCACAGATCACAACATGCCCTATAGGTTATAAATTGTAAGTCACTTTGGATAAAAGTGTCTGCTAAATAAACAAAAAATAAACATTTCTGTTAAAGTGACCCTGAGAGATCTAGGCGCTTACATTAAAATGTATTATTATTAATATAAGCCTTCCTCTCACCATATTGTTGTGTTTCTGTCACTGGTTCTTGTGAACCATTGTCTGCAGACTGGATATTCTCCAGAGGAGATATAAAATTCAGTGGGAGACCTAAAAAGTCCTCAGCTGTACACAATCAGCTGGACTCCTTATTTTTGCTTGGGAGTGCCCAAAATTCTGCTGTGCACAACTTGACGTACGGCTGCAGTCTGACAAAAGCCCAGCCAAACACTGAAGTCTTGTGTTCACATAAATTTCAAAGTGCTTCCAGTGCATAAACCGACACAGGTGTTGCTGCTTAAATGTTCAGCTGCTTTCTGGAAAAGAAACACTCAGCAGGACAAAAGAAACAACATTTTTTCTCTTAATCGTTCAAAAAGGCTTCACTGTTCTTTTACAAAACAACATTTTCAGCTACATATTTTCTAGAATCAGGGGTGGACATTAACTTCTAAACCAACCGGCCAGCCGGGCCGGTAACTCTGAATATTTACCGGCCCCACCAAGAATCTACCGGCCCCACTGGTCAGCTGCCAAAACGAGTCAAAATAATAACAGAACTGTTTTAAATGTAATAAACCTTTATTTTGTACACATTCACAAACATAATAACGTATTCAAGTTTGAATTTGTTTGTTCCCTCAACAAAACACGATTTTGTCGTCGCATACTTCCGGCATACAACGCAGTACATCACCAACTCCGCTTTGCTGTACTCGAGCCATCGGCTGTGTTCGAGATGAGCCAGTTCTGCGCAGACTAGACCAAGCAGTGCATGCCGGTTAGATTTGTGTCCGAATTGCCATCGTCACCCCCGCCATCCAAGAGATTCAACTGGCAGAAACAACTGGTTCACAGCATAGTCTTTTTCTCTCTCTCTCTCTCTCTCTCTCTCTCTCTCTCTCTCTCTCTCTCTCTCTCTCTCTCTCTCTCTCTCTCTCTCTCTCTCTCTCTCTCTCTCTCTCTCTCTCTCTCTCTCTCTCTCTCTCTCTCTCTCTCTCTCTCTCTCTCTCTCTCTCTCTCTCTCTCTCTCTCTCTCTCTCTCTCTCACTCACTCACACACGTAGAGGAAAAGAGCTGAGAAAAGATAGAGAGGAAATGGAGGACAAGTAGTTAAAAGAAAAACTACAGCTGAGCCGAGGCGCGCCTCGAATGGGGCGCGTCTGATCTGAACTGAGGAGCGGCGAGCAGCGGCCGAATTTCGTGAGCAATTCGCTTCTCGGCGCTTCGGGCGCTTCCGCGGCCGGTGTGTCCCCGGCGAAACGCCGGCTTTTAGCCACTCCCCCCGCTGCTTCCGTCTTCTCTCGCCTGTTTTCCAGGCGATGCGCTGCTCAACTCGAACACGGCCATCCTCTGCGCCTCCCGTCTTCTTTAAACCGCCAAGAATCATTCCACCTACGCACATGCTTCTCTGCTTCAGACGTTTAGAACTGTCTCGCTTCTCCTCACCAGTTTTAAAGCGTTTTGCCGGAGATTTCATCAAGAAATCCCATCCCTGTGGTGGCGCCATCTTCCTGCGTGCTTGTGTGTTTCTAGCGTGGTTCCACTTCGTCTTTAACAGTGAACTTATAGTTCACGTGACTATAACTAGAATGTGCAGTACGTGCACGAATCGTACAAGTGCAGAACGTGGCTAGAGGCGCGCAGGTTCACACGCGCGAAACGAAAACGGAGGCTTCCTACAGGGCGGGGCCATGATGCAGGTGAAAGCCGGTGTGTAAATGACAAATAAGGCTTGGGCGCCACCCGGGCGGTAAGTCGTCAAGTATTTAACGCCCGACGAGAAAATTTAGCGCCATTGGCGCTCGGGCGCTTTAAAGGTCCACCCCTGCTAGAATCCAAAATCATTTCAAGAAGCTCTCTCAGTGGCAGAGATGTGAAACAGGAATCCCAGCCTGATGTCCCTGAGCAGAGAGGAAACCAAACACACACAGGTATGAAATCGTTCTCAGAGGACTGTCATGTCGCCCGTTTACAGGAATGAGGGAAGATGACAGTACAATGGCACAGTGTTGGCATTTTATGTAAAAACAAACAAAAAACAAATCATATATTAATAAATTAATGAAGCATTTTCATCAGGCACAACAAACATGAGTGAAAACAGTTCTTGGTTGGCACAAAAGGTGCGAAGACTCCAACTTTGGCTCCGCTGTGGAGTTTTCTCATGGGCTGTTTTTTAGATTTAGCTGCAGATTCATAAATGTGTTCTTTTTGTTTAAACTATCCCAGTTTGAGTTACTAAACACCATAAAAACAAGATGTAGTCAAATAAAAAATCTGCCAATTTTTGGAAATGTTCTTTTAACAAAAACCATAAATCTGAACGTCGGAGTCGAGCCACAGATTGGCACTGGTGGTGTCGGGCAGAACCTTGAAGCTTCCATCAGTCACCAGGCTGGACCCATCACTATCAAGAGGGTTTGGGCCTCCTCTTGTTCTGGTCCTAACGTCTTCTTTAAGAGCAAAACGCAACAAGGCAGCTTTCTCAGTTCAAGCATCGCCTTGCTTAGTCCTGAGGTCCTGCCTCTCCATGATGTTCCACAGCTTGCGCAGATTGGACTGGGTGATGACGTCGTCTGGCTTGAGCTGGAGGGCACGCAGGTAGTTCGCCTCCGCCTCTGGGAGTTTTCCGTTCAGGTGGAGGATGGCGCCGAGGTTCATCAGGGCTGCTGGGTACTGGGAGCAGAAGCGGAAGGGGAGAAGAGACAATGCAGGGTTACAGGATCGCTAAACTTTTTTACTCTACATTTAACAGAACATCTTTAAAGAACATTTCAGAAGATGTTTGAGACAAATATGACCTGATGTAGACTTGATTTGATGGTTTTCAGACCAAAACATAAGCTGTTATAGTATTTGGAAAATATTGGCCAATGCAAATGGTTCATATATTCTTTATTTAATGTTTCTTGCTATTTTTATTTTTATTTACCCAAAAATACAATCGTATTTCACTAAAGCCTAAAAAAAATCTAACATTTATTTCGACAAGTGCCACCCTACCCCACCAAAAAACACAAACACATTATATTCGGGCCAGCGCTGGTTTTTCATCGTGAGGATGAAGAAAACAATTTTAAGGAGTGTTCCCTGAAATCCCATTTATCAAAGAGCTACAGCGGTAAAGTAAGACCATCTGGTCTGGAGTGATCGAGGGAATCTACAAATCCCAGCACAGCAAGTAACTAACAAACACACCTAAACCTCCCCTCCCTTAACTCACGACAGTCCCAGCACGATGCATGCTTCTGATTTTCTCTAAACACGTATTTGAGTCTTTTCTCAAACAGATTTGTTTGGTTAACATTCGTTTTTTCACAATGGCTGAACACGATTGCTTGTTTTTCCACAATTAGTAGGACAAATGAATGATTAAAGAGTTTAATTTTCTCATTGTCTGCAACAGACCATGAAAGGTTTTATAAACTGAATGTTCTGTACAGAAACCTTGCACAAAGCTGAGACGAATGACAGTTAGAGAAAAACAATAAAACTAATTTATTCTAAACTGACGGATAATCTGGCACACTTCAGGTTTGGAGCTTGGTTTAATCTAATTATACGCAGCTTTAACCCCTGAAGCTGCCCTCGATTCAGCTGGACTAACTGCCTAGGAGTTCGATTCATTCTTGCCATTTTTTTAAGCGATGCTATTTTGAGCAATGGTTCCCCGGTTCAACGGCGTTCTGAAGGTCTCTGCTTAGAACTTTGCTTGTTTTTCTACATATTTCCTTGTTCTTATTTCAATTTTTAAAGGAATGGTTTTTATTTTTCAAGCAATGATCAATGATCTCTGCGTCTGTGGCTCCTAAAGAAGAGCCATTTTCTGTTGGTTTTGTCTTTATTTTGCCAACCCACATATCAAATAATGGATATCTGTTGCATGTGTCATTTATTAACACTGCACAGGTAATCTAATTTGTAATTTGGTAATCATAAAGATGTGTTTTTAAAATGATTTAGTCATATTTTACCCTGTCATTTTGTTGTGCCTTTAAAATGTCATGGAGATCCTCCAGTTGAGGCTAAACTCACATGAATTTTTTGGTGTTTTGAAAAGTCGAGACTTGTAAAGATGGCAGAATGAGGGCAAAACACACGGGCAATGTCATGACCCATGTCAAATAATACGCCAAAATCTTTTATCACATTCTCCAGATGGCATCTGGTGAATCTTTCTTGTTTGCTTCTATTTGCAAACATCAGTGCTCCTAAAAAAAAGTCCTGCTTCTTGTTTTGGACATCTAGGCAATTGCAGCAGTTTTGTTTGTCTACAGTTTCCCTTTTTGACTGATCCATCAAACAGAAAAAGAGTTTAATTACCCGGGGTCTCATTTATCAAACATTGCGTAGAGTCCTTACTAAAACCGTACTTAAGCTCAGCAAAAAAAAAGTACTTACGCCAAGTAGGTTTGTGATCTATCAAACATGGAGTATGCACAGCTGCACGCAATCTCCGCTTCATAAATCAGAGACTAACGAGAAAGGTTCTCAGCTGCTTTTTTGTCACATCCCGCCCTCACCACGCCCACTTACTGCCATAAATGGTCAGTGCCTTGTGGATCTCATGCATGTACATAAGCCGGCTTGTTGCAGCATTTCGATCCCGATCGCAGATCAAGGCAGATCAAGGAAGCGCTATTTCACAAGCAGAAATTGAGGTACTTGTGGGTGAGGTGGAGAAATGAAAGGAAGTGCTTTTGCAAAACAAATAAGAAAATCCACGGAGTGGCACAGCGTTGCTGAAGCCGTCAATGTTGTGAATTCTTCAGAGAGATCTGTGGTGGATATAAAAAAAAAAGGTCCTATTGGGATTTGATCCCCAGACTCCCAGGTGAAAGTCACACGCGCTAACCAGTCAGCCAAATGGGCATCTCTCTTTGACCAAGTAGCCAGGGCGCATGATCAATCGGGTCACAGTGACAGGACACACACTGTCACAGATGCATGACATTCTGTCTCTATCTGCCCCCCTGCTGATATTCAGCATTCTCTATTCTGCGCTTCAGGCTGTGTGTGCGCGTGCGCGCGCGCATGTGTGTGTGTGAGTGTGCACACGCATGTGTGCGTGTGGGGGGGGTCTTGTTCTGTGTGTACAAATCGGTACAAGTGATAATGCTGCAGGATTTCATAATTGCATCCTTCTCAGCAGCAGCACTGCAGGTGCTCTCCATGTCCATAGTCAACTTAAAGTTGCGCACATTTTTACGCTACGTTTTCTTTTATAAGTCCCAAAGTTTGCGTGGAAAGTTGCTCACGCAGTTTTTGACCCCGTTTTGTGCGTAAGCAAGCTTGAGAAATGAGGCCCCCGGTGTCTACATGTCTTTTAAACTTATATTTTTCATATACGCTAAACAAAAATTTCTTAATGTTAGGGCATTTTAGGTTTTATTTGATTTTATTCAGATTAAATCAAATTTGAGCTCCAATAAATGATAATCACCAAACAGAGCCACCTGCTGATGTAAATTAGTAACTGCAGTTTTCTCAATATGTGAACTGAGTATATATGATGCTTAAGGGCAAGTAAAAATGTACATGTATATAACTACAGCTTATGAAATGTGAAATGGTTGTTGAGGAGAACACAGAACATACTAGAGTATATAATGCACCCTGCAGAGTGATGCTGCGGATGCTCGGATTATTCAAAATTGTGTTTTTAACTGAATGGGTTGTTTTATAAATGTTCTTTTAACAAGACTTTAGCTTGTGAAAGAGGTAAAGGAAATTTCATAGGTTGATTAAGTTTGTTCATTATGTTGTTTTATGATTGATTTGCAGACTGAGTCCAGCTTTGTTTATTGAAAATTCTTTATTGAAAATTAATCTGATGATGTTTTCATTTAGTAAAAAAGAGGCAGAGTTTTATGTTTGTTGATTTTATTCTGATCTTGTTTTTTTCCCCTTTGAATTAAATAAATAAAACAACAAGAACAAAAACCTAGAGCTTATCGGCTTAGTTCTGCAGGGACCAGGTGACGGGCTCGACCTGCTCCAGACTACTGCGTCTTATTTTCAAATGAATCTCTGAGTAGGTAAATAAAATATAAGAGAAAAAAAACCTCCTTCACACATTCACAGACTTTTCTCAGCATGGAAATATAATGGTGAATCTTTCATGAGCTAAAATCTTTTGGATTAAGCTGATATTTGGTAGAAAGTCATCCACCCAGCACAAGGGACGCATCAGAGCTCAATCAAAAATAAAGTTTTTGCATTTTTATTGGTTTTAATGAACATATTTGGCGCAAAATGTACCATAAAATATGTTGAACTAATCTGACGGATGAGAAAAGTGTGGAGACTCTGTTTAAAAGAGTGCAGCAGAATTAATGCAGCAGAGACACGAAGGTCAAACCCTTTTTTCAGCATGATGGTGCAAAAGTCACAGAGCCGACTTCTACAAAGCAGACCACCATAACAAATTGCTGCAGGGACCCCCCCCACCCACCCACCACCCGTTTTTTCTCTAAATGAATTCTCCTCCAGCGCAGCCTTTGAAGTGACTGATGCTAACAAGGCAGAAACAGGATATAATGGCTCCAAACTTCCTTATCCGTGTGTGCTGACATCAGGAGACATGATATCCCCCAAGGCTCCGTCTGTTTAACTACACTGAGATGATCGAGTGTTTACTCTGCAGCCGAGTGCGTGACTTGTATCAGAATACAACGACCACTAAACTCATTCTCTCTCTCTCTCTCTCTCTGTGTGTGTGTGTGTGTGTGTGTGTGTGTGTGTGTGTGTTTGCAGCTTCTTGTACAAGCTTTACTGGCTCAACAGTGCTAAAACACACAGTGGCAGGATGAGATTGCTGAGTGTGTAGGAAAATTAAATTTACACAGTAGCCCAGTGTGTGAGTGTGTGCGGTGCTTTAATAAGTGCAAACTGGCGCAGGTACTTACATCTGGTCTGAGACTGGCTGCCCGCTTATACTGCCTCTCTGCTGCCTCGTTTAGATTGGCCTGTCTGAGGAGGAGGAGGACACATAAGAAAGGGTGAAAAGTGAGCCTGTGACAACATTTACAACAAGAGTAATGTTGTACTAATAAAACGGATGATTGTAATCGTCTTTAAAACTGATAAGTGAAATAAATCCACATGATTCATGTCAATCATTTACAATAGCATCTTATTGTGAGCCATCTATAGGTCTTTGTACATAAGGCCATTCAAAGAATGAATCAGACCCAAACTCTCTCACACGGTCAAGCTAAACGCAAGCTAGCATGTCCATTTATGGGATGTTATTCAACGAGTACATGAACTGGATGATTTGCCAAAGCCAATAAAGTCTAAGGGTCCTCTCTGACATGTTCATTCATATTTATAAGGCTGTGGCTTGAGTAGATAGGGATTCCTGATGGAAGGTTCACTCATTGTGGGAGCTATCTGAAAGTGGTTTGAGAAAACTTCAGAAAGCTGCTAACTAGCAGGTAAAGATTCAGGAAGTGTGTTTAAAGCAAGCCTCAACTTTATTTTTTCATAATGAATGTGAAAAACCACCCATCAGTAAGAATACAAGAGAGCAATCTGCCAATAAGAGTTAATGTCAAGTTTTTAAAGGAATCCACGGCCAAGTCCTGAGACTTTTAAACCTTTTACAAATCCTCTGTGGCGGCGCGTTGAGGGGGATGCCTGCGCTAACGACTTTAGCAGATACCTAGATTAAAAAAAGAATTAAAGGTCGTCATTCCAGTCTTCCTTTCGGAGGAGTCCCTTCTGACACTTTTTAGGATTTATAAGCTGTCTGAAAATGTGTTTGCCAAACTCTGAAGAAAAAAATCTACAGTGTGTTCTTCATGAGCTGTTTGTGGTCTAAACCCATGCTGATATTTCTGTTTACACAATCGGTTGTTTTGTTGTGCAGCTGGGCCAACCTCAGCATGTGAGCAGCGTTGAAGACAACATCAAACTCGGAGGTGTCCAGCTCCGCAGCTCTCTCTGCCATCTCTGCTGCTTCGCCAAGACGAGACTGCTCCAACAGGAACTGACCTGGACACGAAGGGACGAAGAGTTTAACTCCAAGGTGGCTCTGGGTTTCAGGCTACATCTGAGCTGGAAGATCGACTCGGATTACATTTCATGTCTTCACTTTGTTCCTCTGAGACGAGCAAAAAGCTCGACATCTTTACCGTCTCATAATCGTTCGGGCCAAGCATAGATTTCAGGGATATTTTGTTGAATCTGGATTACCACTTAGAATTCCTAGATGATGAAAGACTTGATGACTCAGTTTCAGGCTGACATTTATGATTTGAGGAGAAATAAAAGACAACACGCTTTTCTAACTTTGCACTTCATATGTGAGACACATGCAAAACAAAGTTATTTCACAATGACATACGTGGTTTTGGAAAAGACCACATGGAATTCCTACAAGGATAATCACATTTCCACACAAAAAATGTGGTTTTGCAGGATTTTATGCCACTAAAACAGCATGAATGATCTATTTGGCTGGTAAAATGACCATTTATGTTTGCTGTTTAAACAACTGAGAGAAAAGCCCAGCATGGCTCTTAGTTCGACCCCTAATCCAGGGCGATGGTGGCTCAGGGGTTAGCAGGGGACTGTGGCTTAAATAAACAGTAGCTGGGAGACAACGTGAAACTATCTGGGCGATGGTGGCAGAGGAGTTAAGTGTCTGCCTTGTAACCACAAGGTTGCAGGTTTGATCCTTGCTTAGCCTGTTGTTGTGTCCTTGAGGAAGACTTTACTTTCTGATGGTGGTCAGAGGGACTGGTGGCGCTAGCGTTTGGCAGCCTTGCTTCTGTCAGTGCGCACCAGGGCGTGTAATTTGGAATTCTAGGATGTCCAAGGAAGATCCCGCCTTTCTCGTCTCTGATTGGCTAGAAAGGCTCTACTACGATTGGCTATTTCATTTAACAGCTAACTGGCTGTCGTTGCTAAGTGCTGACTGTGTCCTTCTGCCACCAGCAGAAAGCTGTTTTGGGGAGTTTAGTAAAGAAAATGTGAACTTAGCGCTAGAATAAACATTCTGTCCTGGTTTGCACAATATTTCATGTTTTATGTTTCATAAAAAAACCAGAAAAACATAAAATGTGACTTTTAAATCTTGTTGCATTTATCAAACTGTTGGACTTACTTTATATCTCTTGGCTCTGAAGCATTAGAGTACATAGGATAAAAATATGTGCCTTGCCTGGGTATGACATTTAATAAAACTGCCCTATTCAGCCAAGCTGTGTACATCAAGTCTGTTTCTTCTCTAGAATGATGAAAACTGGTGAAAAATAGGCCTAAATCATAATTAGCTTTAACTTAGCTTTTGATTAAATGACACACATTTAACCTATTAAAGCAGGATAGCCTAATAATGAAATAATAAGATAACCCCAATAGAGCCAACATATATAGTCAGTCTACAGTGTGATAAAATGCTACAATAATTATTAGAAGTTCACATTTGATGTTGTTCAGGTTATTTTATGAAAGAAACTGAACCTGGTTTGTTGCTAAACAGGAAAGGATGTTTATTATAGCGATGAGTTCACTTTTTCTTCAAAAAACTCCTCAAGATCTGGCTGCAAACATAAAAGCCTGCAGCGAGGGAAAACTGTTTCCTCTTACACGAAGAAGCCAATCGTAGTAGAGCCCTTCCAGCCATTCAGAGGAGAGAAAGGCGGGCCCTTCCTTGGACATCCTAGAATTCCAAATGATGCCCCCAGGGCAGCTGTGGCTACACTGTAGCTCATCAGCACCAGGGCGTAAATGAATGTTTGTGTTGTAAAGTGCCTCGGGGGGTTCTAGGACTCTTGAAGGCCCTATATCAAATACGGGCCGTTTACCATCTACAGAAAATGTTTCTCAAATGCCTGAAGAAATGTGTTAAAAGGACTACTTAATAAAAACCCACTTTTGGAGCGGTTGACCATGTTACACTGTTTTTGTTAGAGTGGGCGACGGTGGCAGAGGAGCTAAGTGCCCGCCCTGTACCCGGAGGGTGGGACGTTCGAGCCCCGCTCAGTCTGTCGTAGTCGTTGTATCCTTGGACAAGACACTTCACCCACCTTGCCTAGTGGTGGCGCCAGAGCTCAGCAGCCTCTCTGTCAGTGCCCCCCAGGGCAGCTGTGGCAACAAGTGGCTCATCACCATCAGCATGTGAATGTGTTTGTGTTGTAAAGCACCCTGGGGAGTTGTACCATTTACCATTTATTTCCCCACTATATAAAATACCCCCAGAGCTTTTTTTTTTGGCTTTATGCACACGTTCTGCTTTCTGAGCTGCAGCTTCTCTTTGGCTCTGCTAAGCTACTGCAAACAGCTGGATGGTTTATTTGATCATATATTGTGCCTTTTGTTACTGTGGCAGGTGTAAATGATCATGATACAGACTCTAATGTATTTTCTTACCATAGTGCATGTAGCAGTTTCCTTTAGATGGATCCAGCTGAATGGCTCTCAGATAGTATTTCTCTGCTTCGGTCTTCTGTCCCTAAAAATTCAAGTCATTCATTATCCTTTATAGTTCAAATTAGTAAACAGATGAGCTTAGGTGTGCATTTCTGTGGTAAAGAACTTATTTAGTTAAAAAAAATTAACTTGTAACACTTTTATCAGTTAAAATTTTACATTGTTTCTGTAAAATGTGCAACTTTTAAAACTGCATTAGTTTATTTAATACCTGTGAACTATTGTTCCTTATGTGAACAGTAGCAAATGAATGCTAATATTGGCCCTTTGCACGTGACGTCACGCCTCTCATGTGACCGCCCCCTTCACCATGATGGACGGCAAAAAGACAGTTTATACCTGTAGAAACTCCAGTGAAGCTAGCCAAAACAAGCCAGTTTGTAGCCTTTTATCGCTTTTATTTAGTTGATTCGACAGTAAAATGGTTTTAGCTTGCTGCGTGGTCGGCTGCACTAACAGACAAGGATGTAAACTCAACTCGTTTTGTTTTTTTATAACTTTGACGGAAACTGAGGACGGAGATGAACTGTAGCAATCAGTCAAGCTGACTAGCAGCCCTCAGATTTGCAGTGAACATGTTTTTACCGGGTAAGATTAACGTTCATTTATTTCACGAGGAAGACAGGGACAGGGATAAATGTGATGTGTTTATACTAGTTACTGATAATCCTGATGGATCGGTATTTCACCACGGAGGCTGCGCTCCGTCCACTGTAGTGCAAAGCGCGACAATGATTAACAATATTAAAGCTCCGATGTATGATTACGTGTGTTAAAATTATATTATTTATTTATATGAGCGTCGGCGTTCAGAGATCTCCTCATTCCGGTGTGAGAGCAGCAGCTGAACCCGGTAACACCACCAGCAACAGAAGCTGGTAGAGATCCGGACTTTTTAACAATCAGCTTTGGTGTAAAGTGAAACACTGTTTATAACAATGTTATAAATCCAGAGGGGTGAATTTAGGCAAAGTCAGCAACATGTTTACATCGGTGAACAGCTGCAGAGAGAACGTAAGCTAACGTTGGTAAGCTAGTTAGCATACCGCTCTCTATGAGCCCCGCTAGATGCGCTACTTCTTCTGATAACTGAACTGGGCATGAACTAGTTGAAGGAATGCTGGAGGAGTTTTGTTTTTGTTTTGATCGCAAAAACAATTTCAGGCGCTACTTTTCCCTTTGTTTAGTAATCGTGTCGCTCACTGTTTACATGCTTTTGCCGTCCACCATGGTGGACCCACGTGATTAGGTGACGTTGGTGCAAAGGGCCAATAGAAGCATTTTCAAGACAAATGTTTAGTGTGTGTGTGTGTGTGTGTGTGTGTGTGTGTGTGTGTGTGTGTGTGTGTGTGTGTGTGTGTGTGTGTGTGTGTGTGTGTGAATATCTTCATCACTTATGTTTCATGCTCCAGCACTGATTGCTTCCACATTGCTGATGGACTTGCCATTCAATAAGAAGCGAGAAGGCTGAGCGTATTCGAGTTGCCTCATTAGCTTTTTTCCGTGTCAACAGTTGCTCTACATGAATGGAGGGCCCATCGGGACCCAATAGCATATTTTACAATCTCTCTGGCTTCTTTGCATCCAATTAAACTTCTTAGCCAATTGCTCCTCCAAACTTAGTGTGTTTATGAAAGGTTGCAGGCCAGTTTTTAAAGCGGTCAGAAGGATGTTTCTTTATCTGCTCTTCATGTTAAAGGTTACAGCAGTAATATAGCTCTGTTTATTAACTAGTGCACATAGGCTCAGATTCACAAAAGAGTAGATCTTCCTTTTTCAGTCCAACGTTGTCTAATTTAAAAAGTCCACACATTAACAATCAATGTGGGCTGCATGGTGGCGCAGTTTGTCAGCACTGTTGCCTCGCAGCACAAAGGTTGCAGGTTCGAAACTCGGCTGCGGCCTTTCTGCGCGGAGTTCCGTGTTCTCCCCATGCATGCGTGGGTTTCCTCCGGGGACTCCGGTTTCCCCCACAGATCACGACATGCCCTATAGGTTATAAATTGTAAGTCGCTTTGGATAAAAGCGTCCGCTAAATAACTAAACATAAACATTAGTGCCCCAGGCTGCTCTGTGGACCAAGCAGCACTTTTCTACTCTGGTGCAGTCTGCTCACATCCTAATTAGGCTCTCTGCACTCCCGTATTCTTTTAAGTTCCTGTTGTTCCAACAATCATCTGATTCTTGAAGACTGCACTGTTTGCTGAATGCATTTAGTGGGAACTCTTTACTGTACTTCAAATGGTGAGGAGAGTTTCAAAGAAGGTCCAATTTGCTATAAAAGATCAGAGGATAGAATTTGTTGACACATACAAAATACCTTGGTACAGTTTTTACTAGAGGTGTGAATCTTCACTAGTCTCACGGTCTGATTCCATTACAGTGATCCACCCATCCCCCGCTTATCCAGGGTCATGCTGCGGGGGCAGCAGCCTAAGCAGGGAGGCCCAGACTTCCCTCTCCCCAGCCACATGGGCCAGCTCCTCCGGGGCATCCTAAAGTACCCCCTGGCCAGCCGAGAGACATAGTCCCTCCAGCGTGTCCTGGATTTTGGGTAGGAACGTAGATCAACCGGTAAATCAAGAGCTTCACTTTCCGGCTCAGCTCTCTCTTCACCGCGACAGACCGGTACAACGCCGGCATCACTGCAGACGCAGACCAATCCACCTGTCTATCTCACGCTCCGTTTCTATGTTTTATTAATATTTTGTTGAATTGGTTTGATTTATCCGATGGTGTCTCTTAAAAAGAACTGTCTGAACCAAACGGTTCAGTAAGCTGAAGAGAGAATACAACTGGATCCTGTCTGGCTTTTAAAGGGCCCACCAGTTCCACCCTTCCTACCACAAGCCTCCTAAATAACCTATGGCTTTTATGTTGTGATAATGTTCACATGACAAAGTTTCTAATGTTTTGACTCACCTTACTGCAAAGCAAGTTTGCCTTTGTGTATGAATAATGTCTCTAAACTTTTGAACTTGCTGAACTTTGGGCATTTGAGCTCTTTGTTTCGTGATTACGATGCTGAGAAGGAGCAGAAATGCAGCAAATAAAATAAAAACCCCAAAACAAGTGAAATGCATTGTTTTTGAAACTTGACTCTGGCTGTTAATGTTAGTGGGACTCAGGATAAACCCACAGATTAGCTAAACGCTGAGCGAGAATACTCTATTTGAACTCCAGCAAGACTGGAGAAGGAGATATTACACTGAGCCAAATGACTGCCTCTCACATCCGTTAGTGTTGGAGGAAAGAGGATAAGATCCCATCTAGGCTGAAGGCAATCCAGATCTCACAGCATGGCAGCACATGTTGGGGTTAACCAAAGTACTAGAATTAATTTTGACCTTTCCCTTCCTGGTCTGTGTTGTTAATTGACTGGGGTGGGACAGCCAAAAGTGAAGTGATTCAATAAGGAAGCAGAGTAATTGCATTATAAGCCTGTCCCCTGGCCTATTGTCCAGAGTCCATCCAATCTCCTGTTTGTTAAGCCCTGATGCAGTGGAGGTAGCTGTGTGTCGGGGTGCTGCAATAGTCTGGAGCCCCCTTAGCTAGAGGCAGAAGAGCACTTTATGTGTCTCTGCAAGTGTGTGTGTGTGTGTGTGTGTTCAGATCTGTCTACCAAAAGAGGAACTATGGTTTTAGATCCTGAAAGATAACAGCTGCAGCCTGTGCACCGGCCGGTTGTCTCTTAGCTTGGTACTAGAGGCTGAGGAAGGAAAAGGGTCAAACATCTCCAGGAGGGGTGCAAAGGGCGCGCAGTTCATGTCCACAGTCTAAACTTGAGTCAGCTGTGAACACACGAGTCACTGTGTGCTTTTGTTTTCACAGAACGGCAGAAATCTGAGGAATTAAGAGGATTTTTTTGAGCAGGGGAAAATCCTTAAAGGTGTGAGACGTTATTTCGGAGAAGATTAGTGACACTCCGCAGTTTGCCTTGCTTTGCTGTGTCTTAACTTATCCATTCCCTCTGACACAAAGCTAATCACCACAGTTATTCCTGTGATGGTCAGCTTTCATGTTTTGCGTGATGGTACGTACGGTGATGGACAAGAGTTTGCCGTAGGTGAGGTGGGCGGGGATGTGGTCAGGCTTGACTCTCAGGGACTCTTTGTACCAGTAGGCAGCTTCCTCCAGCCTGTCAAGCCTCATGTAGGCCTCTCCTGAACCGACACACACAAAAAGACAGGATTCATTTTTACAGATTTACATTCCTTCTAAATCCCAAAGAAATAAAACTGCATGAAATAATAATCTGTGAAGATAAATGCGACAGCTCTATTATTCTAGATGATTCTACATTTACATAATGAAACAGTTTATTTCATTGGGATATTTGCACATTTTGAAAATCATTTCCTAATTATGAAACAATTATGTGAACGGGCAAGCCGGTATTTAACAAAAGAAGAAAAGACACTTAAAAAGTTTAATTTTAATTAAAACCACAGTAAAATATTAGAGATTATTATATTTATTGTCTGTTTACTAGCATAATTATCCTCCTATACCTTATTTTATATGTGCTTAATAATTATTTTTCATCTTCATTCATCATATTCATTTTCTCTTTCCCTTTCCTCACAACTTTTTCCGATTTTATAATCATTTTTAATCATTTTTAATCTTCTTTTTTATTTTGATTTATTGAAGCTCTTCCTGATTATTGTCATGAGATGTGTTTTATAAAAGATTATTTCTCTTTCTTCAGTTTAATCATGAATACTTAAAGAGTTGCTAAAATATATAAAAGTTTAACATCATTACCACACATGATCATTATTGTAATGGTAATAATAATGTTAGCATTATTATCTTATTGCCACAAAGGATTAAAAAGGATTAGCATTTTTCTTTGGTTAATATACATTTTAAATGTATGGGGCGACGGTGGCACAGGAGTTAAGTGTTCGCCCCGCAATCAGAAGGTTGCAGGTTCGAGCCCCGCTCAGTCTGTCGCTGTCGTTGTGTCCTTGGGCAAGACACTTAACCCACGTTGCCTGCTGGTGGTGGTCGGAGGGACCGGTGGTACCTGTGCTCGGCAGCCTCGCCTCTGTCAGTGCGCCCCAGGGCAGCTTTGGCTACATCGTAGCTCATCCCCACCAGTGTGTGAATGTGTGTGTGAATGGGTGAATGACTGATTGTGTTGTAAAGCGCCTTAGGGGGTTCCAGGACTCTAGAAGGCGCTATATCAAATACAGGCCATTTACCATTTAAATATCTTGTGAATAAAAATGTAAAAACTTCACAGCTGAAGCAAATTACAAAATGGGGTTAGCAGACTTTACTGATGTAGGTCGGCCGCAACTTTTGCAAAGATCAACACATTTTTAACATGTTTTATTGGATTTGATGACAGAATAATAAGATGTCATCAGACTATCCTGTTATCCTCTGGGCTACCAGGAATAACGGGATAGCCGAATGACATCAGTTTGTAAAAAGTATTCTTTAGCCTTCGTCGCGTTAATAAAACCTCTGTTACTCCTCGTCGACACCTGACAAAACATCTTCTTATTTTCATTCTTTCCCTCTTTATTATTCCAACGCCACTCGGTCCGTCTCAGGAATTCATGCTGACATTTGCCTGCTATGTGATCAGGATGAGCCTCCAATAACGTAATTAGTGCTATAATAACAAAGAGGGGGAAGTGATGTATGACACGGATTAGCTTTAACTCTCCTCTAACTCTAAAGGGTCAAACCCAACAGGTGGCTCGAGTCCTGCCTTAAAAAAAACTGTTTTACTCAATTTAAAGCTCATAAAAACTAACAGACAGAATATGGAAATGGAAACAAAGATATCAAATCATCACTAGTCCCAGACTCCTGCAGAGTTGATGCTCATCTAATAACAGTAATTACATCTAACTGCTTTATTATATCATCAAACACTTATTAACATTGGAGAAGTTGCCACCATGATTAAACATCTGGGCTTTTCAGCTGCTGCAGTTCAAACAAAAGTCCGACATTAACTCACCCATCATGTTAAAAAGGCTGTGAGGCGCAAACTGTCTCGGCATTTTCTGCACGGCTTCTTTATAAACCAGCAGGGCGTCCTGCAGCAGGTGAAGGTTCGTTTGAGTTCAGATCATAAATGCATAAAGATGCCATCCTTATCTTTAGATTATGCACACTAACCTCCTGCTGGCCCTGTTCATGGAGCAGCTTTCCCAGGTTGTACAGGCAGCTGGTTACGGAGCTCTTATGGGCATGTGGGTCCTTTAAGTTCTCATCTGGGATCTCTGCGCAAGTGAGGAAGGTGCGTTTGGCTTCTTCCAGGTTGCCCTGATTCATCAAGATTATTCCTGTGTTCAAGTAGGCCGCTGTGAGTCCAGAAAGGAGACCCAAGTTAATAAAACCACCATCAGTCTACAGGTAAAATCAATCTAAACCCTTCTGACTGCTACACCTGTCCTGAGGTTTCTTGTTCCTTTTATTCAAGCTACTATGTTTATGAAGGAAATAAATATTTGGAAGAATAAAAACACAGAATAATACTAGAAAGGTAAGAAGTCAAAAGTAGATCAAATAATAATTTAGAACAAAGTAGGAAGTATAAATAAATCTGGTTAGAACCAAAAAGAGAAAGCTCAAGAGATTTAAAGCCACAGTGTGTAATATGTTTACCTGTCTACTCTCAATGTCTGTGTATCCCGCTCACAAAAGTGCCCTTTTTCATTAATACTTCTCACCAACATCTATTCTAAATGATCCTCTCAGCTTGAAATTTTTAAATAAATAACATATGGTCGACGCTTCACGGCCATGTGCCATATTGACATATGGCAGTTGTTAAGGGACATATACAAACTCTGCGTTTGCACTTTGACTAACTTGAAAGAAACAGCGGAGGGCAGCAGTTTGCCCTGGAAGCATGGACTCTGCCAAACTAACTAAGAAGAATGAGTACACCGCTGCTTTACTCGGTTAGTTTGAAAAACAATGATTGGAAAACAAGTCAAATTTGTCAAGAGCTCATTGTGTCCAAATCTGCAGCCGCATTTGATGAGATCCCCGTCCGCTATTAGCTGGACACCGGCCTCCAAAGGGTGTCCCTAACTCCCTAACTCACCTCAGGTTGCTCATTTGTCTTTACTTCATACTAGATCAATCAATCAAAGCGCCTTCCGCAACCCTGTCAGGAAGCCCAAGGCGCTGAACATTGTACAGTACAAGAGAGCCCCTTGAGTACTAGAGCCCCCAATCTGGTCCAAACCTATCAAATTCCTTCTTCAAGATGCCTCCTGAAGTTCTTTCTCCTCCCACAGCCTGTCATGTCTCTCCCAACACGCTCCAGTGCTTGTCCACTAGCCATTGGCTAAGCTAGCATTATTTACTTTATCTCCCCAACGTCTCCCAAGCTCACTGCAGCGTTCATCCCTTAGCTGGTTGTTAAGCAGCAGCCAGCTTGTTTACTCCACCGCTGATCCATGAGATCATGTGACACCAGACTCCCTGGCTGACGCAGCCCATCCTCTGTGTGTGAATCGGCGATAGCTGTGCCCTTCAAGCGGTCTGACCATGTTTTATTTGCTCAATCGTAGTTTTTTGCTCTGTTTGGATTAGGCTAGAGAAATTGGCAATTATCAAGCTCATGTTATTTATAAAGAGTGAACCTGATGGCTGGAGTGAATGCTGGAGGCTGTTGACATTTTCCCTTATTGATGAGTGGGCGACCGTAGCTGCACGGCGCTAAAGAGTCACTTTTTTTTTTTTACACACAGGGCACACATATTACACACTGCCCCTTTAAAGGGAATTTATGGTGACCAACCATGAGGCATTGAGAACTTTGTCCTTTAAGGTTGGTTTATGCTTGACGCGTCCGCGAGGTCTGCACGGCTCCGCGCGGAAAAGTTGCGTCATTTTGCGTCATTTTAACAACCACGCCCCTCCACCGCGCCTCCGCACGGGCCCAGAATTTCCGCAACGCGCACCTCAGAAAATGTCTAACCACGCGGACGGACGGACGCGGAAAAACATGGCGGACCGGCAAGAACTAGTACGGCAGAGGTTCGTAAATACAGACATTTGTATGATTCAGCTCTCAGAGATCACCGTGATCAACACGTTGTTAATAATTCTTGGAGAGAAATAGCTCGCACTGTCGGAAAAGACGAGAACGCTGTTAAAAATGCTGGAATGTCATGTTGTAAACAGTAATTTCTACTTCTACTATGGTGTAGTGTTGGATGCATGCTGTAGAGCTCCATGCTGCCCCGTTCAGTTTGGGAGAATATTGGCTCACCGCAGAGACGAGCCGCACAAACCATAAACGCTGCGAGTTGTGAAGCGCGTTCCATCCGCGAGCCGCATCACCGCGCGGAAAGTGAATGCGTCAAGCATAAACCAAGCTTTAGACAAGAGTCTTTGACTCGGTGAAAGACGAACCCTCATCTCAAATGCAATCGCTCAGGTGTGAGATTGAATGTTGTCATTCCTCTGTCAAGCTAGTCCTTCAAATGACCGTGCGATAAAAAGAAAATCCAGTTCGGCAATAACACTGGTAGCAATCCAAAGCTCTATCTGGATCTTAAAATGCTAACTAAAACCCCATCATACATTAGTGACAAAACAGAAGTCTACCTACATGCCAGAGTCGGCCGACTCCCAATGGCCATTTTGTAATAATGCAGCGCTTCAGTGAAACGTTCGCCCTCCTGCAGCAGCAACCCCCTGCCAAGAAGGGACACTGTTAACATTTGACATCACTGCAGTTTTAGAGTTTCACTCAAAACTACAGAGGCAAGGTAATGAATTAGCAGCGAATCAGAGTGATGAGGGGGTCATTTAGATGGTAACATCCACCACACTCAAAAGAACAATAAACCCTATTTGGCTCTTTATTATCTGCAAGATGGAGAGGAGGAGCGAGATTTAGAAAATGGGTCCATTTTTAGGCTTCGGCACCTTTAACACCTTTTTCTCAGGAACAGAAATAGTTTTGTGTCCCCCCAAAGGCTCCGCAGACATGACTAATCAAATCAGTCACAGAAAAAGCATCAAGGAGACGTGTTTCATTAGAGCTATTTTTGTTTGTAAGTTATTCCACTCCAGCGCTCGGTCTGTTCTCTCCTGTCTGCCTTTCTCGGTCCTCTGCTGCTGCCGTTCTCTTATATGATGGATGAGAGGAATCAGAAGGAGCTCGTGTCAGGACTGTGCAAACAAGGGAGGTGGAATAAGCATCTGAAACACTCACAGATTGTAAAGCATGTCAGCCATGTTCCCTCTGTAGTGCAGAGCATTCCGGTAAGCTGTCTCTGCCTCGGCCATCTTGCCCTGATTCTTCAGGACGTTCCCTAAATTTCCCCAGGCTACAACAGACACATGTTAGTAAATGGATGCAAAATAATAATAATAATAATAATAATAATAATAATAATAATAATAACCCACTTTTTAATATTTAAGGCTTGGGGCCTAATGATTACTGATGGCATTCTCACCTTTTGCAGGGTTCACATTGATTCCAGACTTGTAAAGATTTTCCTCGTTGCTCCAGTCTTTGTTCCTTTGAACAGTTCTGAGTCCGTTCAGCAGCACCAGTCCAATGCAAAAACACAACATCAAAGTCTTGCAGCCTCTGGTCCTCAGCCTGATGTACAATGTTCTTGCACCAGCTGCAACCAGTAAGCAAAACCCTACACTGGGGATGTAAAGTACCCTCTCTGCTATTACAAAACCAACATAAAAGAATAAGTTGGTGGCTGGAATGAAAGGCAATGCCAAGATGCCTAATGAAAACACTAAAAGGCTTTCTGTAGGGGGCAGGGGCATCTGCGGGGAGCAGTGGTAGGGTGAGGCTGATCCATTCAGGCCAGTTTTTGGCAAACCCAGATCTGTGTTTTGGTTTGTGTCAGGGACATGGTAACCATTCCCATTAGTAATAGACTTCCCATTTGTCATATGGGCTTTCCCAATGCTCTCCTTAGCTGTGGAAATCAGACCTCGAAGGCCAAAGAAAGCCAGAAGGATAAATCCCCCGTAAAAGGCAATGGTGTAAAGGTTCCTCCAGTCAGTCAAAGATCTGACCAAGGGTACAGCATCCATAGACCAATCAAAACTGAGCTTGTCTGGGCAAAGCAGGAGCCAGGCATTGGCAGCGGGCAAGTAAAGGAATGTCAGCATTCGGGTGAGAAGATGTGACGAATCAGCAGCCGGGTTGTCAGAGTTGGAGAAGTTCGGAGGTTTATTTCCCATCCAGTAGACACGAGCTGACAGCAAAATCACTCCCCAGGAAGCCAGCGTGCAGAGGCTCAGCAAAACACTGATGTTCCTTTTCTGGAAAGGAGAGGGGGAAAGCATCTGCATCAGTATTCAAATCAACACTGCAGCATCTTGTGTGTCTTTGAAGAATACACGTGAATCACAACTGATGAATGTGGAAAGCAGCGGCAAAGATTTTTTACATTCATCACTTTGTTGCAAAAGAAAATAAAACTGATGCTAAATCAATTAGATGCAAATTTACAGAACAGAAAAATAGTCATACTGGTGGTATTATTGATTAAATGATATCAAAGCCAGAAATAATACTTCTGGTGGGGAAATTATGACAAACTCAAGCCACACTCTTGGATGTCCATGCACTGTAATGATCAGTTAGCAGCATTATCACTCATTGTTTAATGAATGGCATAATCATTTCTAATTATGTTTGCACGTACAACGGGTGGGGGTTTGCACATAGTGAAAGATCAATATTGAGTTTCACATTTGGTTTGCCAGAAAATTCTTCACTGCCAGAGAAGTTTTCTTAAGGATAATGGGGGGAAATCCCAATGTCCCTGATCAAAAAGTAGAAAAAAATCAAAGCAATAATCTTGCAAATAATATGAGAAATCCACAATCCCCTCAGCTGTGGTCACAGTGTTGCCCGAAAGAACTCCAGTAAATGTGACTGGTAATCAGCTTAGCATGCTAGTATGTACATGCTAACTTCACATTACTTTGCATGATCACAATCAGGCCCTCAGTCACGCAGCACTTTCATTCATCATCCTCAAAACAGAATTAATTCTCAAACTTTAACATTATACTAATTAAATGAGAGTACTTATATATCACATGACTGGCATTTTAGCTACAAAAATGTTAAAAACAAACATTTTCACAGACATGATGCAGATTTGACCCAGAAGTGTTTGTTATCCTTCCCTACGTGGGTATAGTAACCATCTGCCCTCTGTACAACCCATTCAAAAATGCATGAAGGGCAGTTCAATGGTCTCTTTTACAGCGCACAAACTTAAGCAAGCGTATCCTCAAACAGGGTTAGGGTTAGGGTAACTGGGATTCGGGTAAGAGGCTTACACCTGACTGGTTCATGCTTAATTGTTTTATTTCTAACAGATCTGATATGGAAAAGTATGCTCTGTGGAGAAGTTAGTTTAGACAGGAAATGAATTGCATGCTAGTTCCAGAATACTTCATTAGTAACAGTCAATAGTCAGATGGAAAAGACCCAGTTCCTGCAGTTCAGAAACAAAAAGAATATTGACTTTAAATCTTAAAGAAGAGAAGAGTGTTCATTCCATACAAAATAACAGTGTGATTATTGATGGATGAGCCTGATTTTCTCAATCAGTGAAGGAACCCATCTGAGAAATCCAATTCAGCTTGAAACTGGAAGATAAGCTAAATCCAACAAGAGTCATTTGTGGTATTTAGTTAAATGAGCTTCATTTTGCTCCTCGCTGCCTCGTCAATCCCTAAATCGTTTCTTAATTGACTCTGAAATCAATCAGATGAAAGTCAAGATGCAAGCTGGAGTGCAGGCATGCTTTTCAGTGATTTATGGCCAGAAACGTCCAAAAGCTCAACTCAGCTATAGACAAGATTTATTTTCATGTTTTTGCAGCAACATTTTGGTTAGCATGAGAAGAAAGCTTTTAGTTGGAAAGCTTGGTTTTGACTTCATTCTAACCCCATTTAGACTCATCTGTTTAAACCATCCTTCTCTTCTCAGTCAGAAAAAATGGATGTCCCCTCCCCCCAAAAATGACAGATCATTTGCTGCTGTGGCCCCCAGACTCTGGAACTCTCTCCCCCTGAGACTGAGATCAGTGGACTCAGTGGTCTCCTTTAAAAAACAGCTGAAGACTCACTTGTTCAAGTTGGCTTCTGTATGACCTTCTTCACCACTCTCTCTTTATTCTGCTCTCCCCACCTATTCCACCTTCCTCAGGATCCACTGATTTCCCTCTTTCCTTTTCACTCTCTCTCTTTCTTAACATTTTTCAATCACACTGGTCTATTTTTTGCTCATTTTAAATATATTTTTAATCATTATCTAAATTATTTTCTATATTTTTACATTTTTGGTTTTTGTGAAGCGCCTCATGATTTTTATCTTGAGAGGCGCTATAGAAAAGATATTTTCTTCTTCAAAAATAAAAATAAATTAAAAAGCAAGTAAAAATGCATTAATCAAATTGGTTTTTAAAGTGTAGATGATTTCTGTATTTTTTAACTATAACTTTCAGCCTCACTACTGTTTTTATGTAATCTTGGTTAAGTGGATCCATGTTGTCTCAGTTAAAGCCTTTGAGCCTATAAAACTGCCCAAAATCAAACGATATTTTTGCTGTCAAATTATTGATAAGAGTTGGTTCCCTGCCATACCCACTTACAAAACGTTACATAGAAGTAGCCATACATGCCGGTAACACAATTCACGTCCAAAAGCAGAAATTGTCCGTGGCTGTGAGGAAAGGCATCTGAAGTCTTTGATAAGTACACATCCAGGGTCTCAAACGTTACAATGGTAGCAGCGAGCTGGGGAAGGAGACGAGTGGGATGTGGGACACGAACCGAACGCACATGTGGTTGTTTCTTGTTTTCGTGGTGCGTCTATAGCCGTAACATTATCAGCATTCGGTGTTCTATCTTTGTTTTTGTGAGGAAAAACATTCAGGCAGCCCATAAAAGCGTTCAGGCAGCTCACTTTGGTTTTAGGCAAAAGGTAAGCTAATAAATACACTTGAAAACAATTCTGACCATTGGCAGCATTTTGCATGCTTTTATTTTACAGCACACTGAGAGTGTTTAAATAAGACAGAAATGTGTGAAAATATCTAAGAAAAGTGGTGAGGGATTTTACAGCCTTAAAACATTTATGATGATTTTTAGAGCGTAGTCACCGCGGTAAACGAGGGATGACGGTAACAAACGAGGTCTAAAACGTGAAGTTTTTTCATCCACAAATGAGTTTAGTTCTATTTATTTTTTGCCACCAGGAAACCCAACGTGATGTGAACAGGAATGCCATGGGCTTGTTATCTTTGCAAATGAGACTCGTTTTGTTTTCTCAACTGACTACAGGGCTTAACGCCTCTCCTTCCTTTGTCTCCATCCATCACTTTCTAACTTCCTCTCCATTTTGTCTTGTCGTGTTTGAGATCTCATCTCAATTTGATTAGGGAGTTAATAGAATACGAAATTGAGGTTGTGGTGGGAGCACATCTGTCCTCTCGGCTACACACCAGAACATTTGCATTTTGTGTGGTTGCAGCACAGCAGCAACCAAATGATGTCATGTCTAGGATTCTTTTTTTTTGTTTTGTTCCATGAATATGGTAAAAACTTCATTGACTAGAAGATATTTTACATTGAAATTACAAAAAAGCTTTGGTGTTTCTCCTTCTAAAAAACAATTCAGTCTGAATGTTTGTGTTTTGTTGGTAGAATAGAAAACAGGTGAAACCAAGTCCTTCATCCCCAGCATGCTGCTCAGGGGATCAAGGGTGGGACAGACAGAAGAGATAAAGAAAAGGAAGTGAGAGCATAGTTTCCCTCCTTTTTGTTCAACCTCGTCTCAGTATCCATCTCCCCGTTGTTTTCCTATGCACCCTGAGACATCTGGCTCATAATCAAAAAGTGATTGCCCCCAAGACCAGCCCCAGCATGTAACTAGTTCCCTGCCAAGACAACCACAACCAGGACAAGTAGAGAGGGCACCGCCAAAGTGAAAAAGGAGACAGATGTGGTGACAGAGGTGGGAGGTACTGGAGGGGGTTGACACCAATGTCTGGCAGGCTATCGTGTATGCTAGCCTGTGCATCTGTGTCTGGGTAAAAGATGGAGGCTGCAGACTCGCAGAGGTGTGGACTCGAGTCACATGACTTGGAATCGAGTCAGACTTGAGTCATTATTTTTAATGACTTCTGACTTCACTTGATGAAATCTATAAAGACTTACGACTTGACTCGGACTTGAACGTCAATGAATTGCGAGTTGCATCGACTTGAATCTGTTGACTTGATGATAACTTGAGCATTTTTGAAATTTTAGCACAAAAGTGGCACGACATGGACAAAAATCATAAATCATTCTTAGTTCTGGGCTTGATCTTGTACAGCTAAATGCAGCAGCACTTTGTTTCTAATCAGTTTCAGTTGCACTTTCTGCTTGTTTGAGGAAATAAACGAAGCTTTAAGAAGCTTTATTTCTGGAATTTATTTATTATCACTGTCGTTAAATTGAAGTTGGACAGATGACTTGATTATGACTTGAAAATTCAAAGTTAAGGACTTGCACTTGACTTGGACTTCCAGATCATTGACTTTGGACTCGACTTGGACTTGGACCTGGACTTGACTGGAAAGACTTGACTTACTTGTAAAGCAGTGGCTTGGTCACACCTCTGCAGACTCGTGCTGAACAGTCAAAAATGTACCGTCATCACCAAATCAATATTGCTCAATATCAATTTCGCAAATGACTAAAATTATAATAGCTATAATCAGGATTATTTAACATAATAGCTCAAAAAGCTGGTTAACACTGTCCAGAAACTAATTGGTCAGCAGGAGGTAAAAATCCACTAAAATAAAATATAAAAGCATTACCCATTACCACAAAACTGCTTTTGTTAGACAATGCTGCTTTAAAAGCAGGGAAGAGTTTCTGTGGTGATGCAGGGATTATGTTTGCATTGATGTTAGGAAAAATAATTGTACCTCAGGACCCTGCATCAGAGAGCAATGGCCATTTTTGAAGTAAGAAGCCATTTTTACATTTTTGCCGTCAATTTGCTGCAATGCCATGGCAGCATTAGGTAGCCTTAGGTCGTTTATAAGTGGCCAGACCGTGAAGGTAATGTGGCGCAATTGTGTCCTTTTTAGAAAAGTTTAGGTGATGGCGGTATGATGGGGGTATGGGAGCGGTCCTGCTGCCACTGACTTCTATTTATTTTGGAAACAACTTGCTTTTTATTGCGACTGAATCCACGATTCTTACGTTTTTTTTAACAAGCTGCTCCTAAAGGTGTCTGAACTTGAGACTGTTCTCCACACCTTCATCTCCTCACACTTAGACTACTGCAACTCTCTTTTCACGTGTCTGAGCGAAACCTCCCTGAACCGTCTACAGGTGGTTCAGAATGCCTGTGTGTGCTCGGCTTCTGACAAAGTCCTCCAAACTCACCCACATCACCCCGCTTCTCCTCCAGCTTCACTGGTTGCCAGTTAGTTAACTTTGGGGTCTATAGGGCCTTACATGGACAAGCACCATCTTACATTGGTGATCTTCTTAGTCCCTACACCCCCAGCAGGTCCCTGAGGTCCAGTGATCAAAGCCTACTGGTTGTGCAGCACCAGGCTAAAGACCAAAGGTGACAGATCATTTGCTGCTGTGGCCCCCAGACTCTGGAACTCTCTCCCCCTGAGACTGAGATCAGTGGACTCAGTGGTCTCCTTTAAAAAACAACTGAAAACTCACCTGTTCAGGCTTTGGTGTGACCTTCATCACCACCCTCTCCTTATTCAGCTCTTTCTAACTATTCCGCCTTTCCCCAGATTCACTGAGTTCCTTCTTTCCCATTCATATTCTCTCTCCCTTTCCTTTTATTTTTAAATCAAAATATTTATTTTTTTGTCATTTTAAACATGTTTTTAATCTTTTTTTATATTTCAAGTTTTTTATGTTTGTGAAGCACCTTGTGATTTTTACCTTGAGAGGCGCTATATAAAAGATTGTTTTCTTTCTTTCACAGTTCCCGACCCATGCGGTCTCTGGTGATCTGAGCTCCAGCTTTAACGGAGAGAAGCTCCTGGAACTTTGCAGCGCTCCAGTTTGCCATCTCGGCTGGTTCTGTTTACAAAAGCAAATCTTATGGTACGTGTTTACTTTCATTTTCAATGTAGTTGCTGGGCGGAGCTCGGCGGTAACTCCCAACATGAACATGACACCTCCCACTATTGCGCCAAGGTTCAATTGGAGTACAGGAATAAAAACAAGAGTTTAGTACTTACTGATTTATTCATACCCGAATTTTCATAGCATTGTTCAATATTATCTCAATCAAACATTTTTTCAATATTGTGCAGCCTTACTTTTCCAATTTACTGAGTAATGAGCGAGTGGGTTGATGAAACAAACTTTCAGGCAGGAGTAAACTCCAATGTCTGTCAGCTTGATTCATTCATTCATTCATTAAATCTGTGTTTTGTGATAAGTTTAATTTGACATGAACACAACAAACACACTTTCTTGACAATCTTTGTGAGTAAAAAAACGTGTAGAAATAAAAACAAAAAACGTGTTATTAGGGAAATAGCGGGCGAGCGGTGTTTATGCATGATTTTGCATGCGCCGTGAGCAGTTCTGGTACATTTTGGGTCACAGCTGCTCGCAGCGGCGCTTCAACAGCGCGATACCCTCACGAGGGACGAGCAAAATGTCAAACACGCCAGAAGTCCGTGCGAGCTCACGATTGCTGATCGGTAGTTGGTCACGTGGTGTTAATCGCCTCTCGTAACCCCTGTACACTACACGACGCTCAGCGCAAAACTCGCCCCGATCTTGTGGATTCTCGCACGAGTGGAAAATCGGCTCAAAAAAGTGAAAAAGTCGCACAGTGTACACCCGGCTTAATGCCTAAAAGTTTAAATGTAATTAACACCTTCCTTTATCTGATCCAAGCACAATATGGCCTGACGAGATCAACAACTCCTTCAGTGGGTAGGGAAGAGGGTAATTCAAATGAAGTTTCAGACAATTAAACGGCTCTATAGAGCTCCAGACCCCACGTGACTCTCAGTTAGTAGACGCCATATTGGCAGGTAAAAGAATCTAAACAAACACGGATGTAAACATGAACGTGAACGGGATCGGCTTGGATTTTACTTCGTTGGAGTTTACTTCACTCTTTAAAACCGAAGAAATCGTTTCATATAGTCAGAAATTAAATAGACTAAACATCTCCGACCCTTACCGTGACCCTGGGGTACTTTTTAAAAACGCCAGAAGCTGTCGGAGCGGACTTCTTACCGGACCTGGCTGGGGAACCCCTTGGGATTCCCCCGGAGGAGCTGGCTAAACCAAGCTTTAGGCAGCTGGGGAGAGGGAAGTCTGGGACTCTCGACGCTACTGCCCGCTCCGACGCCAGAAGCTGTCGGAGCGGACTTCTTACCGGACCTGGTCGGGGAACCCCTTGGGATTTACCCGGAGGAGTTGGCTCAGGTGGCTGGGGAGAGGGAAGTCTGGGCCTCTCAACGCTACAGCCCCCGCAACCCGACTCCGGATACGCGGATGAAAATGGATGGATGGACAAATAACAGATTTACACGTAAGTAGTTTAAATAGAGTGCTGTGCTGTTTGAATGTATAAACTGAACGCCAAGAGAAATCACTAGTTTGATTTTTTTCCGTGAATAAAATAAATGTGTCAGGCAGGAGCGTCTCAGGATCTGTCTGAGATCTGTCTCGGTGAGACAGATAATAGCAATCCAAAGTGATTTTTATGTGTGATCTGAGAATTGATCAACCATTGCTTAAAAATTAAATACAGCTTAGCCGGTTAATTGCTGTGATCATAAAACAGGTAAACGGCAGCACGCAGAACTCACGAGGCAACGTTTTACGTGATGTTTACTTGTTGCTGTGAGTAATAAGACAGAAAAAGCCACGCCAAAATAAGTTTAGGAAGCCCACTAAGAATCATAATAAAAGCATTTAAAATAAATACCATACACAGTTGAGGAAACGTTGGTTTAAGTACCTGATATGAAGTGGTCGCTGCATAAGTGAAAACCTTTACTCTCGGGATCCCACAGTTTCATTTTAGTGCGGTCACTAGCGCGTTTTATTACAATGATCCAACGTTGGCGCTAGAGCTGAAACAACTAATCGATTTAATCGATTATAATCGATTATTAAAATAGTTAACAACTTTTTTAGTCATCGATTAGTTGTTTAATAATCATATTTTACCGCATAAAGTCTATTTTTTACCACAATCTGACATCGGTTACAATCTGTTAAATTTGCCGCCAGTGTGTGGCAGTAATAAGCCACTGATCTACCAGTGGGGCCGTAGAAGAAGAAATTAGCCAATAAGTGCCCTCGGTTTTCATGACGTATCACGTTACTGACGCGCATCTTGCTGTGAGAGATGGCGGATCAACAACAAATACGGAAGAAAAATAGAAGCGACAAAACAAGAGAAACCCCGGACAAAAACCTCACGAGTATGGGAGCACTTCACTAGATGCCTTGAAAAGACCGGTGACCTACAAAATATGCAAAAACCATGGCACGACGGAAGCACGACGTCCCTAAGTGAACATTTGAGATGAAAACATGGGGGCTGATGCAGCAGAGGAAAGTCCGGTAAGTAACAGAAAATAAACAAGCTAACGCAGATCACATTTGGGACTTAGTGTTAGCTGAGTTCGTTATAGTGGATGTTAAACATGTTTTTTTTTTTTTTTTTTGCCGCGTCAGTTTACGGTGTTCTACTTCTGATTGACTAGATGCAATCGTGAATCTCCTCCGTGTTGTGGCGCTTGCCAAATTTAGCACGTCTGTTTATAAGAATGTTCTCGTTAAGAGAAAAACGGCACAAACCCATAACTGTGTTCCTCATTCAAAAAAGGACAACTCCGCGGAGAAAAATATACAGACGAGCTGTGTCCAGGTGAATATAACGCGGCATAGTTGTACGCTTTCAATTTTTAAATACAGGAGAAATTCAGAAAGTCCTTTTTTTAACTATTAAAAGGCTGTTTTACTATCTAACGCTGTAAAACGCCTCACAACACATTTTTGTCAAAATAAATGATCACTGTATATTGTTAATTAATTCAAATAATGTAATATTGATTTAGTGTTGTAGTGTGTGTGCTGCTTTATTTTATATGTGTACTTAATTCAGTTTATTTGTTTCTTATGCAGAAAAAACAAGCAACGATGGACAACTACATGGGGAACAAGACACTCACCCCCCAGCAATGCATACCACTTACAAACTCTATTCTAGATTCTACATTATTTTTTATGGAATTTACCTCTTATATTTTGATGCCAAAAAATTATTCTGGACTGATATTTTGCACTGTTTAGCTCATTTTACACTGCTGACTGTGGTCATGTGCAATAAAATAGATTGCAGTCAACTGCACAATTCTCTTATGTTTTTCTTTTTCTTAACTGAAATGTATTCATCACTTGTATAGGTTAAATAGCTAAACAATAACAAACCGATTAATCGATTAATCGAAAAAATAATCGACAGATTAATCGATTATGAAAATAATCGTTAGTTGCAGCCCTAGTTGGCGCTCCGGATCTTGGGAAATCCTGTAGATGACTCATTCCTTAGGTCGTCCATGTCTGTTCTGCATCCTGGGGCACAACAGGAATCTACCATATTTCCCGTTTGATTGCGTTTTCTGACAATAACAAATAGTCCAGCTGCCGGCTTCTACCTGCCAAGATGGCGCCGTTTCGATTTGAACTGTTGCATGCCGGGAGAAGTGACGTCAACTCCCGGAGCTCTATAAAGTATCCAAGCTAGAACATTCCAGTTTGATCTGACAAAGGTGAGAACTGAAATGTTTTCAAGGTTCAACGGACTAATGTTGTGTAGTTGTTTTAGTTCAGCTAAGGTAAAACCAAGCTCCTCTTACTCTGTGTTCAACGGAGTATGAAAAAAAGAATTCTAGGCTACTCAAGTATGCATACTGTAGTTCTTTCACATAATTCTAAAACAATTACTTTTTTCTGATTTTTCAGATGAGTCAAGAGAAATCGAGGAGGAAAGAGCACACCAAACTACAACAGTCTCGTGGCTGAAGGCTTCAAAATGAAAACGATCAGAGTCAGAGGTGGACTCCCAGGATCATAACTCCCACAGCCAGCATAATATTGCAGCCGGTCAGAGTGAGACCAGACGCAAGCTTATGAATGCAGCAGCAGTGACAGTGCTGAGGTTTCCACGACTACTGTTGAGTATGCTAATGACACATCCGCTGACAAGAACAATGACATTGAACAATAGTGGCCAGAATGTTGGTCCCAAGCACAGATACCCTATTTCTCCACAACGTATAGGTGGCTAATCAGCAAAAATAAAAAGTTGTAGTACTTGTAGCCACATAAATGCACACATGGATATGCAGCAAGGACAGAGTGTCACTGGAGTGGAGTCGGTGCTTAGTTTCTTCATTTGGAAAGGACAAGGCTGCACAAAACAACTCGCTGCGAAAGAAAATTAAAGAACACAAAGACTCAAATTTTCCACAAGAAAGCAGTTGAAAGACACATTGAGGACATGCAAAAGGCTGATTATAATTTCACTTGTAATGTGTTTAGAACAGCATACAAGATTGGCAAGCATAGGCGTCCCTTCACAGATATGCCAGTTGATGTCCAACTGCAAGTTTTAAATGGGGTGAACATGGGCCGAGTTTTGCACTCAAAAAACACATGTGCAAACATACTGGATCACATTGCAGCTGAAATGAAAGAGAAAATAGTTAATGGCATTGTGATGAATCGTAGAAAACTGTGTGCTCATTGATGAATCCACTACAATAAGTGGAAAGTCTGTGTTAGTTGTGTGCCTTCGCTCAGCTATAGCAGGTAAAGAGCCAGATACTATATTTTTTGAACTGATTGAGCTGCAGGGGACCTCAGCAAAGGAAATAACTGATGCACTGTTAGAATGTCTTCAAAAAATGGCTCTGACCCTTATTTTTTACAGGACCATTTGTTGGCCTTCGCTTGTGACGGAGCATCAGTGATGCTTGGGAGGAAAGCAGGAGTAGCTGCACAGCTTTGTTGCAAATTTCCTAACTTGTTTGTCTGGCATTGCTCTAACCACAGACTGGAACCGGCAGTATGTGATGTTTTGAAGGAGGTTGGGGGAATCAATCACTTCAATTTTTTTTCAGATCAGCTGTACTCCCTCTACCATGCATCCCCAAAAAATCAAAGAGAATTAACTGAGAGTGCTCATTGTGTTGCACAGCGTCTTCTTGTGTTAGGACGTGTTTTATCAGTGCGTTGGCTTGCTTCAAGTGAGAGAACAGTGAAAGCAGTATGGGAAAACTATCAAGCTCTGCAGATGCACTTCACAAGTGCTGCTGCTGATACCAACAGGGATTCAAGAGAGAGAGCAAAATACAAAGGACTTAATGACGTTCTTACTTCTATCTCCTTTGTGGCCAATCGTAAGCCCCCGTCAGACAGGCCATGAAAAACGGAAAAGTTCGGGACTCTGTCCGTAAGACCTTTGTGTCTGAATACAAACATCCGGATAACCTTTTCCGTAATTAAACCGGACGAAACCCCTGGTAACAGGACTGGACTTGTCACGGACAGGATGGCTGCTTCAGACTGGTGAGGTCAAGTTCCGTACAGGGAGGAGGGGGAGGAGGAGGGGACCGGGGGACGCTGTGCGCACCTACATAGCTCGCTCCTGTAGCATGCGGCGAACCATGGCAGCTCGCCTCCTACGGTACCGTCTCCTAGACGCGCGACGGAGCGCATCACACCGCTTCCGTGATTCCTTTAACCATTGAGCGTCATCATCCTGGTCTCTTATGCGTCTTCGTGTGCGCAGAATTATGCTTAACATAAGTCAGATCAGTGAGAGGAATTATCTCTTCGTCTGCCATGTTTGACTGAATGGCTTTGTTTGGGTAAATGACACATGTACGCCCGCCGCACTATGTTTACGCAATATCTGGGTACAGCCTTCCCACCCCCTCCCTCTCAGACATCTGGAACTTTTCCCTGCTGTGTGAAGGCAGCCGAAAGGACAAGTTCAGGTACAAAAGTGGTGTGTCTGAAAACACAGTTCTGGTTAAAAACCAGACTGAATTGTCCACACATATTCCAGAATGTCAATCTGAAAAGGGCTCAAGTGCCATGTATGATGCTCTCACAGAACTCAGTGGCCTCTCAAGAATGCTCCAGAGACGAGACGTGACATTGGACCAAGCCGACAGGTTGCTAGCCTGGCAAATCCGTGTCTTTGAGTCAATGGTATCCACACCTGGCCCACAAACACAAGTGGCAATCGAAGCAGAAGAGAAGAAAATCTTCAGAAATGTAAAGCTGCCCAAAAATCTCTCCTGCACAGTTTTTCCGTAGCCTGGCTGTAAATGTGGAGTGCAGGATGACTCCAACATCTTCCTCACATGCCAGCAGAACCTCATCTGTAAAGTCAGCCCGGGCCGGGTAGCCCCAGTCGGCCCCAGCCTGGCCCGGTTGATTCCACACATCCTTGCCTTAAGCCCATGTGGGCTGATTCTACCCACCAATCAGAGGCTTGCTCTAATGGAAGGTGTGAATTTGCTGTCAGCAGTGGGTGTGTTGGCCCTGGTCGGCCTGAAGCAGACCCCCTCGAGAAGAGGGCTGAGAATGAGCCTTGGTTGGCCCGGAAAAATACCAGGCCACCCAGATATGTAAACAACCTACGCTACCCGGCCCGGGCCGACCCGGTACAGATGGGAATGGCCCAAAAGATATCCAGGTCCTCCAGTCTGACTCCTGGCCTGCAAAACCAGATATTCAGCACGGCGATGCAGAGGTCAGACGTTTATGTGAGAGATTCAAAATTGAGGAAAGGGAAAGTGTCTTAGGACTTAGGGAGTATAAAGACCTAAAAGCTTCCAAGATACCAGCAGCCCTGAAGCCTCTTCTTAAAGCTGTCCACACCATTGCAGTATCAACAAGTGAATGTGAACGAGCTTTCAGTTCAATGAATGGCACTCTCATTGATAAAAGAAACTCACTTCACATCAAAAGGCTTTCAAATCTGATTTTCCTCAAATGCAACGGACCTCCAATGGATCAATTTAATGCACAAAGTTATGTGAGGTCGTGGCTGGCAACAGGGAGGAGTGCAACATGTACATCCTGTGAAGCCCCAAGTGCTAACAAAGTGGACCCCAAGGCCTGCTGGAGCCTTTTCTGACATGACTTGGACAATGGTTGTTATTGTATGTGCAATTTGTTATTTTGACACGGCACAGTCTGGTTGCATTTTTTAAACTAGTTTTGAAGATCTGAAGATTTTAACTTGATATTATGCTTGAAAAATGTTCTATGTAGTTTCAACAAGTTACATATAAGCTAAAGTCATTGGCTTAGTGTTTTTATTAGTTAGTTTATGTATATTTTAACATTATTTTGATCTCCTGCATATTTTATTTAATTATGCATAAGTCACTTTGATTCACTATTTCAAGAATTTCTGTTACGCTGTTGTTGGTTGCCTGATTGCTAATTAATAAAGCAATGGAAATGGTACACTCTCGCTTTAACTTGTTTTATGTGCCCCCCCCCCCCAATATTCTTCTAAGGGGAGTACGGCACTTATTTTCTTCCACTTAAAGCACTGGTAATATCACTTGATCAAGCCTTTCATACATTCCACACTACAAAATAGGCTTACGTTTGTATGATTTGTGCTGATATTGTAGCAGATTGATATCGGTATCGGTCAATGCTGAAGGCTGCAATATCGGTATCATATCGGAAGTGAAAAAGTTGTAACGGGACATCCCTTTTTAAAGGAAAATGAAGATGTTTAGAAGCAGTGATGTATCCGAAATAGCTACTCTTTAAGTGGTTTCGGAGCAGACTCCGTAAGGACAGGTGTTATCACTGCTAAGGGCCATTGACGAGGAACACACACCTGCCAAGAACACAAACGCTGCAGCTGTGGATAATGATTACGTAAAACAAATACCGGAAAAGTTGCCTAAAAGGTTCCGTAAAATCTTTAGTAGAAGGTTTTCAAGATGTTTGTGATGGGCTGCAAATCCTGACACTCCAAACAGAAGTATTTATAGATGTTTTGAATAAAAGATAAAAATGCAGTAAAAAGGTTCCTTTGCATGCTCAGAGCCAGACTGTCCTTGCTCTGTAAACCCAAGGGGACTTTTTAATCACACTATTCATGCATTTTATGAAGGCCATGATGTTGGCTGTGGAGACTAATCAGATGAGGAGTCCTTGAGTGAGGACGCTTTCCAGCAAAACCCAAAGTCCTCTCACCACATGAGTCACTGCATCAAAGTTGTCCTCTCATAACTTCATTTTGGAAGGGGAAAAGGAATTTACCCACAGCAGAAGCACATTCATGTGCTTCTATACGTGAGTATTTTTAGATATGTTGCCTGACAAATGAGCCAAACGCTGTAGCTGAAAGGCAAATGCCGTTTGTCTGCACATACCTTTCGTCACCTTAAAACGAGAAAACAACTCAACTTAATAATAGATTTTCCTGCTCAAGCTGCTTCCATGACAGAAAAAAAACTAAACACTCACATAAAGAAGGATTTCCTTGCCTAAATCTGCATCTGTTTGCTGCAGCAAACGGAAGTTAATGGCAGCAGCTCAAAGAACTGGAACATTTTTTCATACATTCTTCCTGTTTTGTTCATTTAACCCTCCCACTGTCCCATCGGGAGACCTCTCCAGGAAAGGTGACCATTGAACAGGGTTGATGGTTTATCCCTTGAGGTCCATGTTGCAGGGGTGAGGAGTGAGCACCACCTCACCCCTGCAACATGGACCTCAAGGAATAAACCATCAACCCTACTTAAAGGTCAACTTTACTGGAGGGGTCACCCGATAAGACAGTGAGAGGGTTAAATTAGATGTTTATTGTTACTTATTCCACCAACTAAAAGCTTCCACAAGCACTTTTTTGAATCAAATCCAACAAAAACGTACAGAGAAGTGCAGAGTAGCATGCATTTGCTTACCTTTCCGGCCATGAGGCGCAGTGCCTGGTGAAAGTGGAGTCTCTGGAACACAAAAAGGTCGTACACAGCCGACACAGCAAGCACAGTCACCCCCTGCTCCTTCCACAACATGCTGGCAGCTGCACACCACAGGCTGCTCAGCATCCAACCCCAACATCTGGTGACTGAGCTGCCAATGCATCTCCGGCTCCGAAAGGCCTCATGCAGATCTCTTCGAAGCCCACAGTGTCTCACATAACAGAAGAGAGACAGCAAGAAAAATAAAGCAGCACCAACGTCCGCCCTCCCGACCACACCAGCCACTGCTTCAGTGTGCACCGGATGAGAGGCGAAGAGGAGGCCTGCTAAAAGACTCCATAGTCCTCCACCAAGCAACGAGCGGCTGAGAGTGGTGACCAGGGCGGTGACCAGGCCGTGAAGCACGATGTTTAGCAGGTGGTATCCCCACGGGTGCAGGCCATTCAGGGTGTAGTTGAGACGAAAGGAGAGGGTGCAGAGTGGGCGGAAGGATTTGTGGCTGCCGCTGTGAGTCAGCAGGGTGCCCCAGAAGTCATCATACAGGATATTAGTCCACGGAGTATCAGGGAGAAGGTCAGGGTTCGTCTTGATGGCTCGACTGAAAGATGAAAATGAGAAAATTTCTTTGACTATGTCATCAGTTATTATTCTTTCCTTCCTTTTGGCTTGTCCTGTATTTTCAAATGTAATATAATTAGGGCTGCACAATAGGAAAACCTACGATATGCGATCACAGTGATTAATATGGCGATGACGATATTACTTGCGATAAATAAAAACTTAACTCAGGAACAAAAATAATCAAAAACAAAAAAAATTTAAAATGACAAAAAAAAATCGTAAAAATGAGAAAAGCAAAAAATGTGAGGAAAGGGGAAAAGAAAAGGCAATCAGTGGATCCCAGGAAAAGCAGAATCAGCAGAAAGAGCAGAACAAAGCTAACTCAGGTGTTTGCTAAGCATCAAAATTAAATGCTGTCCGCCTTGGATGCGGGCATCTAACCTATGAGAACCTACCCGATTGGCCAAATGGCTGAAGAGCTCTATTTGATTTGTTAAAAAAAACATAATGCTTCCGCTTGATTGACAGAATGCATTATGTGTAGCAAACATTAGAGCTGACCATTCATTGCGATATTTATCTGTTCTTTGCGATATGCATATTGCGCATGCTGATATCGCGATAACGATATATTTGTGATATATTGTGCAGCCGTAAATATAATGATGATACATTTTTATTTAGAAACAAGTCAAAAAGACGTGCAATATAGCAGAATATACACACATCACTGGTACCTAAACACACACACTGACAGGTGGTTCCACTCCCAGGGGCTCTATGGAGTCACACAATCGACGGATCATTAGCAAATATTTGTGTACACTCACAGTCTACAACAAATGACTCTCACCGGGGGGGGGGGGGGGGGGGGGGGGTAAGAGTGATGAATGGGATGGTTGTGCGCTTTTTGTTGAAAATTCTCCTTTAAACAAGGGTATTACAGTAGATTTGGAAAGAAAAACAGGCCCCCCACCCACCCCCCACCTTCCTATTGGAGTCTCATGTTATGTTGTGTTGTCTGAAGTCTGTAGCATATCTGTTGAGGTGTTTTTTTGCAGAGCAAATCTGCCCTCCTGGTGGGAGGGTAGCTGTGAAGTGCCTTTTTTCCCTCCACCCGAATCCATTCCTCATGTTACCCTCTTATCTCTATTAAGGTAGCGCGGCTCAGGGTTGCGAATGACCACAGTCACCGATTCTTGTCATGTGTCTTGCCCATGTATGTCTGATCTCTGAATTGTGTGTACTGAAACTCTAATTTCCCTCTGGGATTAATAAATTATTGACTGATTCATTTATATCTATTTAATGAACCATAAAATGTGAAATTTCATATTTAATATGAAATATCACATCTGATGGATCTTTGGGTAATTTTAACCAGAAGATTGGAACTTTTTATTGCAGGGATTATGTAACCACTTCGTATTAACTGAGAGACAAGAGAAGACAGAGTCACCTTTAAAAAGTTTAAGAAGATTTATTTCTAAACAATTTTAAACAAGACTAACTCTAAACTCTGGGTGATGAATGGATCTAGGTGTGAATGAGACGTGAGATGGATGGTGTATGTGTGAGTGGTGATGTCATCAGAACTCTCGTATCCAGAGAAGCAAGTCTGAGTGGGAAGTGATGTTTTGCTCTGAGCTATGATCAGAGTTTCATAAACCAATGAGACGGCATTTTGTCGCTCCACACATACCCTTAGGATGAGACCTCCGTACAGATCCAGAATGCTAGGTCCTCGGACCCCCCTTTCGGTACCGGAGCCGATGAAACAGCGTCAGCAGATTAGTCTTTGGATTGTCTCCAGGTAAAAAGCGAATTGGTTGACAGCATCAGATGGACCCAGAGGGTCAGTGAGTTCAGCTTTTATTCTGAAAGGAACCGTTGCTTGGTTGTTAAGTGCAACAGATGTTATCCAGCTTGTTGGTTCTTTGCTCAAAAAGGAAGTCCAGGTGGCTGGTCCAATAATTCTCTTAGAATGCGGTGAACTGGCTTAAGATGGCGTGGGAACTGGTTTTATTAATCTGGATGTTTTGATTTATGGTCAAATCAGAGTTTGACGGATTTATAAACACCCCAGAGAGCATGCCACGCTTCAGAAAGGAAGGTTCCGATTGGATGAGAAAGATAAAATGTGTCATGTGACTTTTATGCATTACGTGGATCAGGATGTGTAGTGCAGCTAGATTAAAGTCATATTACTTATTAATATTAAAATACCACTGATCCTAAACATTGTCATTTCACAGATTGGTTCACATTTTATTATTGGACTAACACCTTGTTTGATTAGCTTTATTAAAATAGAGTTCTTTGATTTATTAAAAAGAAAGAGTTTGTCTTCTTTCTTCTCTTGAGCTGGAAAGGAAACAGTTTTAGAAGCAAATGCATGACCTTGAAGCAGTCTCAAGCAGATTAGTACTTCCCGAGGAGAGAGGGTAAATAACCTTTGGTGGAATAGCTCCTTCATCCCGTTACACTATCAAGAGCCCCGAAAAGAAAAACACCATTTGAAGTTGCGGACAACAAAAGACTTTTGGTGCATGGCGACTGGTGTTTAGAGCTCTCTCTCGTTTCTGCTGGCAACACTGGTTCTCGGTTCTGGCAGAAGCACTTCTGGTAAGATACCCAAGTGGAGGTGTGAGTGTTCCATGACCGTGCTTGCTTTCAAAACCTAGCTTGATCTGTAGATTCGCTATAGCAGCTTTAAATGCCTTAGCCTCCACTTCTCTCAACCTACTGAAGGATTATTTTTAAAGAGATCCTTCATTAGTATTTTAATAAATTTGGTCTATAGTAGGAATGAATGCTTTGTAAGTCAGACTCTGGTAAAAAAAAAAAAAAGCTCAGATGTGTCTGTTTCAGCACAAATAATTCAGCCAGAGGAGAAAGTAGCTTCAGACGATGAGGATTTGAAGTCCTGATATTTGGACATTTCACCTCAGATTGGCCAACAGCAGTGCGACTCCAACACTGACTCTGTTTGCTTTGTAAAGTTGATGTTTTATATCGATAAATAACATAAGCCTGGAGGAGTTCTGCGGTGTGGTGGAGTTGCTAATGCTAACAGTTATGTTCTTCTAGTCGAGACATTCTCTGCTGTTTCCTGGACGCTAAACTAACAACAGCCTTCCCCGTCGTGAGTCAAGATGGGTGAGTCCATGAATGTTAGGTGACAGTGTGATGTACATCCGTCAGACTTCAATTCCTAGAGTTTCACCGTCTATTTTCTATTAGAAGTTAATGCAGGAAATAGGTGTAGGGGACTATTTTCACTTTCAGCCTGAATGTTAAACTCTGATTTTCAAAAAATTATATAAAAAAAGGTTTCTCAGTGAAAAACCTCTTTAGATGACGAAAGACAGCGTGAAAAGACCACTGATGTGTTCGCCAATTAAATAAAAAGCATCAGAGGATGAGACAAAGAGCAGCACGCCTCTGAGAACACAACGGGGGGCTTCTTTTTCTATTATTGTTTATTTTTTAATCTATGCATTTGCACATTGTGAGAAGAATCATAAACCTGTGTTTCTACAATCACAAAATGCTTCTTCGTTCTGTTTTCAGGATTTGATCTCACCGACCAATCAAACTCTCTCAGGATTTGATTAACATTAGCAGCTCTTTTGTTTGTGCTTGCGACAACAGGGATGGGAAAGCACAGCAGAAAAAGGGGGCCGGTTAGAGACTTCCTTTGTCTGAAGACTGTAAATCAGAGCCGAGTGTAGAATGAGAGAGGACAAAGCAAGTCTGAGCTGCCAGTCTGTGGAAGCAGATAAAGTAAAAAAAATAGATAAAATAAAGCTTCACTTCAGCTGGTAGATTCTGTGTGGAAGCTGGAATTCACAGGTTTTTTTCCTCTACAAGCCCCGTCATCGTGTCAGCCCGGTTCCCAGGATTGTTCTGCTGGGAGAAAAGTAAATACGTGTTTCTCAGGCTACAGAAACCTAAAGTTCTGATATTTCTAAGCACCCACAGAATTACATCATCTGGTTTGTGCTATTATTTATATTAAAAAAAAGAATATTTTACTGTGTGGAAAATGATGTGAGACTGGGAAGACATGGGATACAGGCTCAGTAATCAGCAGTGAAAGGTTTATTTACTCTGGACGCAGTTGGACTTTATTGGCCTTAAAGTGTAAAATGGTCTCCTCGTTAAAACGGGCATATTTACAGCCCAGACCGCACCTGTCGTGTTGTACAGAATCTTGTCCCTGAAGGTACTAATTTAGCACACGTTTAAACCCAAACACAGCTTGATTCACCCTCACCCTGTTCTCTTGTGGGTTGCATCTCAGCTCTCCCTTGCACTAAATAATTAAAATATTCAAATCAGAACTCTCATCTCCCAACCCTGCTGCCGCTCAGCACTGGGGGGATGAAAAGGACCCATTAGCCGAAAGGAGCTTTGGAACGCGTCCGTGCATGTGCCTGGAAAGACTGAAGGAATAAACTGTTTCATGCAACACATCCATCTTTGTGTTTGCATGCACATTCGTGTGTGAGAAAGTGCTTGACGATGCAGGCTGTGCTGATGGCTTCATTGTGGTTGGTGGCTGCAGCAGTGCGGACAGAGAGGCCTCCTGTAGTGATTGCTCTTACAGAAGGAGGTCTTTTGTATTCAACCACCATGGGGCAGGCAGGCTGCAGGGCACTCTATTCACAATCCGTTAAGTACAGGACGTCTTTGGTCTTTCCCTTAGGGTGGGGGACGTAAAATCTGAAACATTTCATTGTGTTTTAAAAGGCTGATTTTTATGTTTGAATGTCTATTTATGAAGGAGTGAGGCCTTTCTTCACCTGTCTGATGGTGTAAATGGAAGGTAAATTATCTGTCTTTCAGTGTTTGGGTATGGGTCTTTTCAGTATGCAAATGAACCGCTCCACTGCCTCCCAGGCAGTAATCTCAGTGCCAGTGATTTGCATCTCCATGTGCTGTGGTGGCACACACACACACACACACACACACACACACACACACACACACACACACACACACACACACACACACACACACACACACAAAATCAGGAAAAAAATAAAATTAAATGAAAAACAAATGTTTTAACTAAACAATAAACACTCAAAACGTTGTAGGAATAACATTAAGGGTGACATGACAAGTATAGATTAATGTTTGGCGCAAACTAAATCCTGACGTATGCATTTGTCATGAATTCGGAAAATTCTGGAAGTTCATAAAGCACTTGTCACAGCCACGAATCACCAGCGCTCAAAGCCTTTCCAGGTTCCAGAGAGAAACAGGAAGGTCTTCAAGCTCCTGAGTCGCCTGAACTTACAGTCATGCTTGACTTTCAGTTTAGAGTGTCTCAGGTAACATATTTCTATACTCATTTGTTATTGCAGTTGATAAAAAAGAAAAAGGAAAAAGATGTTTTGGACTTTAAAAAATAGTTTCCATGCAAGGCTGAAGCAATGGAGAGCAACAAACGTCCATATTTACAGAAAACTTGTTCTTTGTGGCCACTGGCCAGGATACAGGTTCAGATCCAGCCTGTCTTGCTGCAGCATGTGCATTGACAGCCTTGCTCTACAAAATAATCATCTCCAGTTCAGACTGCCATCATTTAACATAATCAGAACAGACATCCTCCCGCTCCCTGATGGCAGTGATGAGATGGATTAGCTAATCATCCTAAAACTGCCCCCATAATGGAAACTGGCCTGGACATTATTTCATGGATATCATCACCTCTTGGTTCATTTTTCTTTTCATTTCTCACCGATTAGCTTCCATTATGTCCTGCAGTCACCCATTCACCCATCTCCATTCATCTTTTATCTTCATTTCTGCTTTTCATAAAGTGGGACGGACATCCTCCACCTCTGCCAGAGATTTTTACTTTCATCATCATCATGAACCACATTTAAACTGGTGGTCTGTTTCAGCTTTTTACAAAGCCCCCTGCCTGGCAGGATCTAATACACTTCCATTTCCTTAACGAGAAAAATTGAGTTCTGATTAACCACAGAGCTGTAAAAACGGCCGCAGAATGCTTGAATCACACAATGCAAACCTTATGCTGGTGTAAGAATTTAAACCACAGCACTGACAGAGCAGGTTTGTGCAGCAGCATGATGATGATTTCAGAAAGGCTGAATGACATAAATGAAATGATAAATCTGGATTAGCGATAATACGTTTGTGCATCCTTTGTAATGATTTAAATTACATGTTATTTAATAAGCCATAAGGCGTAGGATTCCGTAGTAAATATGAAATCCACCTTATGGACCTGTTGGGTTATTTTAAACCAGAAGATTGGAACTTTTTAATGCAGGGATTAGATAACAGCTTCGTATTCACTCAGAGACAACAGAAGAGAGAGAGTCAAGTTTAAAGGTTTAAAGATTTATTACTAAACAAATTAAATTAGACTAACTTTAACACTAAATGTATGGTGTAACTAAAGTGAATGAGACGGAGAATGGTGTAATGTGGAATGTTGCTCAGAACCAGCAAATCCAAAGAAGCGATTAGTTCTGATGGGAACTGAAGTTGATGTCTTCGCGTTAAGCTTTAGTTAGGAGATTCATAAACACATTAAACGCCATTTGCCGGTCTACACACCCTAAGCGGAAGTCCCCTTCTAGATCAGGAGGTGTAAAGGTCCAGCTTGACCTTATGGAGCCAAAGCCTGTAGAAGCAGCCACGGCAGCCGACCACCAGTCTTGAGATACTCCCGGGTCACGACGGTTTTGTTGGCATCTAGTGAGACCCAAACCTGGGTCTTGATGGTTCAGCTTTTATTCTGAAAGGAACCGTTGCAGCAGTTGGAACAGCAACAGATCTTATCCATCTTGTCGTTAGTTCTTTCAGTTGAAGAGGAAAGTTACGGATTGGCCACTCCGACACTTCTCTGGAATGCTTTGAACTGGCGTTAGAGATGACATGGGCTTATTTTTATACTTCGGATGTTTTGGTTTATGGTCAAATGAAAAGATGACAGAATTACCAAACACCATCAAAACACGCCTCCGTCAGATCTGGCAGATTCTGATTGGATCAGTGAAAGCAATGTGTCATGTCTTTTAACGCTACGTGAGATCAGTCCTAGTGGAAACATTTAAAGTCATATTACTTTTATATTCTATAGGATTATAATAAAGTAATTAATATTTTAATTTCACAGATTGGTCACATCTTATTTTTGACTAACACTTTGTTTGATTAGCTTTATTAAAAGAGAGTTATTTGATTGATTAAAAGGAGAGAGTCCATTCTTCATTCTTCTCTTGAGCTGGAAATTAGCAGGTTATAAGCAAATGCACGAGACCTTGAGGCCATATCTTATGCAGATTAGTTCTGTGTCAGAGGAGAGGGGGGAAAATGACTTTTGGTGGAAAACAGTCATTTCATTCTGTTACATTACACATTATGCAAATAGACTTAATTGTTGCATGGAGGAAAAAATAAATTGTGGGCAGTAAAGTATATTATTTTGTCTTATTTTGTGAACTGAAACACCATCATCATCACAAATCAGAGGAAATCAGCAAGAACTAAAGGATTTCTCTTCAAAAGTAAAATGTAAGGCCCTGACTAAATGCTTAAATGATGATATTTCCATTGAAATGTGCAATTAGTTCAAACAAAAGGTCACTTTTACAGTGTGCATTGTTTTAAAGAATTTTATCCAGTAAGATAAGCTTCCTCTGAAACATCAGAATGAGGAACAATGAAGTAAATAAACACAACAGCAAACAGAACAGAACCTCGTGGTTTGTGGTAGTAAATGTGTTTTCAGCTCTGTGTGCAGTTAGATTCTGCTTAAAGCAGCTCCTCCTGTCCGAACACGTTTCTAGATAGGAAAACTGGGAATTAGAAATAAAACATTTTCCAAATTGAAGACTTTTGAAAACTCTCTCTTCCCTTCTGCACCTGGAGGTTTTCACAAGCGCGTGGTATAACTGAAACAATGTTTTACCAGCGTGTTTATTTTTGTCTTCACCCCTTACCACCACACTATGTGCTGAAATGCTCAATGATTAGGATTAAATTGAAGAGTGTATCAAAGAAAAAAAGATTTGGGGAGAAACTTAAGCAAAGCTAAGACTGTGTTTCTTTGTATTTTGATTTGCTGCTAATTTGGACTTTTTTTTTTTTTTGCAAATTTGTTGTTTAACCCCTGAACGAGAATCTGAATTAGCTGTAATGTTCTTCAATACTAAACATTTCAATATGAAAATAAAATAGCAATGAAAAGATTTAAAAAAAAATCTTGACAATGTATTTGTTGTTGCAATAATGTATGTTGTAGTTGGAAGAATTAATGAAACACACTTTTCTACACATCCCTGCTTACTTTTTCAATAAACATGTAAAGTACAGTAAATGTACAGTAAATGAGTGTTGCAGACAGCAAAGTCCTTTGAGAATCCGGTCTCGTGCACCAGCCTGCATATAGTGGGAAATGATTTGGTCGGCATTGTAGTGTCCCATTGCAAAGGCCTTTTGGGAATTAGGTGGAGAAACTGTCCATGCAGTAAACACACCTTCTGTTGACGACTTTGGTATTGGAGTCCTAAAACCAATTAACAATGTAAAATTTCAGTATCTAATGACTGAAGTCATGTTTTTTTAAGATTCAGTGTCGCATGCTAGGAGATATGGGTCAGTGAAAGTGTGTGTGTGTGTGTGTGTGTGTGTGTGTGTGTGTGTGTGTGTGTGTGTGTGTGTGTGTGTGTGTGTGTGTGTGTGTGTGTGTGTGTGTGTGTGTGTGTGTGTGTGTGTGTGTGTTGGTGGCTGACTTAATCCTTTGCTAAAGTGATTAAACAGTGATCATACCATTTAGAGGTTTTCAGTCATAAACAGGGGTCAGAGGTTGATCTGAGGGGGCTTTTTTGTGTGCACGTGTAGAATTTCTAATGCATTCAGATTAGTATCATGACCCAACATGGTGATTCAAATGGAAAACACTTACCCACCAATCACAGTTGTGGTAAAAAATAATGCATTGCGTCGTTATTCCTGCTGACTGAGCTCGAGTGATTCATTCACTGGCTGATAATCAGCAGCTATGATCCTGTCAGCATGTAGCCGCGGTGTGATGACAGCCAGCGACAAGGAGATGGAGCGAGACACACAGAGTTATGATTAGAAATTTCTCATCATTGTTTTTACCGTTCCTAACAAACCCTTATTTCCTCATTTTTCTTCAACTCACTAAATAAATGCACTACAAACACACCAAAGTCAGATCAGCACTTCCTATCTGCTTAGTTCGTGTGGCTGTAGGCTGGAAAGGGCCAGGAAGTGATCATTAAGGGTGTGTTCAAACATCTAACGTCATCTGCACACCACCGGCAGAACAATACCCCCAAAGCAGAAGTGGCGCTTTCCCACACTCAGTCCCATGCCACACGAGCATGGAAGGAGAGTGAAAACACACGAGTGTCCACATAACATTCATAAAACCATGTCATGCTGCCAGCTGCCTGGTTGTGAAAGATTTACGCTTTATGGAGGCTCCTCTTCCTTTTGGTAGCACGAGACACAATTAGACATCAGCTCAGCAGATTGTTTGCCCTGCTAAAATGCAATGACTTGATTTTTCTCCCATCGTTACAAACGTGTGAACGGAGATAAACTGTTATTGGATGACATCCTATGTAGCCGAGCACTGATGACAACAAAATGAGAGAGAGCTGGAAACAGTTGTGTCTAGTTTTATAATTATTTTCCCTTAAAGGGGACAAAATGAAACATTTGTCATGTTTATTGCACTAAATAACCTTTATTTCTCACGTTTTCTGCTCCATTTACTACATCTGTGTTTTTATTGCTCAGAAGGAGCTCATTCTGCAGATTTGTGTGGAAAAAACTGTGGGAAGTAGGAAAAGAAATAAGCTGAATTACGTATAAGTGCAAGTTGCATATTTACACTTATTAATGCATAACTGTCACAAATCTATGTGTATTTGACACTGATATGGAAATGACTAAACTCCATATGTGTTGATTTTATCAACATCTATTGAGTAGTCTTTTGCAAAACGCATCATTTCTCAGCCGTGTGTCTAAATTAGATGAACATTTGGGTGAAACTGTTTTAAATTAGCTGTAATTTTCATCAAATTAGTAAATCAAGGTGAAGGTTTAGAAATACAAACCAATTCTAAAACAGGCATACACTGAAAAAAATGGAGGGTGGTTATATAATGTTTGTCTCTCTAATGAGTGTTTATGGATTTAACTGGAGTAATCAGAAGAACAAACTTTGTTACTTCTCGTCGCTGGACAACAGCTGCTTTGGCTTCACCACCATCAGGAGGTCAGTTCAAGCTGATTGAGATAAAGTCTCCTCCACATTCTCCGTTAGCCAGACGGTCAGGGCGTACTGATTTCTTCCGGTGGCTCTTGGCTTCAAAGGAGATGAAATGGTCAGGAAGTTGGCTGGCTCGCTTTTGTTAGGCAACAGACTTGCTTTTAGAAGTCGTTTCCTGATCAACAGAAGAAATGATTCTACAACAGCAGGTGATGACTCACTAGAAATCTGCACCTAATAAGACCTCACATATAAATAGACGGTATAAAAATGAGAATAAACGACCTTAAAACTGATTTTTTTTTTTTACATTGTGCAAGCAGAAACAAACAACTCCGGCTGAGAACAGCCCCCAGAACTACACTCATGGGAAAAACGCTAAAACAAAAACACAACACTATAAAAGAACAAGTCATCCAAAACAGGAATTCTACTAAATAAAGAAAACTCCAATAAAATTACAAGTCTGGATCAGGGCCAGTAGATGCGTCTAGAACAGGGGTGTCGAACTCACTTTAGCTCACGGGCCACACTGAGGGAAATATACTGTAGTCCCAAGTGGGCCGGACCGGGAAATTAAAAACAACTTCAGATTGTTTTCTTTGTTTTAATACAATCAATATAAAACAAGGCTGGAGCCTGAGGACAGTGTATCCAAAATAGTACAAGTACAACACCTGAAGTGTACTTGAAAATTTGAAATAAATAAAAAATCAATAAATAAAAAAAACATTCCTTAGTGATTCAAAGAGCTTACAGATCACATGGCTAGATCAGTTTCATGTGGCACTTAAAATATATTTGACTCACTTTACTTTACATCTTTTAGCTTTCACCAGCACATCAATATCAGAAATCACATCCTGAGTGGCAGCCAACTTCAGGATGTGATTCAAGTTCTTGTGTGAGCCTTGAGCGCAGCTTTGTTTTATTTATACTCATTACAGAGAAAACTTGCTCACACTGATAAGTTTATTTTCACTCTACATTGTAAAGTATGAAAAGAAAGTTTACACAACCATCTCGCGGGCCGGATTCAACCTGCTTGCGGGCCAGATCCGGCCCGCGGGCCGCATAGTTGACACCCCTGGTTTAGAATCTTATGCACACATGTCAGTGGAGTCAAAGAATAATGAAAGTTTAAGACCTAACTAGAGCTGCACGATATTAGGAAAACCTGCGATATTCGATAACAATGTTTAATATTGCGATGACGATATTACTTGCGATAAATAAAAACTTAACTCAGGAACAAAAATAATCAAAACAAAGAAATAAAAAAATCATAAAAATGAGAAAAGCAAAAGATGTGAGGAAAGGGAAAAAGAAAATGAACCAGAAAAGGGAATCAGTGGATCCCAGGAAAAGCAGAATCAGCAGAAAGAGCTGAACAAAGCTAACTCAGGTGTTTGCTAACCATCAAAATGAAGTGCCGTCCGCCTCGGGGGCGGGCATCTGACCCATGAGAACCCACCCAATTGGCCAAATGGGTGAAGAGCTTTATTTGATTTGTTAAAAAAAACATCTTGCTTCTGTTTGATTGACAGAATGCATTATGTGTAGCAAACATTTAAGCTAACCATTCATTACGATATTTATCTGTTCTTTGCGATATGCATATTGTGCATGCTGATATCGTGATAATGATATATTTACGATATATTGTGCAGCCCTAGGCCTAACCCAGAAGTTAATAAAAATGATAAAACAAGTTATTAACTAGCATTTTGTTTTAAGAACAGAAGTCTCTGAGAGTGTATAATCACTCTGAACAACCCCCCTGCTTGGATAATGAGAAGCAAACCATCTTTATTGGGGTTACCATGGCAACAGGTTAAAAACGCCCAGAAAGACATCTTTAATTTAATCCATTGACACTAGAGGACTGTGGGGAAGTGCAGACGTTATAAATCCTTTTTTTATTAGAAGCAATAAACACAAATATTTTGTCATTTATGATTTCATTCAATCATTTTTCAACTGTTTTTGAAAATTCTTTGTTCTGAAAGAAACAACATATTTACATTTCTTTAAGCTGCATCAATTCTGGTTTTGAGGGCTGATACTGATTTAGGGATTTTTACATGACTCTTGCCAGCGAAGGTTTTGGCTGATTTGGATTCACACACGAGAACAAAAATTAAAGGATATTTTTTATAGCATGAAAACTATAGTTATGGAAGTATTATTGTCATACAGATGATCTGTTTTTGCATTAACTAGTGGAAAAAAATCATCAAATTTATAGCTGCAGCAATTAACTTTATCATAAACTGAGACTTTGTGCATGAGCAGCATCACATATTTATCATGAGCAGGTTACTGTGGGTTACCATAGTAACCACTAACTATAGGGCTCACTGGTTCTGTTGTTTTAAATGCAGTCGCTGCAACTACCTTCCTACTTAGTAGCCAGACAGGAGGGACCATTTACTAAATATGCGTACTTTCTTTCAGATTCAATCAAAGTTGACAAAAAAAGAAAGAAAAGAAAATGACATTCCGCCTTTTCCACTGGATAAGAAATCCCAAAGTGATAGAGTGTGCCCCTGGATCGATTCTAGCAGGCTGTTTGCAGAGCCTTTATGTCCATTTAAATGAGCGACTGCTTTGCTTTAATTGTTTGCACAAAATTCAAGGTGATCTAACAGCAATCCTGACACTGCAGTCTCAGCTAAAAAAACAAGACAACCCACACACTGCCTGGCCTGCCGCAGCATTTCCTGACTGATTTTTGTCAATCAGAGACTTTGATGTATCTTCAGCCTAGTAATCAATCGCTAATAAAGCTAATGGTTACTGCTGCTTCCCCATCCAGCCTACAGGGGTGGACAACGTAATGTTCAAAATCCATCCTTCCTGTTAGATCCAGCCAGAATACCTTACAGCATTTTAAAAAAAAAGAAACAAAACAAACAAGAAGCCAATTCGTTCTCAATTTGCCATCTAGCAAAGCCCTGACAGTTAATTATGTCTGACTGTAGACGGGTAATTATGGTGGCCTCCGCGAGTCGCCTGCAGACACGGTGATAAATGTGACACTTGATTGATTAAACATGTAGAGAGAAACAATAAATATATAAATAAATCATGGCTGGTCAATGGGTTGGGGATATTTTTGAAAATGCTAGCCGAGCGCTGATAAAAACGTGTGTCCTGTAATGGAATTTATGCAGAACACTCTATTTCTGTTTACATGTGCACTCTAAACCCTCTGCTATATGCTATCTTAATTTACAAAGAGTAGCTACATGGTGGCCATTTTTATTCAAACAAAAAGACAACAATGCATTTTAAATTACACATTTTATTACATAGAGAAAAATAGTACAGTATTTTTCCACAAACGTGCAACAGCTCTTTGAATAATAGTATAAGGAAGCAGTTTGGAGTTCTCTAGATGTAATTCTTACTAGACTGTCAACCATTTCCTCCCTTCTTACCGTTTTAATTAATGCTAACATCTTTCGACATTCAAAATGCACTGGCCTTGTTTCAAATGGCAGCAAGTGCTGGCACAGTGACCTATTAATGTGTTCCAGCCCCCAAAACCCACACACAGGAGAATTAAAATCAGGCCCTCCAACACCATGGAAACGGAGTATCTGAATGTGTTCGTGGGTCACTGAGTGTCCTGGCTCAGAAAGGGGTGGCAATTTGCAGCTGTTTTCATTTGCATGCACTTATTTTATCATTTTACATCTGCACAAGCTGGGCACCAGGTGGACACAAAGCATAAGTGACAGGCTCCCCAGAAGACTTTTCAGGCCACCTTCATGACAGGTTTGATTCAAAAACACAACTTTGTGTAATTTGAACACATATTTTAAACTATGCAGCTATTTAGAGAATTCAATGAATCTGTTATGCATGCAAACTAGCTGCGACTTAGCCTGCAGTGTCACAATCTGGGAGGTTTTCTGTTTTGACAGGTTTCATGGCTCTGATTAATATGCAGCATTTGAAACGGCTAAGTAAGCCACGCTAACAGAGCATAAGGAACTGTATCTAATCCGAAATAGACCTTCCTTTCTTCTGCCGTGACCAGTTGTCACATTCCAGCATTAGCCAGGGAGATGCAGTATCTAAAGAGGGGCTCCTGAGGGGCCAACTCAAACTAAATCTGTCTTCTTTTCAAAGAACCTGTGCTAATTATCTGGGATCTATTCAAATTCTGATCTGTGATCTGTTAGACATGGTCAGAACAACAAAACCATTCGCCTTAATGGAACCTTAACACTGGACCAAACCCCATCTATTTGACCTTTGACTTTGGACAGAGTCAAAGTAGACCAAAGTAGTTTAGGAGTACATTGACGAGCTCCCAAAAAAATCTAACTATAGAAAATTCTATCATCTGCATATATGAAAACTTGGAATTAATCTACTTGTGGAACGAAAAGAACTGAAATGTTTGAATGTTCTTATTTTCATAGTCAACACACTGCCATCTGGACCCTGTCTGCACACTAATCCATGTCAGCTAGTGAAAGGTTTTAGGTTTATATTTCTTGCAAAGCCTTTGTTGGAATCTCACACGTAATCGATGTTCTGACAAGAAGGCAAATAGCTGTATTTCTCAAACTGTCAACATTTATTTTTCCATTTCACTTTTCATTATCAAGCTAGACGGCTAACCAGAGCACAAATCTCTGCCAAGGAGTGGTCTCCTGTTACGTACAGTGCCCCTTTTCAGCCACAAGATGGCCTCAGTGGCTTTACCTCGCCTGTCTCCCGGTATAACAGGTGTTTGTAATTGCTCCTAATCAGGGAGCAGCCGTTAAAGGCTGCTCTCCTCCCTCAGTCAGGGAGAAGGTGCAGGGAAGTGTGGGCACGGAAGTGTTCATACTGCGCTCTTCTCCTCGTGTGCTTGTGTGTGTGTCAGCTAGGGATGGGTACCTTTGACATTTGAATCAATCCGGTACTAATTCCCGGTACCTACGAATGGATACCGGTACTTAACGGTACCAATTTTCGATACTTTTGAGTGTTTATTATTTTAATTCTCTTTTATAATTAAATATATATTTGTCTCAATATATAACAATATTTGATATATCACGATAAATAACTGTTTGTATTTTAACATCGTCCTTGTAGTTTTATAAGCTGATAATTAAACTGAAGCAAACATCTTTACTGTGAACTAGCTGATAATAATGGTAGCAATGGAAGCTAACATACCAAGCTAACGTTATCTTAAACAGTTTATTTAGCTGCTGGAGCAGATTAAAACGATTATGCCTCACACTTAGATCATTGTCACTGGTTTCGTCTTCACCCGTCACATTTAGTAAAGTGAAGCCAAACTTTAGAGCGCGTTCGTGTTGTTCTAGTCGGGAATTCGGAATTCCGAGGAGAAAGCGAACGCACCATTAGCAAAACGGAAGCTAACATATCAAGCTAATTATATTTACCTACCGGAGCAGATTAAGATGAGGATGTCTCACTTCGATCGTTGTCACTGGTTTCATCATCACCCAGTTACCCATCACATTTAGTGAAGTGGACGCAAGCTTTAGCCTGCATTCTTTCTACCATGCTGCTCTGTTTACAACTGGTTCGCAGCGAGCAACGACATAACGCTCTTGCGCATGCGCAGCTGTCTTGGCAAGTTCTCTTTATGATGGACGGGTACCGAAACGAGGCACCGTTTGAAATGACGTGATTCGATGCTCGGTCGGTACTATGGAGTTCGGTCGGTACCTTAAAAAGTATCGAATTTGGTACCCATCCCTAGTGTCAGCTTCGTGGTACTTCAGTGACTTAGAGATTTAAACTCGTGTTCGTTAGGATTTATGGTACTTTGACTTTAGACTGGCCTTTGACTCCTCCTTTTGGATTTCCCCCGAGCATCTCTGCTTATCAGGACGCCTCTTGTTTGGTTTATATATATATTGAATATTTTAGTTATATACTTTTCCTCCTCCCAGCCCTTTTGGCCAGGCGCTTTCTGTTAATCCTTTTTTCCCTTTTGTAGGCTCTTTATGTTTAATAAAATCCTTTGTTGGCGACACATTTACTTTGTTATTATTAAAACTACACACAACATCTTTTACTCCCTCCAACACATCACTCCTAGCGAGCTGAGGGAAGTAACAGCTCCCTTCAGATGACACTTCAGTGCTTTAATGGTCCATTTGTGACCAATCTGCAGCATTAGTGAGATGTCATTATAGCTTGACAGATAACTTCTGTAGGCATTTGTATTGGCTGTGTTGATCAAGCACCTCTCAGAAGCAGAAACATTAAACTGTAAAGTTTGATAGAGAAATCTTTTGGATAGATTTGACTTCGTAGACATTTTCTTTGTCTGAAACTACATGACTGAGTGTCTCCTCTGCTGATATGGTTAAATTGGCAATGTCAGCCACCTCTGTAATGGACTGATGGGATGCTGTTTCACGGAAATGAGTCAACCTTGGAGGGGATCTGAGTAAATCACAATCTTGATGAAATGCACAGTGTTGTGGATCAGCTGGCACAGAAACATTCAGAGGTCACCTCTAAACTGACTCTTCTACACACCAGAGATAGAAATAACACTTTACAATACGGGTCCCTTTATTAATGTTTCTTAGTGCATTATTAAGCATTAATAAACCAATAAAAACTGTTAACAACTGCTTTTATGCAATACATAGCATACTAAACATATTATTTAATGAATTATTATTATTATTAACTACTGTCTATTACTGAACCTTAGTTAATGCAGTACTAAGGTTTCTTGACCCTTATTATAAAGTAAACATTTATCTATTTATAAACACTTTCTTAATGCTTAATAGATACATTAGCATTACTTAAGTGTTACTTATCCATAATTGATCATTACTGAATGAATTTTGGACCCTTAGGTTCAGTAATAGACATTAGTTAACTGCTTGAAATTGCATTAAATAATATGTTTTGTAATGCCATGTAATGCATAAAAGCAGTTAACACTTTATGTAATGGTTTATTAACGCTTAATAATGCACTCAGTAACGTTAAGAAAGGGACTCTTACTGTAAAGTGCTATCGAAAAGTATAATAGCGTAGATTCTTTGACTTCTTCTTTAATGCTCTTGAAAAATAATTATTGAATATTTTTATAGTGAATTTATTTTAGATGGGGGCAACCATTTATAGCGAAAGACCACCATAAAAAGCCGGCTATGTTCTGATCAAAAGAAAAACATCAACAATTGAGATTCTCAAATGCACCAGATAAAAAGTCAATAATACTTGCACATGAGGAATAAAAAAGCTTGTTAAAATTAAAAATCTCTTTTTTAATAGTCAACATTGTGCATTTTTCTGCAAAGCTACTTTTAAATAAGCAAAAATTTTAACCACAAGGAAAATAAAGGGCCTATTATTTCAAACTACCAACAACTATCACTCCACCACACCTCCTAATCCACCTTTTGTTGTCACTTTTCCTAATAGCCATCTGTTGTACCACAATGAGAGAACAACTAAACAGCACCACTGACCCGAGGCCTTCACACTTCCTCTATCTGTGTTATCTTGGCCGCTTTTCCAGTTTCAGTCACTGATCAGTGAGAAGCAGGAAACAGAGAAAGGTTATCCGTATCTTCAGACTACATCAAGTGGACGGTAATAACGTGTTGTATTACTGCTAAACATTTGCAAATCTGGCAACTGAGAACAAAATGTAGACAGATGGCAAAGCCTCAAGATTAACCGCTTCACTTCATCCCAGGACCAAACACTACAACTGTACCTTTGAGTAAAGGTAGTAGGGCTGTCATGTGACCCCCCAGAGTCTTCACGCTTCACACCAGCTCTCCCCCTCTCAGGTTTTTATGAAGTGAAAATCACTAAATGATTTTGCCCCCAGCACAAATGCCAGATACTCTGCAGTTGGTCCTGCTCCGACCCAGAATTTTTTGTGCATATTTTATATTTTACAAGATGTAGCCCAGCGTTTGTGTGGTGCTTAGCTACCCTTCAGAGCCAAAGTTGCCAAATTAATGAATCTCTGAAAGTTTTGTGAGAGGTTTGGCACTTAAAATTATAATCCCACACTGAGATGAAGGGGAGCTTCAGTACAGCCTGAATTGTAATAAGATTTTTACCTCATTGAATAACAGGTCTGTTTGAAAACATTTATTTCTGCAGGAATTTCTCACAGCCCAGCTTAAAGCGTGAGGCACTTGGCAAAAACGTCATTCTTCAGCCTAAAATATTTGCCTCAGTCTTTATTTGTTCCAAACTGCTTTACTGTAGGTGGGTTTTTTTTATCAGTTGATATGATAATGATGAGCTTTATTCTTCTGGATGAGTGTGTTGTAGTGGTTAGTGTTAGGTTGCCATATCTTAGAAAGCCTGATTTGAATTTTGCCCGAGAGCTTTCTACTTGAAGTTTGCATATTGTGTAACATGTTCACTCTGTTGGTGAGTTGGTGGTAAGTTGAAACTCACTTTAGCTTGTTGATGAATCTGTGACCTGACCTGGGTCAGCTCTGCGCTGCCATTGGTAAAATGGTGGAGAATGCAGAGCTCTTGCCACTCGAAGAAAGCAGTTAGAAATGCTGAAAATGTGTCAAGTGGAGTGCCATTTATAGTTTAAAATAAATTACAAAATTCACATTGTGGTTTCCCACAGTATCCCCCTTGATGCCTTTCCAGTGAATTTGCAGGCTGTTCACTGGTTTGCTTGCTGGACATTCCGTAAAGAAAGGTTGTTTTTTTTCTGCAATGATTTATTGTGAGGTAAGGAGGGCTGGAAAACTCAAGTCAAAGGAGAATATTTGATCTGTGTGGATAAAAACTAACTTTTTGACAATGGTGTCTGTCTACATCAGAGTTAATTTAATATTGATAACTTTAGGTTAAAGTGACAGTGTGTATTTTTCCTGGGGACAGGGGGCAGTAGATTGACCCTTTGCACCAACGTCACCTAATCACGTGGGCCCACCATGGTGGACGGCAAAAGCATGTAAACAGTGAGCGACATGAGTACTAAACAACGGGAAAAGTAGAGCCTGAAATTGTTTTTTTGATCAAAACAAAAACAAAACTCCTCCAACTAGTTCATGCCCAGTTCAGTTATCAGAAGAAGTAGCGCATCTAGCCGGGGCTTATAGAGAGCGGTATGTTAACTAGCTTACCAACGTTAGCTTACGTTCTCTCTGCAGCTGTTCACCGATGTAAACATGTTGCTGACTTTGCCTAAATTCACCCCTCTGGATTTATAACTTTATGTTATAAACAGCGTTTCACTTTACACCAAAGCTGATTTTTAAAAAGTCCAGATCCCTACCGGCTTCTGTTGCTGCTGGTGTTACCGGGTTCAGCTGCTGCTCTCACACTGGAATGAGAAGATCTCTGAATGCCGATGCTCATATAAATAAATAATGTAATTTTATCACACGTAATCATACATCGGAGCTTTAATATTGTTAATAATTGTCTCGCTTTACACTAGCCTGCTAGTCAGCTTGACTGACGAAAGGCTACAAACTGGCTTCTTCTGACTAGCTTCACTGGAGTTTCAACGGGTGTAAACTGCCTTTTAGCCGTCCATCATGGCGAAGGGGGCGGTCACATGAGTGGCGTGATGTCACGTGCAAAGGGCCAGTACCTAAATCATTGCAAGCAAGCAGTCTTTTTGTGTTGGAGTAAGACCTTACCAACAGATGCCCATTAGGGTCAAAGAGCCCTGGGGAGTGCAAACTTTAGCAAAATAACGAGCAAATCAGATTCCCTTTCACCACTGGCGCCAAGTGAAGAGGTAAACGTGTAAAACAACAACATTTAAGAATGACAAAAGTTTTGTAACTGTTTGTTACAAATCAGTAAATGCATATTGTCCTCACGGGCTCCCGTAGAAGGAAACATGGCATCTAATATAGCGTCGCCCTGAGACTTACACCGGGTTTCCACGGGAGCTGTCAGCAGCACGTTACTGCAGCAGCACGTCTTGCTCGCGTAAGCTGCTGCTTGGCCCTTCCCACGAGACGCGAAGCAGCAGGGGAGCAGCTGTCACCGACAGAGCACGAAGTCACACGAGTGACTTCGTCAGTAAACACAACAACAAGCAGGAGAAAACTACCACATGGCTCCAAAATGTTTGTGTTTTATGTTCTGTCCGTTTTATAATCGCCAATACGGACCTGAAAAACAAAGGAGACCGCTAGCTAGGTGATAACTTCTCACGGGGCCGCACAGTTAGTAACTTTTTTTAAAGTAAAGCAACCGGAAGGCAGTACGTTTCTTTATTCTGAAAATCTCGATAGATTCTCTCCATTTCCGCGTCCGATTTCCTGTCTTTCCTTCCCCAAAAATGTCGAACTTGACCCGTTTCAGAGGCGTCGCGCATAGAAAATAGAACCGTTCGTTGTTAGGTTCGCTGGAGTTTTTGACAATTAAAATTGCGTCCACATTTTCTAAGTTAACACATCTCTTTTAACAACGGTAGTTTCTGCATCCTACTTCAGTCCTCTCCCCCTCCCCCTGCAGCCTCTCGGAGTTCCTGCTGCTCTTAACATTAAAATAATTATTTCATTTTCTGTTCCTCACTTCTGCTTACCTTCAATGGTGTCTGTTTGTTGCAACCAGCAGGTACAAAAACAAACTTGTTTTTATTTGACTATTTTTCTGTCCTGTCTGTTTATTATCTTCCTGCATCTCCTCTCAATCCTAAAGAAAAACTGCTACCTGGGTTCATATATGTTCACCTTATGAGTTACCTTTGAACTGCAGTTCTAAAAGATCTACCGACCGCAAAAACGGCGGAGTGCCGCTGCTCGCCGGCCGACTACAACAGGACTGTTTTTGCTGCGGAATTCGTTTCCTGGAGCGGAGCGTAGATAGTGGAATCTTGGGGGTGCATCACCGGAGAACAAAACAGGTGAAGAGCCTCGCTCAGCAGCAGCGAAACGCATCAGGCACAAATAACAGACAGAAAACATGAAAGGAAATGAGCCGACATGAACGATCGCATGTTTAATTTGTTTTTGAGGTGGTGACACCTGATTTGGCGGTGCTCAGGATGCAGATGTCTGGAGCGTGTCAACGATCAGAGCTTTGCATGCGGAAACTGGTTAAGATTAGGATGGGGGTGAGGGGAAGGTAAAATTGCAAGAGAGAAAAGGTCACAGTTTGGTTAAATGTCCGTTTTACCGCCGGTGTCAGTACCGACGCTCTGGCACAGCGCGTTGCCTCCGCCTCCCGACGCAGGGGCTCATCACCTGCTGGAGGACTGCATCTTGTCAGTCATTATCACGTGACAGCGACTAGTCGATGACAGGCATAAAAAGTCACTACAGAGCCGTGAAGTCGACTAGTTCATACAACCCCTAGTAGGTATACTTATAAAACAAATTGTGGTATAATATGCAGAATATGCACGAGATCAATATTCCCCTCCGTATAAACATCATTGGAGCTTTCTTTTTATACATCAATGGGGTTAATTTAACAAGTTCCATATGAAGCACATAATCAGCGCAGCGTTCAAGACTCAGCATTCATCTCGTCACAAACACTCACACATGCATCACTCATGTAAGATGCCCCCTTGCAATCTCACCTAATAAAAAAAAAAAAATAACTTCATACTAAGCTCACATATCATACGGACCACAAGCCTGAAGATGGAAACTAATCTATGAACCTGATCATTCACACCATTAACCACGGACATCTTCACCAGGGAAAAGCTGTCAGTGGTCAGCAGCACACATGGAAAACACTTCCATATCCAGAAACCAATCCCTCCAGTCTGAAGAAACTGGCTGCTCAGCGTCAGAACTCACTTTTGAAAGTCACAACTGATGCTGCGTAATGAAACATAAGTACTTTCTGCAAGCATGACATGTTTGAGTTTCTGTTCTGACAGCTGTCCTCAGCTTAAAAACAACTAGCCATTGAAAACTGATCTTCAAAAGCTACTGATTACAAAAGTTGGATCTGACGATTTGAGTAATCCTCAGCTTGGGTTGAGTTTTATGTTACGCCTCAAGTGCTATAAGCTGTTTTAGATTCCACTTTGTTGTTTAAAAACAGAAATGGATGCCAGCTTCAAAGTGTAATCCAATGCCACAAAAAGCATTTTGCTTTCTATGCCACATTTAGTGCACTGTGGTAGAAATTCAACCCCATGCTCCTGGACACAATAAAGGGTCTCAGTTAAGTAAGAACATGACCAACAAGGGTACAGCAGGCCAGAATAAAATGCTGTGATTGTTTACAATACTTCATCTGTGGTTTTGGGGGTTTCATCCTCCTAAATCTGCATGATCAATCTATGCCTTTGGAATGTGAATGCTAGGGAGAACTGGTAGGTTTGTAAGTCTTGTTGTCTGCGGATACTACTGTTTAGGAATACGCACAAGTCATGTATACAGGGAGGGTGATGGGATTGAGGTCTGGGGGTTGTGTTTTGGCAGCTGGTTGGGGTGACTGCGGCCTGCGAAGCACAGAGGCCAGCCAAGGGTTAGCTGCAACCTCAACCAACCTCAAATGGAGAAAATGAGAGACAACCTAAAAATAAATGAACTCAAAGTCAGTGTCTCCAAAGTGAGACGAGAAGCAAGAGTGGTAGTCCACCGATGGATTCAACTTCCCTCATCTTCTTCAAAACACATTTCTGGAATGCTTGAAAAGGGAAATAAAAACTTTAAATATTATCACAAAATCACATTGTACCTTGATGCTAGTGACTCTTTAAACCCATCCCAACCAAAACTTGACTAGACCCAGACACATTTTGGAAAAACTCAATTAAACAAGGTGCCACTGATGCCTCCTGAGGGAGGTGTTGTGTGCATCTTCCTGTTGGGAAAGAGACCCCTGGGCAGACCCAGGGAACTATGGAGACATTAAATCTCTAGGCTGGAGAGGACATGCTTTAAGTTTCCATCAGAGGAGCTGGTGGAAGGGGTTGGAGAGAGGACAAGATGAGCTTTCCTGTACAAGCAGAAGAGTTCGTCAATGTGAAGACAATCACAGTGCTGCAATGATCTTAATACTTCTTCTACTTTGTCTTTACTCTCCTGCACCTTTACCACTCTCTACCAGCAACAGGAAGATGTAGGGATTACCGTATCACAGCATAACCCAAGTGTTGCATTGGCAGGACCCTCTTGGACCATGAAGGAGACAAATCATACTAAGATGATATGAAAACAACACATGTTGGAGTCTAGACTTTTTTACACCATAGCAAGGCCCTCTTCCAGTGTAACAGCAACTCTTTTACTAAAAAGGAGCACTTCATGAGTCAAGAATAGTCCAGTTCAATATATTGAATAGCAGTTTGCAAAACCAGCAGTGGCTAGATTCAGACATTTGTTGCATCTGTGCATCAAGAATGATAACAGCAAAGCAGAAAAGGGAAGACAATCATATTTAAAAGAGTTTGGTGGTTTAACTAAACCAGTTCTCATTTAAATGGACACTAACAGACTCGTCTTTGCTGCTTAATTATTAAGAACAAGCAACTCCAAGCCCGTATTTAACTGTTTCCTCTTTCATTCTGTGGTATTGGTCCAATATCTTTTCCTAAAACACACATTTAAGAAATCCAAATCCATCCATTCAACGTGCACTCAGAACCCTACAGTTTAGTTTGCTGCTAATCTTTGTTCTCGTCATATATTTTCACTGATGTTTTTGCCTCCCACCCAAATCTATGTTATATTTTATTGGGAGATATGACAAGAGATGAATAGCAATACTTTCCTATACTAGGACGTAAAAACATCATGTTGATAATTCCTAAATACAGTGGTAGTACGTATGAGGCGTGTTTGCATTGTCGGAACTTCAGGGTAAATTCTGGGTTGGGCAGGGGGATCTGAGCGGGAGAAACTACAGCCCAGTCCTCCCAGTTATTGTGTGTAAATACAAATTCAGCCCTTTCAGGACAGATATCAGCATATCGCGGCCTCTTCTGCAGTGAGTGATGTCACTGATCAGTGCCAAAAAGGGTCCACAGTAACATTAATAGCATTCAAAGTTTTTTTTTTTCAATGACCAAATGAGGCACCATTTTTACTGTGTTCTATGAGACAACAAAGCCCAGTGAAATACGTCATTTGGGGGGATTTGTGCTGCATTTTCCGATGTTGGGAGTTCCGCAGCGCGATCGGTGCTTGTGCTTCCATTCTGCATCCCCAACAACTCTATTTACTAATGCTGGTTGTTTTAGATGATGTCTGCTAATGAGTTAACTAAATGTTCCACTCAGCTACTCCGCCTGGCCTTCACAAGTACCTGTTCAGGTACTTGATTAGTTCCTGAAAATAGCCCAGAAAACACGTCTATAGAGCTCTGGACGTCACGTGACTCTCAGAGAGTAGACGCCATTTTGGCAGGCAACAAAGGTAAACAAAATGAATGGGATCGACTTGGATTTTACTCCGTCGGAGTTTACTTCACACTTTAAAACCGAAGAAATCATTTTATATAGTCAGAAATGAAATAGACTAAACATCTCCGACCCTTACCGTGCTCCTGGGATACTTTTTAAAATGCCAGAAGCTGTCAGAGCGGACCTCTTACCGGATTTAAGATACCCTGACATTTATAATTTCCTTGTTAATTTTCCCTCGTCCTACTCCGGAGCATCGCTAAGAGCATATAAAAGCCTGGAGGGATACAAATGGACTTAATCAGAGTTTGTTGTCATCTGGATTCTTCCTGCAAAGGACAGCGCTGTTGTCACCGGGAGGGTAAGTGGAGATTTTTGTTACCATTAGCAACAGCAAGGTTATGTCTGTGTGAAACGGTGTGTGCTTTTTATGTGTGATCTGACAATTGATCAACCATTGCTTAAAAATTAAATACAGCTTAGCCGGTTAATTGCTGTGATCATAAAACACGTAAACGGCAGCACGCAGAAATCACGAGGCAACGTTTTACGTGATGTTTACTTGTTGCTATGAGTAATAAGACAGAAAAAGCCACGCCAAAATAAGTTTAGGAAGCCCACTAAGAATCATAACAAAAGCATTTAAAATAAACACCACACACAGTTGAGGAAACGTTGGTTTAAGTACCTGCTATGAAGTGGTCGCTGCATAAGCGAAAACCTTTACTCTCAGGATCCCACAGCTTCATTTTAGCCTGGAGGCTAGCACGTTTCATTGCGATGATCCAACGTTTGCGGCGTTCTGGATCTTGAGGAACCCTGTAGAAGGCTCTTCCCTTATCTCGTCCGTGTCTGTTCTGGCATCCTGGGGCACAACAGGAATCTACCATATTTCCCATCTGATTGAGTTTTCTGACAATAACAAATAGCCTAGCTGCGGGCTTCTGCCTGCCAAGATGGCGCCGTTCGATTTGAACTGTTGCATGCCGGGAGAAGTGACGTCAACTCCTGGAGCTCTATTGGCACATAACCAGAAAAGGTTTTGCTCCACCAAGCCACATTTTCATGAGGTTTGCATCTTTCTCCTCAAAGACAATCTTTTCTTCACACTAATCTGATCCAACCCTCTTCAAAAGAATCTCAACTTACAACCGATAAACAGTTTTCTCATTGGTCGTCCAGACCAGACTGCTCAGTCTAAAACCCTACATGCTGACAGTCCCCTGCTGTTCTCGCCTAAATTTTACCGAGCACACACTTTTTTTTAGCTAAGAACTTTCATGAAACTACTTCTTCCCTCAATATGTGTCTGTTCTGATCACACAATAATGCAATCCAAACACCCTCAACACAACTGCGGCACATGTTTTAGATAACTGTTCCTCCACAGGCAGAAATCCTGGCAGCATTTACCACATCGGAGTGAAACTGATCACAATGAGCCTTGTGAGCATCAGCCCAGTAGAGATGAGGATAGAACTTAGTTGTTATAAGAAAACCTGGTTTAGAGGAGGAATCTGTCCTTTTGTTGGAACATTAATAATATTACAAGCTGTGTATTACAGTTATTACAGTTGCAGTCACTGGAGCTGCAGTCCTGCAGCTGTAGAGTCGTCTAACTATGAACACAGACTAGAGGCAAATATCCAAAACTCTGATTTTCTCAGAACATGCAGCTACAAACACACGGGCATTCCTCGATGCTCCTCTCAAATGAGCATCAATTCAGGAAGTTGCTGCACCAGTGTTGCCAGATCCAAAATCCCACAATATCGCAGAGAGGCTTAAATTATCGTTTTCCAGTACAAATTATCGTACATTATAAATTTAATAATAACGTTCTATAAACGACTTCTCACTCCAATATAATATAACAAAGAAGGTGTTTTATATTGCCCTGTTTAAATAAACATCTTTAAAACCAGTAATATAATGCTTATAAACGTGCAGAGTGTGTCGGCACCACACCGACCTCCACGCAATGACACAATATGCACATTTGCGCAGTCCTATTCATTTCATTTCTACATAGGTTAAAAGCACGTGACAAAACATCACAGCAGTGGAAAAACTGACCCAATAAATGACAAAGCAGCCTACTCACCTAGTTGCTGACCTCGATCTCCTCATCTGATTCACTGTATGTTGCAGCAGAATGCCTTTAATCACCTGTACTAAGTGGTCTGTGCTTCTCATTGCAATGTTGTGCTCGGCTAAAAAGCCACAAAGCCGTGTTACTAGATGCAATGTGAAATTATCGTACATTTGAGGATTTTTGAAACTATTGATCGTACATCGTACAGAGCCCAAAATTATGGTACAAATATGATAATTATCGTACATCTGGCAACACTGTGCTGCACATAGATTTGTTTGTGGGTCTGCTGAAGGGACGGGGAATAAAGAAGGCAATCAGAGCAAGCTCTTCCTGGCTTTCTCTGTTTTTGCTAGAACACACAGCAGTGGTCTTTCCTTTTGTGAACATTCCAGGGTGCTAGGCAATGTGTGCACAATTAGCATGCATAAAGGCAATCCATTAGCACTCGAAGTCAAAGCCCGGTGGTTTGAACTGTGATGAAAGAGCACTTCTCTGAAACAATTACATCTTGATGCATTTACTGGTCAACCGCAAACACTGAGCTGGAAAGGCAGCAGCTGCTGCCCAGAGATTCTCCGTTTTCATTTTCCCCTTAAGTCAACTATCACTGTTATTTGTGTGGTGCAGATTTAAATGTTTTAATACTTCTTACGACAGTCCTCATCAAACTCCTCCGAAGCTTGTTTTGCTCGCCTGAGACAAAGAGGGGAGCTATTTCGCTGAAACCCCTGGGGAGCCATAATGCGTTTCTAAGTTGAACCATGACTGTGATGTTAGAGGGGGTCACAGATGTTTCTGGAGGCACAGTTGTGAATGCTGAAAGCCACTTACAGGATGCATTTCATTTACAGAATAGGCTCCTTTATGTCTTTTTAGCTTCTCTTTGTCTCTTAAATTGCGGTGCCCATTCATCGGCCAAGTGAGCTAGCCAAAGGCAAAAAGACAACCGCGTCTGTTGACCTGTCAAATACTTTAACAAGACGGTTTAAGAGTCACAGCTTTCCCAGTACATCACAACTCTCAAACAAACTATTAAACAACTGCACTGGTGTTTGAATAGCAGGTTAATTCTGATTAGAGACCCAAGAAATCCAGTCTCCCTAAACATGTGGCAAAACCAAAGCTATGCCATAAACCAGCAGACGTCCTTTTTTTATTTCTCAGATCAAAAATGGCTTGGCCCCAGTCCTCTCCCAGCTCCCGTAAAACACAGTCATTTCACACGCAGGGGCTTTTCATTTGGATTACAGCTGGCCAGGGGAGCACATGGCCAAACCCACAGCCGTGCCCAGGAAAAACACTTGACATGATTGAATAAGCAGAGACCAGCCAGAACATCCCCACAACTCTGACCGCCTGGATAAAGATTTATCTGCTCCGCCGTCTCGTCTAGGACGCATGTGACATGTAAAGGGGATTTGATTATGGCAGCGAAAGGTCAGATACGATCGTTTCTGACTAACCGCAAGAGGAAAAATCTAGAAAAACAAGTTGGTTCAGTCAGTCATCTCCGACAACTCCCAAGCAGGATGATCAGCTGGACCCTCTTCCATTTCAATCTGTCTCTTGTGTTAACCTTTCACTCGTAACTCTCTTCAATCCCAGAGGGAGGAGACGAGGAGCGCACAAGGCTGGATCCCGAGAGAGGACACTGTTTGATGGACGACCAGGGCCAGGCCTTTCATTGGTATTCAGCTTCCTCCATCTGGGGGGTGCTGAACCAAAACACCAGTGTCTGTCCCCCAGAGAGTAGATCGCTATGGTGACTATGATAGATACTTAGCGTTGGCGGAACTTCCACCGAGGAGAATTTGCGCAGGCGCTGACAAAATTGGGCCGAGGAGTGCCCCAGGTAATCTGTCACCAAGCAGCGTTTTGATAACCTCACAGCGTTGTGTAGATGACGTGGATGGATGAACGATCTCTGGGTGAAGACTTGCTAAGGACAGCATACAGTCGTCTCTACTCTCCTCCTCTTCACATTAGCAAACCATCGACCTCACTGCCCAAGAGTAAAGTCAGGAAATTTTGACCTTTAAAGGGTGTCTGGGGTGCTAACCAGAGGACTTCTGCTAACTGAGAAAAAAAGAAAGTAGAGATGGTCAGCTCGTACTGCTAAACCACAGAGATCTGTAGTTTCACCCCAAGAGAAATCAGTATCTGTCAGGGTCCTGGAGTTTGTGGGTTTTTTTTTTTCTTTTTTCATCTGTAGGCTCGTTGGAGGGCATGCAGAGATGCTGGAGCCAGCTCCACCCAGACGCCACACTCACCTGCAGCTCATCTAGTCGTTAGATGGGAGGACTAAAATGAGCCAGGAACCAGTCTCTCATTGCCAGATTGTTTGCCTAAGTGGATAACCTGTTCCTGTTATGGTTGCTATGACTTTGCTTCAGCTAATCTACTCAACCCTGCTACCTAAACAAATCAAATCAACTTTATTTATAGAGCGCTTTCACATGGCCAAAATGGACAAACAAAGCGCTGTACACCAATAAAATGCAACACAAAAGGACAGAGATAAGACCATTAAAATATATTAATAAATCCATTAAAATACACAAAGAAATCCCTGTAAAATACCGTAATAAATCCTATGAAAATACAATAAGAAATCCATTTTAAAATACAGTACAAAAACCTGAGTGCCAGTTCACAGTCCATATCCGGCCTACTTCCCCCAACTTCAAAGTCCAAAAGCCAGCGAGAACAGATGTGTTTTCAGTCTTCCTTTAAAAGTTTCTAATGACGTGGCCTGTTTTAACAAAGGCACATCTATACCTCCCGGCTCCTGCAACTCCATCCATCTACATCCTCACCTCCTCTTCCCGTGTGTCTCCTGTCCACCGTCCAATGAAATACCATAATATCCTCTTCATCCTCACCATAATTCCTTGACTACCAACATACTCGCACCCTAGTAATCACAGTACCTGCTCTCCCTCAGATATCCACCTGCCTGCAGCTCTGGGTCCTCACCACCTTCCTCCACTCCTGTAAGAAATGTCTCTGGTTCGTAGTTCTGCTGTATCTAAATTCCAACTCCACTCATTTAAATCCCTCCCAGTAATCCAGTCCTTTTTCTCGACCCTGGCTCATTCCTGAATTCCTCATTTATTCCTGTCAAATGCTTTTTATTGATCCAGTTGTTTCACAAGCATGTGGGTCCATTTCCTTCCAAAAACCATGGCAGATGCAGCTTGAGCTAAGCTGCTCTTGCCCCGTATTCGACATACCTGTTCAAATGCTCTTTGGAACCAAAATCAGCTTTGGATGTGAGACATCGGACTTCATCACTGAAATCAGTTGGATTTTGCACTTTTTAAAATTATTTTAACGTGGCTCCTACGCTTTACTTCCATTAAGAAGTTAATCTGATTATCTCCCCAAATAGTGTAAATTGAAATATATATAGAAGGCAAAAATTATAATCTCTGAAAGAAATGAGTTCAAAATATGAAAAAAATAAAAATAAACATTAACGGCAGATTAGTGGATTTTTTAAAGGCTATAAATGTTGCCCAGGATTTTAATAGTCTGGTTTTGAAGGCTGAAAATTCTCAGTTCTAACTTCTCATCTGCTGAAACTGAACTAATATGTATTTCTGTTTATTTACACATTTACAGTTGTGATTCTGAAAGAAACACCTTCAACATTTAAGAACTGCTATAGATGGTAGAATAAGTCATTTCCAAAGAGTTCATTCAGACTGGGTACTGTTTAAGCTCAATATTTGGCCGATCCAATCACCATCTGTTTTACAATAAACACACTGGTGATTTTGCATGCAGTAACACATTTGAGCTGATAAAGTTATTAATTCCATTATTTTAGCCATGCTCCGTTTAAGTGATTTATGTGATCTAATCTAATCACCAAATGTTGATTTTATGCAACTATTTCAAATCCACTCTTGACTGAAGTGAGAGGCATTGTTAGAACAGGCATGGTCACCACAAGAGCATCACTTCATGTGAATAAGGAGAGTAAAACGTTCTATTTTCCGGACACAATTATTATCATTTGTATTTCTCGCTCATTTGCATATCTAATAACGACTATTATAGGATCAAACGTTAATTAATGTGGAGCAGACAAATGAGCTCTGATGTGCTACTCTCGCCTAACAAAAGCACATGTGAGAGAAGGGCAGGGTCGTTTCTGAGCGAGAGCAGCACGGACATGGTGAGATGTTGAGACCGACCTGTCATCGTAGCAGAAGTCTGCGTCCAGCGTGTTCAGATAGAGACCCACAGCCACGGCGGTGCACACCAGCTCCGTGATCATCTCTCAAGCTGGGAGAGGAACCGGTAAAGAAAACGGAACAGGTCCTCCTCCCCCGTTTCTCTCTCAGATCTGTGCTCGGCTGCTGCACGGCTCTCTGCGCGTCAGATGAAGTGTGTCAAACTTTGCCATGGTGTCTCCTCTAACCCATCTCGGTCCGGGCTGCTGCGGCGGAGGTGAAGCTATCACCAGAACAGACGCAGAGCTGTGCGCATTTCTGTGCTGCTTCGTCCCTGGTGTGCGCATCGCATCTCCCTGCTGTGGAACAGGAGAGACTGCTGGCGGAGAGGGGAGACGCATGTGCTTTTCAGCTGCTGTGCGCATGCGCACTGGCTTTCCTCTCCGGTGAGGAAAAGGGGAAAAAAACGTGGACGCTGTTGGAGGTTCACATTGTCCATGTGGTTTTATTCTGGCAAGAGAAAGAATGGGCTATCTGTGGACGGTTGCCATGGCAACAGTTTATCTTATCCTCCCAGTAGGCAAATAAAATGTGGACTGCATAATTAAAACTAGAAAACCTCCAGTTGGCTTGGACATATTTGGTTTTATAGGAAAAAATCTGTAAATTATTGCAATTTTTGTTCATGATTTGAGGCATTTTATTCATGAACAGCCAGTTTAAATGTAATAAATTAGTTTATTTAACTTCAGAAATTTGTCTGTGTGTAACATCTTATTTCTCATTTGTCTTTCTGTCAAACAGGCCAGTCCCTCTGAAGTGTTTGGATTAACTGTAGCCTGAATCTGAAGTAAGTGAAGTTATTTTGCAGCTCTTTGTTTCTCCTTGTGCATTTTTATGAACACATTTGCATCATCTGTGGTGTTTAAAGATTCTCCCACAAGTTTGCCGGTATGTAGCATTCAGTAATTGTGTTTACATCTGAACAAAGTCTGACTGTATTCTAATAATGTCTCGCTAATTTTTTATTTGTAATCTAGAAACATTTCTTCTGACTTCTTTATGCTCACTTCAGACCTTTTGGACCAAATCAGTACAATCCTGTAAATTACAAAAAGCCACGGGCACTTTTCTGCCTCGTGATCAATTTAAATTAAATACTGAAATGCCTGACATGTGCATGCATCCTGCTGCAGGCCTCACACTACCACATTCTTATGCTGAATTTAAAATACTGATTGATTTTGCCTCACCAACCCCCGCTGCCTCTGCTGGGAAGCCAAACTGAGGGAGCAGAGCAATGATTGTGATGGATGAACTGCTGCACCTCACCCTATGGCCAGCATGCATGTGGGCATTGGTTTGGAAACAGGCAGCCTGGTCCTGCTGACTTCCAGCTGGAGCGCTGCCTGTCCCACAGTCAGGGATCCAGTGGGATAAATGCTGTGCTGAACTGTGGAAAAAGAAAACCAGATGGTTGGAGAAGAATGTCTAGAGCGTGAGGGCCCACAATGGCTGGGACAATGACAGAGCACTGAAGCTAGAGGTTAGAGCTATTTGTAACAGGGACCCTGGTTCTGAACAGAACTTGACCCCGGCCTTGTGAGACCTGTTGGATCATTCATTGAAGGAAGGGTCTGTTCTGGAGCTAATGTTTCCTCTTCAGCATTTATCAGCATCAAGAAAAACAACCTGGTCTTCAATCTTTAAATTAACCTCAAAATATTGGTTTTTAATTATATTTGAAGAAATGCTTGAAAATGTCAGACTGACCCAAATCTGTACTGATAAAATAAGGGGAAACTGCTGTAACTTCAGTCTGATTAAAACATCTGAGAAGAGAAATCAAGCCAGCCTATGAAGGAACAAAAACATTACAAGTTTGGTTAAATGACGGCTCTTCTCACTCGACAGGATTCCAACATCAAGTCTGAATTCATGCCACATTTGATAATATGATGTAATGGTTTGTTTGCCATTTGTGTTATGTTGCTTTAGAAAGTGACAATCATCTGTACAGCATATAATTTAAAACTCATGACATCCCTCATTGAAAGCACATTTTATTTTGCTCATAAAAAAACATTCAGCATGTTGGACTATAATTTTTTTTGGGGGGGGGGGGTGATGTTTTAAACATGCATACATGCTTTAACTGTTATTTTGCTCATTTAAATGGACAACATGGTCCAATATATCAAAAACAACAATTGTGTGCAACATCAATATTGCAGAAAATCTGAATTCATACCATATAATATACAGAAAACAACAGTAGAGTTTACTGAAACATCAGAGGAACTTAAAGCTTCAGGTTGCACACGACTGTTTCTGTGAGTGAGGCTTCTGGTTCCAGAGTGACGGAGCTATGACTGAGAAAGCCCGGTCCCCACGAGTCCAACACCTAGAATGAGGGGCAGCGAGCTGGAGCGCAGGATTAATGTCTGTTCAGGACTGTGGCTAGATAGGGGGGGGGACCAAATGCGAGCTGCCTTGTTTTGGGCTGCCTAACAATTTGAGTTCATCACAGTTGATGATATCACAATATTCAACAATGCTGTTGCAAATGAATGTTCTCCAGGAAATTGTGCAGCTTTACTGTTCAGCAAAAAAAAGTTGACATTTTAGCACCTCCGATGGACAAGTCACTGCACAAGTCAGTCAGACAGACGTGCAGGAGCTCCAGGAGTTGCTGAACTTTGGTCCTATTCCAGAAGGGAAGATATTTGTCCTCCAGTCAGAAAAATAAACTAATGTAAATGAGCTGCAGAGGAGACGCAAGTGAAATCTGTTACACAAATGAGGGTAAAGTAAAATCTAAAAGTTGACTCGGAAGAAACGCAAAAACAAAACTAACGATACAATAAAGATGACGAAAGAGGTGTGACATGGCCAAATTGTTCTACAGCTAAACATTCCCCAAAAGTGTTAATATCCGAAATCGACAGTTAACAGAACAAATGAATAGTCTGGTTTGTGTTTCTAATATTTAGGGAGTGTTCCATTATTTCTTTAAAACATCAGCTTTCTTCAGAGCTTTCATTAAGAGATGTGTCTTCACCATTTCAGCTGCTCTAAGAGGGTAATGGTGATTTCCCCGTTGTTCACTCCGGAACGGCCGTATCTCCACCCAGCAGATACACATCAGAGGAAACAATCAGAGCTGGAGGTCTAGGCTAACTAAAATAGATGCCATGGTGTTGAAGTTCCGCTATCTCTAATCAACATCCAAATCTATTTCTATCTTTAAGGGAACATTCTGCCCGGAAAATCAGAAGTCTGACTTTGTTTTGAGTAAAAGGGAGCATGGTGGTTGTTCAGGGTCTAATCAGGCTATGCTTTATACACTAATGATGTTTCAGATCCAAGTGGTCATTTTACCACGTGGAGTATTTTTCTCAGACGTTCCAAAGCTGCTGAATAAAGTATAAAAAAATACACGACAGAAAAAAAGATCCCATCAATTTTTCATCTGAGCTGCCTTTGCTCCAGCTCTGAACATCAAAGACAAACAAATACATTCTTCTGATCTCATTTCTAGTTATTTATTTAGGACGTAAACCTGGTGGCCTTCACCTAGTCCTGTCCCATCCATCTGGGCCTGTCCCAACAGGATATTCTCCAAACGGATCATCAAACCAGGCAAATCATTCCTCAAAGCATTTTTGATCTTGTCTTTTCAATTGTCTCCAGTTCTGTTTGAGTTTAAAGTTGTTTCTGTTCAGATGTTTCAGAGTGATTTAATACGATCGGATGAAATTTAAAGGGAACTGGGCAGGGGTGATGGAAAATAATAAGAGGGACGAGAAGTGTGACAGAAATGTTTCATACTGGAAACGGCAGCTGCTTGAGGCCCAGACTAAAACGTTTGAACTTCCTGACAAGCCCGTTTGCACTCCTACGATGCATCCGTGGCAGGTGTGAAAGACATTTTGTCCCTGTGCATCCTCAGAGGGTAAATGTGCACGAAGTGAGAGATGATGACTTTAACCTGAAATGAGCTCACCTCTGTCCGGCTGAGCGGTAGAGTTGCACAAAGGTGCTGCTTTGGGGTTTCTTTGGTCTAAAAGGTTCCAGTTCAGATGAATCAGGACATCGTGATTCATTTTCAGCAGACATGTTTTAACGATGACATCCCACACCAGGACACGTGTTCCTCCTGATTCTTCTGCTGCTTTAGTTACAAGCTCAACAAATCTCCAACTTTCCTCCCATTAAGTCAGCTTAGTCAAGGTTGTTTGTTTTTAAAATCAAAGCTTATGAATGTCAAATCTGACGGTAGTCAACGGTGCATGTTTGATCCAGAACTCACATCAAAGCTAAAAGTCAAAGTGTTGACTCACTCCCCTCACATCCTCTCATTCCTACCTTGCAGGGAAAAGTCATCAGAGGTGGGAATTCCTCCTTCACATCCTGGATGCCTTTTTCCTGCCCTCTTTTGGGTGCAATGTCAGGAAACTGAAGCTTACCGACCCATACTCGGGATCTTTTTCCTGTCGTCTGTGCAGATGCTTTCAGCAGGCTGGATGAGTGTTTATCTATAAACACGTATATGCACAGACTGCGTGCGAGCCTCTGAGGATAAGCAGGTTGACAGGACATGACTCACTTGGCTGCGACAAAACCTGGAAGTGTTCGATTCCCAAAAAAAGTTCTATTCCCATCTCTGACTTGTGTTTGCTTCAGCACAGACAGCCGAACACGCCGCTGGACCCAGATACAGCCCAGCGCCTCACCGTTTGTCCTCGCCAAGATAAAAAACACCGTTTCACCACAGCAGCTCTGACAGATGTGCAGGCCGCTGCTGCTGTGGCTACAACAGTGGAGCACAGAGGTGGTGATCAGAGGGAATGTTTTGTCACATAGTGAGAAAGAGCATTCTGTCCTGATATTTTAGATTCCCTATCATGTTGTAAAAAATCACAAATGAGTCAAAGGAAATCACACAAACAGCTGCTGAACATCTTCGAAGCTCCTCGTTCCTTCTTTTAGTTTATTTCTGGTGAAATCTGGACCTCTTTCAGTACATGCCCTGAGTTAATGTTAAAAACAGAATCTATAAATCTGTAAATATTTTAGTGATGCGTGAAACTTGCATCCATGCAGGATTTAAAAATAACAGTTCATTTGCAACTTTTTCCAACAAGCACACATCAAGTTAAGCTAATTTTATGTCTCATCTGTCATTCCTGGCCAAACATATTAAGTCATAAAAGCATTTACTCTAAATTTACTTTAAGAAAAATAAAGATTTGTCTTTACATTTTTATTAGAACGGGAAAACGGGGTTTCTAAATGTCATCCAGTAAAATCCAGCAAGACCTTTGAAGGCCTTGGTGTTCCCTAAAATCAAATGTTTTCACAAAATCACAAAGAAAATAACCAGAAAGCCTATAATTCAATAAATTACAGGTGGCATGTGTGTGTGTGTGTGTGTGTGTGTGTGTGTGTGTGTGTGTCTCCGTTCCTCAGCTTGTTGCGTTTGCAAGACTCTTAAGTCCGATGAGTGCGTAGCACCTTGGGGACAGCAGGGGGTTAAACAGTTGCACCAGAGCAGAGGATACGCCGTCCTGCAGCACAGAAAGAAACTTTACCACATCATCGTGTTCAGGCGCGCATACATCATCTCTACGTTCATGTGCAGAGTTTTTCTTTGTTGGAAGCCGTTTCCTTGTACACACATGGCCAAACAACTCCCCACCTGACCAGTCTGTGTTTGTGTGATTAAACCTTCAGCTCACTTATCACATGGATCATCTTACCGCAGATCCATCCCCGTTCCCCTCCTCCTCCGTACGGTGGAGCTGACCATTGCTGTGTGTTACAACGTTTGATTACAGGACTCTTTACTTCAAAGCGCTCTGATAGCTCCTCGCAGTGACTTAGAGTAAAGATTAGCATGTTGTGCTTGGCTGCAGAAGCACGGGAGGACAAACTGCAGGCTTGACTCGATTTAGCTGACACCTTTGTTAATGTCAGAAGTCCTGATTTTATCTGACATTTCCACGAGTTCTCTTTAATCACCTGGGACACAAAAACTCAAGTCCCAATCAGTGAGCTGCTCCAGTCAGTCAGAATAAAACTCCAGCTGAAACATGAGAGTTACAATGGCAAAGGATTCTTTCAAAGTTGTTTTTTTCTGACTATTCGCTTCAGTTCCAAGTTTCTCAGTATAAATTTTAGACCTTATTTTCGTGAACGTGGCCACTGAACAGGACGTCCAGCAAACTGAACTGAATGAGCATGAACATGTTTAGGCACTTCTTTTTCCACATATAATGAGGATTCCACCACCGTGCTTCACTCTTCCATCTTGCTTAAAATAATTTCCTTCAGACAGAAATAGTTTTATCAGAGTTGGATGTTACCTGTTCTTTAAGGTAGCAGAGGCGATCCAGAAGAATCAGACCTTCAATACACGGCGCGAGGGTCACCTTCAACTAAATATAAAAAAACAAGTTCTATATGTAAAAGTGTTTGACTCAAGTTGGTAATTGTTGTAACAGCGCTCAACGACTTGGGCAGTCCCTCCCGGAAAAAAAGCATCTTCATGTTTTATTTCAGGAAAAATGACATTTGAATTCTGGCTGACAATATAATTAGTGACCACGAGGCTGGTTTTCCTCTGCCTCTGTACAGCCATGGTATTCCCAACAGGTCTGTCTTTTTTGGGGGGGGGGGGGGGGGGGGGGGCAGTTTGCAGGAATGAAAATATTTCACACGGATATCAAAAAGATGATTGAGGAGGAAATAGTTCTGAGTAAAAAACAAAACAACGGCAGGTTGTCAGGTTTTATAAAGGCGAGTTGAGAACGTACCATGTTAAAGGCGTGCATCTCCTCCATCCGAGCTCGGTACGCGTCCTGGTAGCTTTGAATTTCTCCGTCTGAGAGCTGAAGCACAACCAGGATGAGGCGTCACATAAAGAGGGCAAATCATCCCGGGGATAAAAGGGACTAAAAAGTCTGTAGCTTTTGAGAGTTGTGAGAAACTTATAACAGATAGAAATACATCAGCCTATTCTCTTGGTTGCCCGGGGCAACCAGACAAGCAATCGGCTCAAGGTGACTCCTTCTGGCTACATTATGACCCCAAGAAGGAATGAGCTAAACAAACTGAAACTCTGATTTGGAGCTTTTGAGTACAGATCGAATCTAAACCCAGACTTGGTGTTTTAGTTAAACCGGCGTTTAGGGAACGTTTCCGACGGTTGGCTCTGGAAGGTGCAAGACGAGAACGGCTTTCTCCAACTGACCTTTGAGTCATCCAACTCCAGCCTGCGCAGCGCCCGACGGACGTAGTCCACAAAGGATTTTGTCTTGGAATAAACATTCCCAACTCGTTTTTCACTGTGGAACAAACACGTTTTATTATTTCTCAGATTTTGGCACCATGAAGTAAACAACCTGTCACTCCTTCAGTCTCATGATGTGTGTCTACATTTAAACTGGAACCTGCCCAACTTCTAAAGCACTAAATGACGATGGAAATGTTCTGTTTGGAGCAAATAATAGAAAGTAAACAGCAATGTCAGCAGATAAACTGATGTTCGGGAGATCTTCTGGGACATTTGATCCTCGGGTCTGAATTTTTGATAAGAACTGAACTGAGATCTGCTAAAACTCCCAGCATTGTTCTCCTAAGCCGAGCAGTAAAAACCACCGACTTCCTGAATTCCAGGACTTTTGTAAAGTGCACATATTTGGAAAGCTTTGATGAATTCCTGTCAGAGTTGTCTGTTCTTATCTTTTGGGTGAAACTGTCACATTTCCTCTGATGTTGCACCAAGCTCAAAGCGACACAATCGGCATGTTCTCATATTCCAGCCGCAGCTGCCCTAACGACTAAAGCCGGCGGTCAACACGCTGAAGATAATCTCTGAACTAATCTTAGCCTCCAGAGTTTATAATTCATTAGGCGTGACCTGATCATTCACCGGAGCCTGGCTTGCGTCTCAGTCCACGTGGCTCTGGTTTGCAGGTTTCAGTTCATTTGGAATCCAAACAAACCAGAAACAAAACCTCTTTTTTGGTTCAGAACACTGAAAACAAACCCAAACGCAAGCTCCACATCCTTTCTGTTCTCCGTCATCCAGACAAATGTAACCGCTGCTGATGGAGGCAAAACGTCAGAAAGGGAAATTATTACCTTTTATAGGAGCTGTAGTGGTCCCTCAGAAGAACATGCAGCACGGCTCTGAAGAACAAAGACTCCATCTGAATCTGTAGCAGAAAGAAAAAACCAAATCTGCTTCCCATCATGCAGCTCGTGTGCAAACTCCTCGATGAATAATTCTGACAATTTCCAAGCTTAATGCAACACTAGTGAGCAATCAAGCTTCATACCTCCATTCCAGCAAGTAATCAATCTTTCCGTGATTGCATTAATATTTATAAACATTCCATATTAATGGCGATGAGTTTCGTGTCTCAGAATGGGCCTGCAGCCTCGGAACACTTCAGATAAATACACCAAAGTCAATCAGAGGCTTAAGACGACAGAATTAATGGGCTGACTGTTTAAAAGCACAAACGGATCTATGGTGAAGATAACGCGGTTGGAAACTAGATGAATGCAACAAACGATTAGATAAAAATGCTTCCAGTCTGGTGCGATGGATAATTATCAGTGGATGATATCGATAATAATTAGCACACAGGCCTTACTCACCCCCTGGCCAAGTGAAACCCTCTCCAGAGCCTGTTTTGTGAAAAGAAATGAAACTGTTGAGGGTGAAACGTTTCGTGGAAAGCAAAATAAAATATTCTAGATAAAAAAAAAAAGATGGATGAGTTGGTTTAAAAGTTAACGGGAAACATCAAACGGCATCAATTCATTGATTATTTGACTGACAGAGTAGGCAGGTCCAACTCATTAGCCCCGCCCCCAACGCTGTCTCAAGAATGTTCCAACCTCACTGTCAGACCATGATGGTTTAGACCACAGGAACCGGCGCAACAAGATAATCAAAGGTATGAGCCTCGGCTGTAGGTGCTGAAAACATCTTGGCTCGTCAGCCCTCTTCACTGTCAGTCGCAGTGTGTTATTTTTATTTTTTTTTACTCGTCCAGCCTGACACACACACTTTTTACATCAACAGACTCACCAAACATGCTGACATCCTGGCATTTCTGCCGCAGAAGCAGGACTGACGGCGGAGGTACTGACTGAGGGGGAAACCACACGCCGTCTGCGAACACTCTGTGAGAACAGACAGATAAACTCTGAGCGAGTGCTGACTGAACACTTGGGCTTCCTCTAACTGTTTCCACGAGTGCAGCTCCTGCTCAGAACGTGCCTATGTCGCCGCGCAGCCGTGTGCATTTTTGTTGCCTGAAGGGATTCTTAGCAGTAGACATAAATATGTAATGTTGGGATATTAAATCATTGATGTGAATCATTCCATGATGATGGCCTACTGGCCCAAAAGAAGGTGCTAGGTATGGATGATGCACTTGAAGAATCACCAGAATTCCAGATGAGCAGTTTAAACGAACGCCTTTAATTCCTTCTTTGGGTGAGGCGGGCCACCATGGCAGCTGGCCTGCAGCCCAGACTGAGCGTGTGTGCGTGAGCTGAAGTCTTTGTTCACCGACTGTCATGATATAATGTTCCACTCCTAGCTGGCATGGAGGCGAGCTCTGAGGGCTGAACACGAGATGATGTGATGCCGCATCAGCTGCAGAGAGACGTCTTCCCTCACAAACCAGGGGCCGGGAGCATATAAACCAGATTATGTGGTGAAACATCCTCAACCCTTCTAATTGATTTGTTTTCTAAATAAAGTTTGGCAAAATCCAATGTAAACCTTTAAATCTATAAATAAGATGTAATGATTCCAACAATGACTCCCTGAGGCCAGCTTGATCTGCAGATTGGCTTCTGACTCTCAGAAGTTTTCATTTTTATTTATTTTTTATTAGATTGTTTGGCTGTGCAGTGGTTAGAGCTGTTGCCTTGCAGCAAGAAGGTCCTGGGTTCGCTTCCCGGCCTGGGATCTTTCTGCATGGAGTTAGCATGTTCTCCCAGTGCATGCGTGGGTTCTCTCCGGGTACTCCGGCTTCCTCCCACAGTCCAAAAACATGACTGTTAGGTTGAGTGGTCTGTCTAAATTGTCCTTAGGTGTGTGTGTGTGTGGTTGTTTGTCCTGTGTGTCTCTGTGTTGCCCTGCGATGGACCGGCTCTCTGTCCAGGGTGTACCCCGCCTGATTGCCTGTTGACCGCTGGAGATAGGCACCAGGCACAACCCCCCCCCCCCCCCCCCCCCCCCCCCGCATGGACAAGCGGGTTCAGAAAATAGATGGATGGATGGATTGTTTTTTCCCCAGAGGTGCCAAGCTGCAGCCAACTACAAGCAAATGTTTTAATGAACAACAAGAAAATGTTATAGTTTTATCTTTTATTGTTAGCATGTGTTTGGTGAAGCAAATGTGAGTAAAAGCATTATTTTGTTGTGTTTTCACAGATTATGATGCCGTTTTCCCCACTAAGTTCTCCTAAAAGTAGATTTTCCTGCCTTTGATGTGTTTGATATTTTATTTTTATTTTTGTTGTTTTCTGGTGCAAAAAAATGGTAAGAAAAAAAAACGTATTCCCAATATTGTGTTGATTTACCTTTTCATGTGTTTTTCTGACAGCAGATGTTTGCTTTTTTGTCTTTATTGACCCTTTGCACGTGACGTCACGCCACTCATGGGACCGCCGCCTTCGCCATGATGGACGGCAAAAAGACCGTTTACACCCGTCGAAACTCAAGTGAAGTTAGTCAAAACAAGCCAGTTTGTAGCCTTTTATCGCTTTTCTTTAGTTGACTTGACAGTAAAATGGTTTTAGCTTGCTGCGTGATCGGCTGCACTAACAGACAAGGATGTAAACTCAACTCGTTTTGTTTTTTTTAATAACTTTGATGGAGACTGAGGATGGAGATGAACTGCAGCAACCAATCAAGCGGACTAGCAGCCCTCAGATTTGCAGCGGACATGTTTTTACCAGGTAAGATCACAACAACGTGGGCTATAATTGGAAAACTTTTTGGGGAAAACCTGGTCTGATGCGGAGAGATGGCATCCATCCCCCTTTGGATGGAGCAGCTCTTCTTTCTAGGAACATGGCCAGTTTTATTAGTCCTCCATGACAACCCAGGGTCCAGACCAGGAAGCAGAGTCGTAGTTTAACCCACCCCTCTGCAGCTTCTGTACTGTTACCCACCCACTACCCCATAGAGACAGTGTCCTGCCCACGGCCAAAATCACACAGATTCAATATCAGGCTTAATAAAGCAAATCATGGAAATCTCATAAATATTAGAACAAATTCAACTGAGCTGAAAACTAGAAAAATTAAATGTGAGTTATTCAACATTAGGTCTATTTTTTCTAAGACTTTGTTAGTTAATGACTTAATTTGTGATAAGCAGATTTCTTTGCTCTCTCTCACAGAATCCTGGCTGCAGCAAGAGGACTATGTTAGCTTAAATGAGTCGACTCCTTCAAATTATTTAAATCATCACATTGCTCGAAGTACAGGGCGAGGAGGAGGAGTAGCAACCATTTTTCATTCAGACTTATTAATCAGTCCCTTACCAATTAATAGCTACAGTTCGTTCGAACATCTTATTCTTAGTTCAGTTCGTTCGAACATCTTATTCTTAGTTTTCCTAATCCAGATTGCAAAACTGTAAAACCACTCTTGTTTGTAGTTTTATATCGTCCACCAGGCCCTTACTCTGAGTTTTTGGATCAGATCTCTGATTTTTTATCTGATTTGGTGCTAAATACTGATAAGGTCATTGTAGTGGGGGATTTTAACTAGGGATGCACCGATAGCGATACTGGTATCGGAGCCGATACCAATATCAGTATCGGTATCGGTAAAAGTTAACCGATACCAGGAACCGATACCAATGCAGTTGCTTGAAAATGGCTTCACTGTAACTTGTCATTTCTGTTCACCTAATATTTTAGTTTTGTGATGATTTCCATTCATATATTTTACTTTTTATCTACCTCGCAGTCTTTTCCTGTTGAAAGCAGAAAATAAAATAAAATCTGTATTCCAAATCATTGCATTTTTATTGTGTGGTGGAAGTATTGGTATCGGTAATCGGCATCGGCAAGTACTCAGATCCAAGTATCGGTATCGTATTGGTTTGGAAAAAAGAGGTATCGGTGCATCCCTAATTTTAACATTCATGTGGACATTGAAAATGATAGCCTCAATGTAGCCTTTAGTAATATCTTAGACTCAATTGGTTTTACTCAAAGAATACATAGCTCCACCCACTCCTGCCATCATACATTAGACCTTGTGCTGACTTATGGCATAGAGTCTGAGGAAATAACGATCTTTCCACATAATCCAGTCCTCTCGGACCACTTTCTGATAACCTTTGAGTTTTTTATAACTGAGTTCTCGAGACATGAAAGTAAATTTCACTATAGTCGGTCTCTATCTGACAACGCAGTTGCATCTTTTAAATCAACTGTTCCATCTTTACTGTCCTCAGCATCTCAGAGGCATGTAGCAGAGGGCAATATTTTCAGTTCTAGCCCCTCACAAATTGATGCCTTAGTTCATCATGTTACTTCCTCTTTACGTGTGGCATTAGATGATGTTGCCCCTTTAAAAAAGAAGGTAATTAGGGACAGGAAGTTGGCTCCCTGGTTTAATTCTCATTTACGAGCCTTAAAACAAAACTCTAGAAAATTGGAGAGAACATGGCGCTCTACGTACCATGAGGAGGCCTACCTATCCTGGAAAAATAGTCTTGTGCTTTATAAAAATAAGCTTCGACAAACTAGAACTGCTTATTTCTCAGCGTTAATTGAGGAGAATAAGAATAATCCTAAATTTCTCTTCAGTACAGTTGCTAAACTTACACAGAATCATAGCTCTGAGCCATCTATTCCCTTAGCCCTCAGCAGCAATGACTTCATGGGATTTTTTACAAGTAAAATTAATTCTATTAGAAACAAAATCTTTAGCATCCTCCCTAATGCGATTTCTTCTTCCTCAGTAAGTGAGGCAGCATCAGAGGTAACTGTAGAACCTCATCTGTGCTTGAACCGTTTTGATCCAGTTGAGCTTTCAGAGTTATCAAAAATATTAGCTTAATCTAAACCTTCAACTTGCATTTTGGATCCAATCCCAACCAAATTATTTAAAGAAGCATTTCCTTCGGTTACTGCCCCCATTCTAGATACAATCAATCTATCCTTAGTAAATGGGTATGTACCACAAGATTTTAAGGTTGCTGTAATCAAACCTTCACTTAAGAAGCCTTCTCTGGATCCAGATGACCCAATGAATTATAGACCAATATCTAACCTTCCATTTTTATCCAAAGTCCTGGAGAAAATAGTTGCCATCCAAGTATGTGAGCATTTAAACACTAATGATCTGTTTGAGGAATTTCAGTCTGGTTTTAGAGAGTATCACAGCACTGAAACTGTGTTAGTGAGAGTTACAAATGATATTCTCATGGCCTCAGATAAGAATCTTGTGTCTGTTCTAGTCTTGTTAGATCTCAGTGCTGCCTTTGGCACAGTTGATCACAATGTTCTTTTAGAAAGACTTGAACATGTTGTAGGGATCAAAGAAACAGCGTTAGGCTGGTTTAAACTCTACCTGTCTGATAGATTTCATTTTGTAAATGTACATGACAAATCTTCTTCATACTCCAGGGTTACTTGTGGAGTACCACAGGGTTCAGTGTTTGGACCAATTCTTTTTACTATATATATGCTCCCAAATGGTAAAATCATTAGACAGCATGGGATAAACTTCCACTGTTATGCTGACAATACTCAGTTATATTTATCCATTAACCCTGATTAACCTAATCGGTTAGGTAGATTACAGGCTTGTCTTGAGGACATAAAAAATTGGATGACTCTAAACTTTTTGCTTTTAAATCAAGACAAGACGGAAGTTCTCATCTTTGAGCTATCCAGAAAAGGAAATTGCTTAGCCAATCACCTGACCTGAATGGCATTACATTAATCTCAGAGAACAAAGTAAGGAACCTTGGTGTTATCTTTGACCAGGACATATCATTCAAATCCCAAGTTAAACAGGTTTGTAGGATTTTCTTTTTCCACCTTCGGAATATTGCTAAGATTAGAAGCATCCTTTCCAGGAGTGATCCTGAAAAACGAGTTCATACATTTATTACATCAAGACTGGATTACTGTAATTCATTACTCTCAGGAAGTCCACAGAATGTAGTTAAAAGTCTTCAGCTTGTCCAAAATGCTGCAGCTAGAGATCTGATGAGAATTAAAAAGAGAGATCATATCTCTCCTGTCTTAGCTTCCCTACATTGGCTACCTGTTAAATTCAGAATAGATTTTAAGATCCTTCTTCTCACATATAAAGCTCTTAATAATCAGGCTCCATCATACATCAGTGATCTGATTGTTCCATACGTTCCTAACCGAGCACTTTGCTCTCAGACTGCAGGTTTACTGGTGGTTCCCAGAATATCTAAAATTAGGATGGGAGGCAGATCTTTTAGTTATCAGGCTCCTCTCCTGTGGAACCAGCTCCCAGCCTTAGTCCGTGAGGCAGACGCCTTGTCTACTTTTAAGACTAGGCTTAAAACATTTTTATTTGATGGTCAGATGGTTAAAATTTGATGTTAGCCTAGATCTGGACAAGTGGGGGAGTAGAGGGAGGTGGAGTGTACAGTCGGTAAAGACGGCTCTCCCTTGCCCTGCCTCCAACGTGCCTCCATCTAAAAAGGCTAGGTTATCCAGAGTTATCTCTGTAATTATGCTGCTATAGGCTTAGACTGCTGGAGGACACACTGACCACTTTTCACACTCTACTACTTTCTTCTACAATCTGCTCTTTAACTGTATTATTTTCTGCAATTTCAGCTGTTAACTTTATTTTCTCTCTAAGTGTTTTTCTCCCCAGAAGAAGCTACAATGACGTTCTGCTGAGCTGTGGTAGCCTCATGGAGGGGGCCATCGTCTAGCACACTGCTGCTAACCACTTAAACAATCTCCCTCTCCTGATAATAACTTTTTGCTTTTCTTGACGTTGGATGTGTTACTGCTAGTTTACCCGTTTAATTAGAGATCCACTAGGATAAATACAATAAAGTTTATCTCTCGCCAAATAGAATATTTACTAAGAAATCACAATATAACTATAGACACATTGCTTGGTGTATGTGTGTGTGTGTGTACCATGTTCAGAATATGTGTGTGTGAGTGTGTGTGTGTGTGTCTGTACCATGTTCAGAATGTGTGTGTGTGTGTGTGTGTGTGTGTGTGTGTGTGTGTGTGTGTGTGTGTGTGTGTGTGTGTGTGTGTGTGTGTGTGTGTGTACCATGTTCAGAATGTGTGTGTGTGTGTGTCTGTACCATGTTCAGAATATGTGTGAGTGTGTGTGTGTGTGTGTGTGTGTGTGTGTGTGTGTGTGTGTGTGTGTGTGTGTGTGTGTGAGTGTGTGTGTGTGTGTACCATGTTCAGAATGTGTGTGTGTGTGTGTGTCTGTACCATGTTCAGAATATGTGTGTGTGTGTGTGTGTGTGTGTGTGTGTGTGTGTGAGTGTGTGTGTGTGTGTGTACCATGTTCAGAATGTGTGTGTGTGTGTGTGTCTGTACCATGTTCAGAATATGTGTGTGTGTGTGTGTGTGTGTGTGTGTGTGTGTGTGTGTGTGTGTGTGTGTGTGTGTGTGTGTGTGTGTGTGTGTGTGTGTGTGTGTGTATACCATGGCCAGAAGGGTCAAACTCCTCAGACAGAAGGTGATAACAGCAGCCAACGCCGCAGACTGCAGCCAGCTCTGGTTTATCCACAAACATCTTCAGTGTGCTGGGAGCCAGGTCTCCACACGTGTGCAGGCCGACCACGACAGCATCCTAGATTCCAGAGAAATCCCGCAGAGGAGGGAGAGAAAAGAGGATGAAGTATAGGGTAAGGGTGACGATGGATGGAGGGGTTTATTGATGATGACGTGCTGCAGATGTAGCACTGCAGACACACCCTACGTTTGCTTCAGACATGCTAACTCCTGCAGATGTTACAGTAATTCTAGAAGCTGCTATGGGAACTGAGCTCTGCTCTGCTCTGCTCTTCCTCCACCTGACACACAGTAAATTCATTCCCAACAACCACTTTTTGTTTTTTTCGTTTCTCCTCACCTTCAGCTCAGAGATGAGCTCTCGCAGCTCCGTTTGTGCCGTGACAAATGATGTGAGAGGTGAAAACACACCGCTGGTGCCATCTTTTCTGCTTTGAGCTTTCCTCTCCAGGTTCTCCCTCTTCCTCCTCTCCTTCTCTTCAGAGCTGAGCTGACTCGGGGGAACTCTGGGGGGTGACGAGTCCATCACATCTGCTGACAGGACGCTAAAGAAAGGCTCTCCTGTTTCTGATATTAGCTCAGACTGCGTTTCCACAGCAGGGTTGATGTGCAAAGAGCTGATTGACACCTTCTCCTCCTCCTGTGACCCACTTCCTGCCAAACGATCACATAAAGCATCTTTGTCCTCATTCGGCTCAGGTTTTATTTTTACTTTCTCCTCTTGACGTGAGTGTGCAGCCTCTGTTCGGCTCCTTGTTGCTTTTGTATGCTTCTGGTATGCTCGGGAGAACTTCTTCAGCTTCCTGTTCCTCTCCTGAGCACCGTGGGTGTTGGTGCTGGATGAGTCAATGCCAAACACTTGAAGGCCATACTGCAGGGACAAGAAAGAGCTCAAGTAGCCCTTCCCTGATCCTACATCGATCACCTGGAAGTTAAAATATGTTGGTTGGCATGGAAAATAAGTCGTAAATCAAATAATCTCAGGAAAAAAAAAGTATCTTCTTTGCAAGAATGCCACATACTAACTCTACCTGCTTGACTCCACAATGCTGGGCCAAACAGGCCACTACCTCAGACATGCACTGGACTTCATGGGATTTCTTAGAGTTCATGAACTCATCTGCTTCCAGCTCTGCTCCTGCATCACAAAAACAAACGTTCACCCCTACAATAGAATAGATCACTGGTTTTCTGTTTCACAAAGCAACGCTGACAACCTCCCATACCAGTCTCTGCAGACTGTGATGTGTTGCCTCTCAGATCCTTCAGTAGCTCATCCCTGCTCATACACACCCCTAGACCGGAGAGAGAATGGGTCTTTGCTGCCAGCAACAGTTTGTGGATATCAACCAGCTGCTTAGAATCGATACAAAACCCAAACATGATCCTTGAATTTTCTGTATTAGAAGACAGGAAAATTATGTTAATTTACTTTTTTCAGACAATCTAAATGATTTTAGCTTGGCTTCATCTTTAAAACTAAAGGTTAATTGTTGTCTGTTTTAACACTTTCATGTGATTTAAATTTGAATGACAAAGGACAATAAAGACTTAAAATAAAAGTAAGCTAATAAAATCAGTTATGGTAAAGATGAAGGTGTTTGTCAGAAAAAATATTTTTGATCATAAAATAGGAAACTGAAACTCTAAAAAACAATAAGCTCAAACAAAATTTAAATGAACAGTTATTTCGTATTTGTCAGAGATAAAAGGGGGCAGAATTGAATTTCTTGTTTTGTCATAAAGACAAAAACGCCATGATTATTTCAGGTGACAGGGTGAAGAAAATCAACAGCTCCTTCATTTGAAAACTATAGAAAAAAAACTTTAATGAAGCAACAAAATTGCTTTTATTCGTTAACGTAAATAGTCAAAGATCAAAGTCATTCCATTTAAAAAGGTATTAAAATTCTGTTTGAGTTTACCCGTTTCATTCAACTTTGGCTCCATCTGCTGGTCAAGATCAGAAATGACAGCTGACAGGACCTCCTCCGGAGACACCGCCATGAACCGTTTCCACACGTCGTGAGTGTAAAACTCCACAGTGTGCGCATTAGCGATGCCAAGCGTTACAGATAGAAACCGATTGACTTCATCTATCCGCTGCTGAATTTCTGCAAGGCTGTAAGTAGAGGAATTCATTTTAAAATCCCCTATAAAGAGGACCACAGAGGTATGTGTACCGCTTCCTACTGATGATGTAAACCAAGACATTAGGAATCGAAAATACTACTCGATTTTTTTTCTTTATTGCTTTTTTCCTCATTCTATTTAGATTTTTATTTATAAATATTGTCGTTTAAGTCTTTAATAGTGTTTGTTGTGCGGCCAAAAACGTGATAAGACATGTTTTTCATTGAAAGAACCGTATCTTCGGTAATTGATTCGTCAAGCCTGTTAACTACGTCATTAAGCAGCGTCTAAAGAGGAACAGCATGCTTGAACATTACAAGAGTTTTTCTTGACAAAATTATGTTGAAATGGCTCCGACACGCCAAAAAGTTAAGAATACAAAAGTTTCAGGGAAAGATGTACATTTTAATAAAGCAAAACTGCCGACAGCGGCAGTTAAAAAGAAGAGAAAATGGATCCCTGAGCACAAATTCAAAGGCAGCGTGAAGGAAGGTAGGTTCTCCGAAAAGACAGACAAAAGTAACATCTGTTGGAGTAAATCGTTAGTGTTTGTCAAATGTGGTAAATTCTCAGTGAACGTTGTCGGTCTGAAACTAAACCTTAACCTTTTCTCCACAGGACGAGGATTTGCGTTCGATAAAAAACAGAAAGTCAGACATGAATACAACAAGCTGCTACGAAAAGAGAGAAAAAAGCAGACCACTGAGTCCAAAGTTCTGTATAAAGAAGAGTATCCAGAACATCTGAAACATCTGTATCTGGCAGAGGAAGAAAAACTGAGGAATGAAGCCTGGACCAACAGGATGAACAGGAGCAAGCTGAGAATAAAGGGACAACTCAAGGATAAACAAAGTGCTGCTGTTGATGATGATGATGAGGAGGAGGAGGAGGAATTCATTGGAGGATCAGAACAGATGGATTCAGTTTCTGAGAACCCCAAACCAATGATGGCCTTAGAGAAGGAGAGGTGACCGATTAGCAGAAATATATCCTTATGTTGAGTTATGTGCGCAGTTTCCAAAACCTATATGTAGTTTTATCTGTTATCCTTTTGTTAACCCACAAATACAGAAATTCACATTTCATGTCCTGTTTTGCGCTAATTCTTTAGATGTTCTTTTAGTCATTTTCTTTTTGTGGTCTCCCCATAACGGATTCTACCATTACAGACGATTTTATTGGCATAATGCTTCTATTGAAATAGAAAAATAAATTTTTCTAAAGTAAATGTTTTTTCTTACAGTTTGATTGGATCTGTTTCCACTCTTCAGATCGGTTTGAAGTTTGATTAGTTTGAAAATAATTACGTTCTTTTATTCTTGCAAATTTAAACGATAATTTTTGAAACTTTATTTTTTTGCTGGCAACCTTTGATTTTCTTTTTACCAGTGTAGAGTAAATGTTGAATGTTATCCTATCATATCAGTCATTTTTTCAGGTCAACCCTTTTTTGATGCTTTTCATAAATTAAATAAGAAACTGTTTTTATTTGTTTTTGTTTGCAGTCTTCCAATAAGCAACCGCATGAAGAAGAAAATGGAGAAGAAGACATCCTACCAGCGGACAAAGGAGGAATTTGAGAGAGTCAGAGAGAACCAGAGGAAAAAGAAAGAGGTGAAATGTTGCCTCTTTCTTCTCAGCTATCAAATTGTAATAATGGCTTTGTTCTTTGTGTTGAACTCGTTATTTATTTGCATTTTGATTCCAGGAGTACCTGAAGAACAAACAGCAGAGAGAAGAAGCCCTGCAGAGATACAAGCAGAAAAAATCAGAGACGTTTCAAATGCTGAGCAAAAAGACTAAGAAAGGACAGCCAAATCTGAACCTGCAGATGGAGTATTTACTCCAGAAGATCCAAGGAGCGAATAAATGAACTCATCAGGAAAAGGGAGTGGAATTTATCTGCCATTTAAACCTGCTTCCTGATTTATCACAGCTTGCAAATATTCTGTGAGGTGATTTTATAGTGTTTTGTTCCAGATAAGAGCCAAGCCAGGGCTACTTATAATCATAAACCACAAGATGGCATCGTTAGATGTGGACATGTTTTGTGATGAAATGCATTGCTTCCTCCTGTGCAGTTATTTCATTTAAATGTCATGACATGTTTATTAAACTGGCTCAAAATAACTATGGCCTTACTAATAATACATCACCACTATTTTAGTATTATCTTTGGATCAATTTAGATTGTTTATCTGTTGCACAATGCTCAAGTCCATAGGTGTCGGTTCTGCTGTTGTCATACAGAATGTAGCGTTAGCTTGCATAGAGAGAATTTTCTGCAGCCTCCCCCCCCCCCCTCCATCAGTGAGCTACTGTGCACCCAAACTGAAAAGCCTCAGGCGACTTCCTCATGACATCACATGGTTGCAGAATGACTTGTTGAGCGTTCATCTGTGAGGCAGGACTTCCTAAGTACAGAAAACGGTCAGCACTGTTGAAACTTGATTTCGAAGGAAGGCTCTGGGTTATTTTGCTCGTAAGGAGGTGAGACGTTGACATTTTGTTTCTGATTTGTTCTAGTTTGCTGAAAGGTTTCACATGTTAAAACGTATTTTCCTTATTATGTAACATATTGAGTGTAAATATGGAGTTTATTGTCCTGAAAGTTTGATATTATGAAAGAAAAACAAATTTTTTGACATTTAAAGACGATTAATCTCACCTATAATCTGCAAGTTTCAGATTTTCACAAACAAAACAAGAAGCATTCACACATTTAACAGCTCATACATCAGGTTCTTTTCCATCAGAGATGTGTTAAAAATGGCTTTTAGCGAGCAGAGGTAATACATCTGCTTCTCAGGATCTGGCAGTGCAGTCATTACGCTGTCATGTGTTCCTTACAGCAAGGCATTAAGATAATCCTTCAGTGCTTTTGCACCACTTGTTCCTGCTCAGTTGGAAAGGGGAAGTGGTTTAAAGTTGTAATAAGTCTGCTACTGTGGAGCCCTTTTCAGATAGACATTCTGGAACATTTGTTTAGTTGTTGTTTATTTTGTTTCTTTTGACAGAGAAACCTCCATTATCAGCAAAAGCCACGGATCTCCTCGGCTGCTGCTTCTCATCGCCGCCATGCTGACTCCAAAGGCCCCCAAGGGTTGAACGGAGCACTTAAAGTGCTCTCTCCTAAATACACCAGTGTCCCTTTTTGAAGAGCATGGAGGAAGACGAGTGCAAGGTGAATGGATTGAGACCAAGCCCGGAGAGGAGAGGCTCAGACTGGGATCACACCGCCCTTCTGGACAAGACCAAGGAGTTCTTTCAGACCTGCGATGTGGAGGGGAAAGGCTTCATCCACCGCACTGATATGAGGGTTAGAGATGATGGCGTTACGTCCCAGCAGAGGAATATGTTTTTGTTAGACAGCCTCATCCTTTTGTGTTTAGCTTCTCTGATTCCCGGACAACCTGTGAAAGCATTAAGAGTTTGTGAAGCAGAACAACAGGTCATGCCTGTGTGACCTGCATGCTTTTACTTGTGTCCTCCCGTTAGACGTTAATAACAGTGAATAACAAGCAGGAAACACTTAGTGTCACCGCTCTGGCTTTGTGCTGGAGTTTCCTATTTCTCATTTTATCATATTAAAAAAAGCACCGTGCCCTCTCAGTGCCCCCGAACAGGCTGACGAGCGCTGCTGATGACAACGTGCACCGGTATAAGTCTGCTTACCTGCACACGTTATTCTGCAGGCAGGAACGATAAACAGAAGCCGCTTTAAAGCGTTGTGCTGCATCGACAGTTAATTGGGCCTGAGTTCAGGAGCCTCGTGCCGTCATTATTGTTGCATGTAAGCTTTCTGTGAAAATCGCTGTTGGGTGACACATGAAGCAGGCCATGGACGTAATTTTGGGGGGGACAGGGAGGACATGCCCCCCCCCCACTTTTTCCAAAGTCAAGTTTTGACCCCTGCACTTTTTACCATCCAAACACAATATTACGCTATAGTAAATTGAAACTGGTTGAGCTCTAGGACCAAGCAGAAAACAACCGTTTGTGTTGAAGCTTGTTTCCCATTAGAACATACTGTAAAGATACCCCCCCCCCGTGTCCCCCCCACTTCTAAAGTGAAAATTATGTCCATGAAGCAGGCACTGATGATAGCAAGCTATTTTTGAGTTTGAAGAATAGAAAAGAGAGTTGTTTAAAAAATAAACTGCTTCTAATCACCCAGCGATCACATTACTGTATTTCATTTAGCCGGTTTGTTGTCCTCCCGACAGCGACTCCACAGAGAGCTGCCTCTTTCTGCTGAAGAGCTGGAGGACGTCTTCGACTCCCTGGACACAGACCACACAGGTCACCTCACGCTGGCGGCGTTTTCCTCTAGATTCAGTAGGTTTCCTGCCTTCAGCGGCCATTAACGCCTTACAGTTTAATCCAAAGCAAAGCAGATGAAACAACTGCATCAAATGGAGACAGAGCTGTGAAATTTATTTTTGATTGACATTTTTTTATGGAGGGAAAAATGCAGAACAATCCATTAGTTTTCCATTTGAAGCATGAAATTACTTATAACCTGAATACGCAACTTTAGCACAATAGAAAGCAGGCTCGCTGCAAGAGATATATACAGTGTGTGTGTGTATGTGTGTGAGAGAGAGATAATGAAACAACTTTAGATAAAGAACAAGCTAAAACATGAAATTAAGTAAAATGCCTTAAAAGAACCAAATGATCAACCAGTAAAAGCTTTAGTAAAAAGGTATATCTTCAGTTTAGATTTTAAAACTTCCACAGAGCATGCTTGTTGTCTGACATCCTGTGGCAGATCATAATTCCAGGGCGATGGAGCACAAAAAGCTAACGCACACCCACCCAGAGTCATCTGCTTTATTTTCGGCATGTAGTTCAAAACAAGACCTTAAAGAGCAAGTCACCCACGACCAGATTCTTACTCAACTCCCACTTCCTGTTTGAAAAAGGCAACAAATGCTGTTGCCTAGCAGACCTAGAGGGTGGAGCCACTAACAAATACACACACAACATTGTGACATCATAATGTACCATCTCACATCATTGTGTACCGTTTAGCCAATAGCGATGGCAGATTTCAATTCAAATGCAGTGCTGAGTTTTTGCCAGACAACGGTGCACCGCTGACAGTTTTAGGCAAAATATTTAAATTTTAACTAAGATGCACTAAAATGCCAAATTATTGACTGCATTTGTCTACAGCACAATCAGACACTCATTTATATAGTTTATCAGCAAAAAAAATGTTGATTTGGAGTGACTTGCTCTTTAAAATCCGCTCCAGCAGGACACAGCAACCGGATTTCAGGACAGGCGTGGTGTGGTCATGTTCTTTTTCTGAAACTGGCAGTGGTGGATGAGACAGACAAGCTGTGAAACGTCAGGTTACGCCGAAAAATAAACCCTGAACACGAACAATCATTTCTTTCTTTTTCTTTAAAAGAAAGTTCTCAAAAAATCCTGATGAATCAAACATTTCCAATCCCTAAAATAATTTGGGAAGATTTCAATTTCATTGTTGGACAGCGTTCTTGCTAATGAAGACCTTTTTTTTAATCATTCACTACATCAGTGGTTACTATAGTGATTAGGTTGCATCTGCGCTTTTTCTTTTGCAAGAACGGGGCTGTGAGGCAGAGCTGGAGCACAGCAGAGAGGGACGGGGACAGAGTAACTATTTTAACATTAAATATAGTAGCAGATTGTTTCGGGAAGTGCGTTTTTTTTATTGAAAACTGATGTCCAGCTTGGAAAAAAAATCACCTGTTTTGATACACTTTAGGTCAGTTCCTGCACGGTCGCAGAATCTCAGTAACTGATGAGCTGAATCAGGGCCTTGTGCCGGTTTCTAAGGCAAAGGAAGCGCTTTACCAGAGCCAGTGGGAAGCCAGACTGTCAGGAATGGAAGATGAGGAGGAGGAGGGACACTTCACCATGCTGCTGGAAAGTCTGGGAGCCAGTAATGTGTTTGAGGAGTGAGCATATTCTCTGTGTTCACATCTTTTTGTGTCGTTTGAGTCTCTTCATTCCCAGATTAATTTAACAAATCTGCCTATTTACATCCTTCTTTTCCCTCTTCTCCAGTCCAGACGAGGTGCGCAGCCTTTGGGCCAAACTCAGGCGGGATGAGCCTCACCTCCTCTCCAACTTTGAAGAGTTTTTGGCCAGGGTTACTCACCAAATTAAAGAGGCCCATCAGGAAAGGACGGAGATGGAGAGTGCCTTGCAGAGGTAACACCACTGAACATTAACACAAACAACACACAAACCCTAACTTCTGCTAGGTGGATGGATGACAAGGAAATGACTGTTTGCAAGTTGGAGATTAAACACGAAAACAGGAATTAAGAGACTTGGCACTAGTGTTTTCACAATGAAAAGTTCAAATTAGTTGTTTTTTTAAACTCTGAAGCTCTGACTTGGAGATTAACAGTACGTTTGTTTGTGTGTATGATTATATTATGGAACCAGGCTGGGATGTTTGCATGGAATTAACAGGAATTCTCTGAAGAACAAATTCCACATTCCTGTTGAATTACCATTAATCTGGACTCACAATGACTAATAGCTGTTTTTACTGCTGTAAGTAAACAAAAAAGCTACTATTGAAGGGAGTTATTTATACTTTTGTGAAATTGGGTAAAGTTGCAAACAGAACAAGCATCAACAGGGAATAGGAATGCCTTGGGACTACATAGATTTATGCTGCTTTATTAGCTGGTTAAGTTCTTTTCAGACGGGATGGGAATTCCAGTGTACAGCTCTGGTATGAACAAGGAGTCCTACTGCTGTTTGCATGTTGGTCCAAGTGTTTTTAATCCCCCTAAAGCACTTAAAAGGACAATGTTATCATCTTGAAACGATTTGATTTGAAAAAAGTTTGTTTCGTGCTTCACAGAGTCACTAATAATTGTTATTTTTCTGACATTCCAGAAAGGCTGCTACTCACAACAGCGAGATTCGTCATTTATACGAAGAGATGGAGGCACAGATCAAGACTGAGAAAGACAGGCTTCTGCTGCAGGTATGGATGCTCGGCTCAGCCACCGAGGAATCAGCTTCCTTCTCAGGTGCAGTTTGACTTAACCCCAGCTGTTTCTTCCGGCTCTCGGAGGGTGCAGATGCTTTTCTTCTCCTCTCCTCCATGTCTTATCCTCAAGGCCTTTGTCTGTCTGTGTGTGTTGGGTGCACGGCTGCTTCTGCATTTTTTCTGGAAACTGGAAACTGAAATTCACTAAAATGGATCTCGTCAGTTGGTCACTCAACGTGGATGATAAAATTTTTTCAATGATAAGAACGGGAGAAGGGGCTCCCGGATGCCCCTCTGGGACAGACCAGCTGTCTGTGGAGGACTCTGAAGACGTGTGGATATTTGTGGTGTTGGTGTCGGGTTTCCTGCTCATTGGCCTTGGAGGCTACCTGGCTTACTGGAAAATTAATGAGCTGTCGAGGAATATTGGCCTGATCCCGGAGCTCAGAGATGGATTGCACCGCGCTGTGAATTCACAGACTCACATAATTGTCGAGATGAACCGTAAGCTTGGAACTTTGGCGGAGATTCATTCTTTGGCACAAAGATGGATGCCATCAAGGGGAGAGTGGACGAAACAGCACGGATTAGGATAGATTAATGTCCATTATTGGGATCTTGAGAGGTTGAGGACCAACAAACTGTAAGACAGAGAGGAAATGATCTCTGTCTGGCCCCAAAACAATTTCTAATCGGAATCTGGCGCCCTTGAGCCTGCAAGGCTCCAACGAAAACTCCCCCCTCAGAAGATATGTGGAATGTGCCGTCGCTATGGCAACTCAACTCTGTCTCCTTTCCCAGCCTGGGCGGGACTGCGGGAAGGCCGCTGAAATGTTCCAGGGTCACTGCAACCCTCAATGCTCCTCCCCCTATCCACACTGGGGTGACATGCGCTGCTTATCGTGGCTGCAGGAACTGAAGTGGGGATAGTCCCAACCCACCACCCCACCTAGTGGACACTTATGCAACAGACTTCAGACAACACAACATATCTGTCTGAGGTGTTTTTTTTTTTTTGCAGAGCAAAGCTGCTCTCCCTCTGAAGTGCCATTTTTCCCTCCACCTGAACCAACCCTCATGTAACCCTATTATCTCTATTAAGGTAGCGCGACTCAGGGTTGCGGATGACCACAGTCACCAATTCTTGTCATGTGTCTTGCCCATGTATGTCTGATCTCTGAATTGTGTGTACTGAAACTCTAATTTCCCTCTGGGATTAATAAAGTATCTTTGAATTTGATTGATTTGAAAAGGTTCAAGAATCCCTGATTTTGACTTTTTGTGAGATGTTAAAAAACCAACATTTTACCAACTTTAAGACGGTTTTTAATTAGATGAGAGATCCAATCTAATGCAGTCCTCCCACACTCTCCCTGGTTTAGCATGGAGACCGGATTTCTGTGGGGGTGTCTTGTGATATCTGCCAGGATTCTTTAGGATGTGGGTTGAGTTTATAGGGTGAAATTAAGTTAACTATTTGCCTTTTTTTTGTTGCAACCTACCTTTTGAAATGTTTTTCTTTAGTGTGTGCGTCTGACGGAGCCTCTATCCTTAGTTGTGTGCCTCTCTGTGAACTTTTATCCTTATCCTTTCTGTTCTGAGCCTTTAGGACTCCGAGCGCATTCAGCTGCACAGTCAGGACCTGGAGCACCAACTTCTGTCAAAGGAGAGGGAGCTGGATCACCTTTTCCAGAAACAGAAACGGGTTTGTTTATATGTATTTGTCAAAAATATCCATATTTGATAGATTTTAGATTTAAAAATGTAAATTCATGCCCGTTTTGTAGGACTTTAAATTTTTTTAACGAAGGTGTTTTTAGTCACAAGTAGCCTACACGACTGAAAAGCTTTATTTTCTGTCCAGCTCAGCTCTGTAAAACTTGTTTTCTAAAAATGCATTCATGCCAAGTTTGGCTCTAAATATAGCAAAGCAAAGCTAGCTGGAATCACCATCTCACAGCCAATCATTAGCTCCATTAAAGCCACCTCTGCTAACGTAAAAACATCCCAACCTCGAGGAAAGTTCGCCAAATGTTGAACTGAGAAGCTGGCGACCCAGTGGGTTGCATTTATTTTAATTGGGTTGTCATCACCACTGCAATTACTGGTAACAAGTCACAGAGGTGTTGGTGTGATTAGTTTGGATTGTACCGAGCAGATTTATTAGAAATGCAATTAAAAGTTTTCTGAAATGCTAATTTCTGCCTCACTGCTACGGACAGAAAACACTGTTTTTGCAGATCCAAAAATAGGTTTATGAACCTGTAAACTTCACAATTAAACACAGCAGATCCATATCACCGATACTGTTACTTATTAAAACTCCATTTGTGGCAGTTAGAGCTCCAGTGCCATGAGCTGAACAACGAGAAGCAGGAGAGCCACGTGGAGAACGTCAAGCTGAAAATGACCAATGACGAGCTGTCCAGAGCGCTGGAGAACACCAGCCAGGAGCTGACGCTGGCCCAGGAGCAGCTGGCCATGCTGCAGGAGCAGGCTGCCCAGCTGCAGTGGGAGAAGGAGATGTAGGTGGAAACTCTGCAAACTCATGGGCCTAAAAATAACTTGTTTGAGTCAGATGGTTTGCTTCTGTTATATGGAATCCTGAAAAATAGGAATAAAGCAACAAATTTGTGATAGTAATAAGCTCTTAAAAATATCTAAATGAAATAAATCCATTAAAGTGCTTCTCTATGCGTACGATGCAAGTACCAGGCTGATTGATGTGGTCTTTGTCACGTTTAAGGGAAATGTACAGAGTCACTGAAGGGCTGCAGCGGGAAAAGCAGAGTCTTATGAAGCAGCTTGATCTCCTCAGGTGAGACGAAAGCACCACATGAAAAATATCCAAATCTGGTTTTGATTTAATTTGTCATGTTGGGCTGAAGTTTTCTAACCCACATGAAAGAATCACGAGGAGAGAGGTGAGTAAAATATGTTTTTATTATAAAGAATTAATGAAAATGAAAAGCGCTGATCCAAACTGGGCCAGGGGGGCGTTCTGATTCTAAAACAGAAGATAGCAAAAAATGAAAACTGAGAACCAAGAAAACACTGGAGTAATGGTGTTGGAGTCTTACTGTATGAAGTGTGGGTCTGAGCTGGAGAGGGAGGCAAGTCAGGTCTGAGCTGGAGATGGTCTGGAGAGGTGTAGCAGGCAAAGGAGTAATCCAGGACAGGTGAGAGGTGGAGAGCGGGAGACCAGAGGAGTTGAGCGGCGTTGGGAAATATATCCACTTCAGACTGCAGGAAGCTGAGGGTAAGAATCCAGGGCTGGTACTGGAGCAGACAAGGAGAGCAAAACTGAGCACACGGGAGAAAAATACAAGACTAGCGTCAAAGAGGAACGAGGAGAGCTAGAGTACCCATCAATAGAGTATCAACCGGCACAGAAGTGTGGCAACACCGCTCCTTATATCCTCTGGCCTGGCTGACTGATAATCAGCTGTAGCTGCGGCTCTCCAACCTGCTCACCTGCAAACACTCAGGAGCACAGCCACAGAGAAAAAGCAGAACCATGACAATTTTAATACTTTTCTTCTACTCATAACCTTGTAGATCTCTTTAACGTGACCAAGAAGCAACTAACAAAAGATGTTTTTCTCTCTTGTTTGTTCCAGAGAAATGAACAAACATTTAAAAGATGAGTGCGACGTTTGCTGTGGTGTAGTGAGTAAAATCTGCTTTATTTATCTACTGAAATGGCGTTTTCAACACCAAAAGATTGAAAATAACATTTTATAACATGTTGTTTTTGTTCTAAAAAGCCGAGAAATTCACTCAGAAGGAAGCAGAAACAGAGAGCGGACCTCGACGACTTGTTTGACGACTCCAGCAAACCAGCAAAAAGGTAATTCCTGGATCATCTCACTCCCCTTTTAACTAAAGTCACCCATCAGATTAAGATTTCTCTGCAAAAATTAAAAAACAAATCAGTAAAGAAGGAAAAACAGAGGATATCTGATTCTAATCATGATTCATAATCAAACAAATTATTATTTCAGTTTAGTTAAAATGAACATTTGAGGGCTCTGGCCTGAGATGATTGCTCTCAGCTAAGTGAATTGATGGGAGTATATCCTCTGTTTGTCATCTGTTCCTAAAGAGCTTCTCTGATGGTGGACAGGTCCTTCCTGTCTTTAGAAGCGTTGCCTGTAGAGCACCTTCAAATCGTGTTTGTTGCTCCATCCTCCTGTAGTGAAGACGAAACTCCACCCACTTCCTCCACCACCACCGCCAGCGCCTCTAAATGTCAACGACCTTCAGTGAAGAGGGTCTCAGGTTTGGCCAACGGTAACGCCAGCGGAGCTCAACCCGAGCTGCATGAAGTCAAGCCAAAAACCAGAAAGAATTCAGGCAAGACCACCATGACAGTGAAAAACAGAGACCGGTCAAAGAAAGTGGAGACTGGGAGGAAGGTGGAGGAAGAGGAGGAAGTTGTGGATGCTCCACCAGATGGGTGGCCCCTGCATCGCATCATCTCCATTGAGGAGGACCATCTACCACACCTGCTTCAAGGTGGACCTCAGATCTTACCGCACCAGCTGAGTGAGGAGGAAGATGAGGTGGATGAGGAAGATGCACTGAGTGAAAATGAACCCGTTGCTGTTAAAGCTACAGATGTTCCCGTAACCCCTCCCTCCAGACTGACACCAAGCACCACTGAAGCTCCTTCTCCTTCTAAGAAGTCCCACCTTCACCGAGTGAAGAAGACTCCAATGTCTTCAAGAGGACAGCCTGTGGGGAAGGAGACCCAGCAGGTAAATCATCTGCTCTGATGTATTCTCACCATCAGAAAGCTTTGAGAAAACATTTCCTTCATCTTCAGGAAGCCAAAGAGAGAGCTCTGTTTGCCCCAGATCGTCTGTTCAAGGTGGTCCTGGTTGGAAACTCCAGCGTAGGGAAGACGTCCTTGCTACGCTCTTTCTGCGAGGGACGTTTCCACCCGTCCACAACCGCTACAGTGGGTGAGAAGACACAATCCGTCATGAGTGTGATTTAGCATCACATGAAAGGGCTTGTGAAGTCACACTGCCCGGCTCACATTCTACAGCAGATTAAGTGTTTAATCTCTCCTGAAACGTTAACGTCAGCCCTTTTATCACCTACTTGTTCCACCCCATGGTGACCATTCTCTCATCTAAGGTTCAGCACCTTTTAAAAGATGAGGGTTTCCTTTTCTAATCTCCCGACCAGGTATTGACTACAGCGTGAAGACACTGACTCTGGGGAACATGCAGGTCGCCATGCAGCTTTGGGACACTGCAGGTCAGGAAAGGTAAGTTGAAAAAAAGGAATTTATAAATGTGTCATTTACTCAATGCTAATTTTAAAATCAGTGAATTTAGAAAGAAAATACAGAAGATAAAATAGTTATCTTTAGTTTAGTTAGAGGTAGCGCTCTATCTCACCAGCCAAGTTGTAAAATTGAAGTACAAATTTTAGTTCACAAAAAGATGGAGACAGCAAACTTTGTGCCTTTGGTCACCGCTGCAGATGACCTTTTTATTGCCCACGACCGAAAGACAATGAAGAGATGGGCGTTGCTCATCTTGGAGTCAACCTAATTCAAGATCAAGTCAAATCAAGTTAACCAAACGCAAACTGGCTACATCTTTATGAGTTTTACATGAATCAAAGCTACGTTTTTGCTGTTGAACTCAAGAGTTTAAGATTGCCATATTTTGCAACATTGTGCGTGCCTTTTAAAGATTTGACTCAAATGTCATGAATTAATTCCAAATCAGTCTAGAATTTAATTGGTGCATCAATTAGAATATTTCTCTGACCAGGTAGTTCAGGCCCGTTTTTACTGTCTTGTTTCCTAGCCGTTGAGCACCTGTGTCCAGATCATGGACGTAATTTTCACTTTAGAAGTGGGGGGGGGGGGGACAGGGGGTGGGGGGTATCTTTACAGTATGATCTAATGGGAAACAGGCTTCAACACAAACGGTTGTTTTCCACTTGGTCCTAGAGCTCAACCAGTGTCAATGTAATATAGCGTAATATTGTTTTTGGATGGTAAAAAGTGCAGGGTTCCCCCCCCCCCCCCCCCCCCCCCCCCCCGCCCAAATTACGTCCATGGTCCAGATGGATGATGCACAGAGTGCCTTGTTCTATTTAGCATCTATACGATGTCGGTTCTTCGTCATGGGAACATGCATTGCCTACAGTTAGTAAACTTTATTTTGTCATTTTTGCAGGTATCGCAGCATTACCAAACAGTTCTTCCGTAAGGCCGACGGTGTGGTTGTGATGTATGACGTCACAGTGGACGAAAGCTTCAAGGCTATACGACCGTGGCTCTCCAGCGTCCAGGTGAAATGGTTAACCCCCAGACAATCTCGATGCTGGTTCTTTCATGAAATCAGACTCGTACAGTTTTTATGTGTTGTTTTCTTTTCTTTCACTGCTAATAAATGTGGAATTTCACACAAATATCTATTAATGAACTGACCTGTATTGGAATGTTTACTGCGTGAAGTGCCTTGAGGTGACTCTTGTCGTGATTTGGCACTTTATAAATAAACTTGAATTGAATTGAATTGAAATTAAGGCCAAGTGATTTTGTGACATGTTAAATATGAGTAAATATAGATGTAACCCTGCTCCTTTACTAGCTTTCAGAGGCATGAACTGTATCTAGAGCTCCTTTATCTCTTAAAAGGGATGCAGTTTGACAAATGAAGAGCTCTGCTCTGTATTTCCTCAGGAAGCAGCAGGTGAAGGGATTCATATTCTCCTGCTAGGCAACAAAATGGACATGGAACGAGAGAGGGAGGTGTCGTTTAGAGATGCTCAACAACTGTCTTTTGTAAGCCTAACTCATGGATTAATACTAAAAATAATAATGCATTTTATTTAAAAGCACCTTTCAAGGGACACAAGGACACTTTACAGCAATAAAATAATAACAAAGAAACCAAGTTAAAAACAGCAAAAATCTCACACAGAAGCCTAAAAATACCAACTAGATAATAAAATCAAAGAAGATGGAAAAGGTGACACTAGCAGTATGCAGTCTGAAATAGGCGGGATTTGAGTCTAGATTTAAAGGAGGAGAGCGAGTCAGAGTTACGGGCGGCTTGAGGGAGAGGATTCCAGAGACGGGCAGCAGAGCTGCTGAAAGCTCTGCTTCCCATAGTGCTGAGACGGAAATGTGGGACAGAGAGAGTGATAGAGGATGATGATCTGAGGGAACGGATGGGAGAGAGAATGTGAATGAGGTCAGACAGGTATGGGGAGAAAGGTTATGGATAGCTTTAAATGTGAGGAGAAGGATTTTGAAATCTATGTGTTGTCTAACAGGAAGCCAGTGAAGCTGTTGCAGGACAGGGCTGAAGTAGTGACTCACAGGGGGTTTGGAAATGATGCGTGCAGCAGAATTCTGGACCCGTTGGAGCTTATGGATGGACTTTTGTGGTAAACCAAATAGGAGTGAATTGCAGTCATCGATTCTTGAGGTGACAAGGCTGTGAACAAGTGTGGAAGCAGAGTGGGGGGTGAGAAAGGGGCGAAGGCGATTAATATTGCGCAGGTGAAAGTAGGCAGACCTAGTGATGTTACTGATGTAGGACAGAAATGAAAGAGTGGTGTCAAGGATGACACCCAGACTCTTAACCTGCATGAAAAGAGAAACAGAGGTGGAATCAACAGTAAGGGACAAACTGGGAGCTTTGGATAAAGTCTGATTTATGCTTCTCCGTCTGCGTTAGTGCGGAGACACGCAACGCCATTATCCGTCCTTGCGTAGGGCACGCAAGTACGTACGGAGTCGAGCCCACTTTTTTAAACATCCGTCGAACGAGACGGATTACGAAAGCTTGTGATTGGTCAGGACGCCGCTGTTGTTTACAGCGCCGCCATTGCAAAGAGAGCCGAGGAAAACTAGCAGCAGACACGGAGAAGCTTGAAGAATACCTCGCGAAAAAACTCTAAAAATATGAACGTTTAATTCTCCCGTGACTGGAGGAGTGAAAAGATGCGCAGCAAGCGTTTTATTTGTGGACGGAAATGACAGGAAACATGGGTTTAGAGGTGGGGAGCGCATGAAGCGGTGGGAGAATGAGAGACAAATATGTCCGTGTTAAAAGTCTCTTATATAGACAAAAACACAATATAAACACACGATCTTGGACCGATACATGACATGATACCACAGAACAGCACTACGCCCTCTGTGGTCCTGCCGGGCAATTGCTTTGCAACACTCTCCAGGAGACGGAGAAGTATGAGAGCAAAACGCTTCCGTCAATCCGTGCGTGTCTGTCCCTTGCGGAGCTGACGGAGAAGCATAAACCAGGCTTTAGGTGGATTTGATTCAACTAAAAGGATTGCTGTTTTGTCGCTGTTGAGTTTGAGAAAGTTTGTGGTGAACCAAGATTTAATTTCAGCAAGGCAGGAATAGAGGGAGGGGGGTGGAAGTGGAGATTGGGGTTTTAAGGAAAAGTAAAGCTAGGTGTCATCGGCATAGCAGTGAAAATGAATGTTAAATTTGCGAAAGATATGACCAAGTGGAAGGAGGTAGATAATGAAGAGAAGGGGCCCCAAGACAGAACCCTGGAGCACACCTTTGACAACTGGGGAGGGGTCTGATCTGAAGGATTTGAGTTGTATGAATTGTGTGCGACTTGAGAGATAAGAGAGGAACCAGTCAAGTATGAGATGGGATACACCAATAGATGAGGGCCTGTCAAGAAGGATTGAATGAGAAATGGGATCAAAAGCTGCGCTCAGATCAAGCAGGATGAGGATGGTAAGAAGGCCTGAATCAGCAGCAGTCAGAAGATGATTAGTGATTTTTAAGAGAGCATTTTCTGTACTGTGACCGGGGCGAAAACCAGATTAAAATAGTTCATGGAGAGTTTTTTGTTCCAATTGAGAGTGGAGTTGGGAGACGACGAATTTCTCCAGATTTTTTTTAATGAAAGGTAGGTTAGAAAATGGGGTGAAGGTTATTAAAGTTGTTTGGGTCTGCACCTGATTTTTTAAGTATGGGTGTGACTGCAGCGGTTTTGAGTTGAGATGGAACAATACCAGTGGTGAGAGAGGAGTGGATAATGGCAGTTATGAATGGAGTGAGAGAAGACGGGCAGGATTCAGCTAGAGAGGTGGGAAGGGGATCAAGCTGACAGGTGGAAGACTTTGGTTTGCAGACAAGATCGGAAATTTCAGAGGCATTAGGGAGTTGGAAAGTGGAGAAAGAAGAACAATGGGGAGAAAAGAGTGGCTGGAGAGAAACAGTAGATAAGTGTTGATGGATCTTACAAATTTTGTCATTGAAAAACAGCAGTTTAGATTGGCAGGTGACAGCAGAGCACATATGTGATGGTAAAGAGTTTGGACAGATCTATTCAATAATGAAAACTAGGCTCTTGGGTTACCAGTGTTGAAAGTTGCAAGTCCAGAGAAATAAACACATTTGGCAGAGGCTATTGAAGTTTTGTAGTTCCGTAAATGGGTCAGATGCATCTCTTTGAGGTCACTGAGGCCAGTTCTTTTGTAAAGATGTTCAAGTTGGCGACCTTTGGATTTTAGTGAACGTAATTCAGCAGTATACCAGGGTGCACTTGTTGAGAAGGAAACCAACCGAGTATTAAGAGGAGCAACAGAGTTATAGGTGCCATTCAGAGCACTGTTGTAATAGAAGACAAGTTAATCAGGCCTGGAGAGGTGATCCGGGATTTTTATGTTGTCAGAATTGGTGCTGAGCGTATCCATGTCAATAGATTTAAGGTTCCGAAAAGAGATGAGATGTGGTGAATGAATTGCAGATAGGCAGAGGGTGACATTAAATGACAAGAGAAAATGGTCTGTTAGAGGGAGTTCATCGGCTGCACAGTTTGTTGGAATGACACCTGAGCAGCAAACTGAGTCCAGAGTGTGTCCTTTGATGTGGGTAGGAACGTCAACAAATTGACTGAGACCAAAACTCTCCAAACAGGACAGGAATTCCCTGGTCATAGGCAGGTGTTTATTGTCTGAATGTTTATTGAAGTCCCCCAAGAGAATAACATTCTGTGATAAAGTAGAAAGCTGGGTGAGTAATAAGGATAAATCATTTATGAAGTCACTGTTTGGCTTAGGCGGGCGATAAACTGAGGCAACAGTAGTGGGAGTTGGAATAGGTAATTTAAAAACCATGCATTCAAAAGAACTGAAGTCAGGCACTGAGACAGGCAGAACTCGCCACTTCTCACGATGAATTGTTGCAACCTCTGCCTCGGCCATTGCCACGGGGATGACTAATGTAAGCATAGCCGGAAGGAGTAGCGTCCTTTACTTGAGAGAAATCGTTTGGCTGCTGCCATGTTTCATTCAGAGTTAAAAAGTCAAACTTACGGTCAGTGATGAGATCTTTGATGAGATCCCCCTTGAGTGTAAACGAGCAGATGTTGAGAAGTCCAAAGTTGACGGTGGAGTTATCCAGTTTGACAGCAGCGCTAGCCGACCTAGATGGGCAGGCAAACACGCTAGGATCGATGGTCCGGTGAGATTTACGGTAGTTGTTGCAGGTAGTGGACCAGAAGAATTTTATGGTTTCGGATGTGTCAAAGGAGAAGATTCTGCGGGACCTTCGGTCGAACGCTGGCAGATTCCAGCGAAGCCAGAGGAGTTCAGTGGCTGTGTAACGGAGTAAACCAGAAGCAGGATGGTAGCAGAAGAACAGAATTGCCCCGAGGAGAGCAGACCAGATGAGAAGCCTGCTGGAGCCCATGTCTGCAGTGCCAAGGCAGGGCAGAGACAGGTGACGAGTCCCAGAAACAGGAGGGCAGGTAAAAGGTCCACTTGCACTCGTAAAACGTTGATGAAAGTTCACTACATGTGGCACATTAAAAACCCAAAAGTACACCGCAGAAACAATACAAACATTTGAAGACAAAGCATTATAAAATGCTTAAAAGTTAAACCGGCGAGCAGCGGCAGCAAACGGCGCCAGCGTCCACGCAGACCAATAGTTGTAGGTAGTCAGATTAAAAATAACTCCTTTAGACTTTTCTAGAAAGTGACATAATGCAATTATCTTAATGTAAAAAACGCACGCTGGTTCAGAACCCTGAACTTTGCACAAAGTAAAACTGTTAGTTTTGTGTGCATGCATGCATGTGTGTGTGTGTGTGTGTGTGTGTGAGACTCATGTTTTTGTGTGTATCTATTATAGGAACACAAGGTAATGTTCTTTGAGGTCAGTGCCTACACAGGAAAAAACGTGACAGAGTCGCTGACGCAACTAGCCAGGTAAGATTCAGGATCTACCCCACTGCACACTCATCATCAGATGTGTTAATGATGTTGGTCCTGACAGAGTACAATCATGCTGTTTTCCTTTTTGTATTTGTCATTCTGTTCTTTTTCAGAGTGTTGATGGAGGCGGAGGACAAAGAACGAGAAACAACAGTCACCCTCGGTGCTCAACCTGTTAAAAAGAAAGCCTGCTGCAAGTGAAGACACGCTGCCTAACAGCAAACAAAACAAGACTAAATTGTCATAGTCTGCATCTGCGGCTCCCTCGTGTGTGTCCTGGTGTTCTCCATCCCCCTCTAGGACCCCCTTATGTGTCTCCTTGTGTTCCTCATGTGTCCCCTTGTCTACAGCCCCCTCCAGGTTCTCCCCTTAAGCTTCCTGTATTTTCTTGTATTATCTAACTAGATTTTTCCTATAGTTCTCATAGGTTCAGGTTTTCTTCTCCTAGGTTCCTTGGTCCTTCCCCACCGGTTTATTAGTTCTCCTTTTCTCCTTAGATCTTTATTTGGTTCTCCCAGTCTTTAGGTTTTGGTTATTATTCATAGGCCATGTTTATTTTACCTTCTCAGCTTAGTTTCCTCTCCCTGATTAGTTAATTGATTTCACTAGGTTCTCTCTCCTCACGCACCTGCAGCTCATCTCTCATTCATCCCGCCCCTGTGCATATAACCTTGTCTGTGTCTCTCTGTGTTGTTGGTCCATTGTTTGTGTCAGCATCTTCTCATCCCCCTCGCTAGGTTTTAGTATCTTTAGGCCTCTTGTGTTCTTGGATTTCTCTAGTTTTTGATATTAGGATTTTTGGACTTTGGTCTTTGGCTCCCTGCCTCCTTTGGATTTACTCCTTAATAAAGGATTTTACGATTTTTCCACCTCCTGCCCCGTGTCTCTGGTTCTGCATCTTGGGTCCTAACCTTCCTCCAAACCCACATTGTGACATAAATTGGATGGGAAATTCAAACTGTATACGAAACGTACTGAGAGTTTGTGATCTCTGACAGGTGTGCACAGATAAAATGTTAAATACATGTTGGATTGGTGTGAAAACCTTGTTTAAAGGTGTTTATTATCACGAATCTTTTATTTCAGCTAAGAAAGAGGCAGTGGGTGAAGAAATAGTGCTCACGTGGGACGAGGTTCATCAATTCCTGTAAAGTAGAGACTATTCAGACTATTGCTAAAACTACTCACCTGAGTAAAGTTGCAACTACTTTATATATTTTTCAACAGTAGAAATCTGTTCACTAATGCATTTGCTAGTGCATTATAATAATCATTATATATATATATATATATATATATATATATATATATATATATATATATAATTTTGGTTTTCAAACAAAAATGATGACAATAATTTCACCCTTTTTTAGACATTTTATTCATCACCACGTTGATCTTTTTAAATATTTTGTTCCATCAAGCTCCAGAATAGAGCTCTTTTACATTTATTGCATCTGTGTTTGCCCTGCTTCAATCTGGTGCCAAAGAACAAAAGAAATGAGCTAAATTACCCTTATGTAGTTTACTGAACTCAAAACGTGTTCCACACATGGAGATAGAAGACGATAAAGCAAAAGTTACCGAGTTTGTTGTTGTTAAACCCACTTAGTTTACATGACTTTAGAGGAAACACACTTAATGACTCATCATACAGATCAATAATTTCCTGTTTCAGTAAAGAAATTTAAGACTCAAATGACCTTAATCTAAATATTTAGATGAAAGATAAACAGATTTTTGTAGTATTTTATATTAAAAGCTCCACTCATCCCTGTGATGAAACTATTGCTGAGAAAAAAAAAACTTGCTTATTCTGATCACATCACTTGATTGCACCCTGTCAGATGCATCGGTTTGCCCTCCCTGGGTCACTGGAGTGCTTCTTTGGGGGCCTTTTGGTCTCCCCGTCTCCAGTTGTGTCCAGCTGAGCTGAGGGCGGGTCCGCACGGGCACCTTGGTTTGTTCCTAACGCATTTTATAGTCGTGGGAAATGGCAGCTTCACATAACTGTCCTTTAAAATCTAGCTCCAGGGTGAACTCCAGGTCACGCTGTAAAAGGTAGATAAGATGTAAGAATGAGAAAATAATAAAAAGAAGTTCAGTTGTCTAAAGAAAGAAATCCGATTCCAGCAGATGATGAATGGAAATTCTTTGAGTCTTACCACATTCTTCTCATTGGGTCTGACAGCGATACTCCCAAAGATCTCCTCCCCCTTCTTGACGGTTAGGTAGTCTTCTAAATAAAACACCGTCTGTTTCCAGTGCGTGCTGGCAGCATCTGGAGCTGATGACAGGATGAGAAGAAAGAAGGAAAAGTGGGAAAGGAAAAGAGGCAAATGGAGGTTAAAAACAGACTAGAAAGTAAGATGCTAATTTGGTGTTAATTAAACAATTTACAGAACATTTCAGATGAACCTGCATCAGGCTTGCAAACATGGAGAAAACGTAGGAGCCAGTGGGAAAAGTACGAATGCAGATGGGAGAGAGCTCCTTCGGTGATGCTCTGCTTCAGCCCCAACAGACACAGCCAAACATAGAACCTCCTCTACACCACATTATGTAAGCAGTGGATACATGAATTTATTACAACGGGCTTACATAACAGCTGCGTTGAGTGGTGAACACCACTTTTACTTGTGTAACATCAGCAGAGAAGCCAAGAACCAGGATGATGAAACACTAGTTTGGATGAATTATTGGGTCCGTTTGTTAGAGTGGGACCTCGTCAGTCAGCTGAGCCACACATCCACGCATTTAAAGCACCTGTGCTCTTCCTTGGGTCTTTTATTTTAGTCTGAATGAACACATCGTCATCACTTATCAGATGAAATCTGTTAAACCCTTGTGTGAATGCAGTCATGGACATGTCCGGGTACCGGAAACCTGTAATCAGTCCAGCCATTAGACATTTTTCTATCTCATTTAGCTTTTTTTAATGATTAGATTTTTTTTACTAGCAATAATGCTGTGTAAATCAATTCTGGGGAAAAGAGCCTCTTATCACCTAAATCCTATAAGGTGTAATGAATCGTCATTATGTAATGAGATCAATAGAGGGTAAATTGGATTGAATAAATTGCTTACGAGCTATTTATTTTTATTATCATTACTTGTGACCCATAGCTGTGATAATCTATTAACTATAGAACATCACCTGCTTGGTCTTTAAGATGATTTGGCAGAAGATTCTAAGACTCTTTGTTTGTTCAGAGATTGTCATCACTTCGTTTAGGATTCAAGGACCAGTCAGGTTTGCAAACAAATAATAATTTATTTTACAAACAATTTGACTTGATAAATGGTTTAAACCTTTGATGCATAATGGTCACTACAGTGGACAGGTACTCAAAATTGTTATTTATTTATTTTTGCCATTAAACACAGCTGTTGAAGACATTATTGCATTTGAGCCCCTCCATTTGGACTTCGGTAAGCCAAGCCAACATATTTCATGTTCAGAATGCACACTGTCCACTGAGGTGGACATGTAATAAATTATTTGTAAATTAAATGTTACAAAAAATATGTAAATATGAAATTTGTTTCATTCACACCTAAAGATGAATGAAAAAAATTGTTAAAAAAATCATGGGTGAAGATTTCATAATTCATGCATCAAATGGTTTAAACAATTTACTGTGAGTGGATGCGAACCAAGAGATGGGTGTCTGGAACTAGGTGTGAATATAGTATTTCAGAGTTGGTATCATGAGAAAGCTGAATCCTGGATGGAGGAAATTTGGTTTGCAAGTAAGCTACAAGCTGTTGTTTATCAAACTGCATACAGATGCTATCTCGCTGTGTTCTACGTACCCAAGTGGAGACGCCCTTGTGGATCCGAAATGTCAGGAGGGTTGGAGACCCCGAGTACAGAAGTCCGTAGACTAACTCCTAGTATGACCAGGTCGGTCCTGGATCGCTTCCAGGTAACACAGGTGGACTGGATGGAACCAAGCATCTCAAAACAACTCTGAAGGAGTGTCGCAAAATCAGCTTTGTTCTGCAGGAAAAATATCTTGCTGTCCCGAGATTTGCAGGTGCAAAAGCTTACGGTTTTAACTATGTCAAAATCCTTCAGGTGAAAGAGGCTTGCTCAGACGGCCGTTCTGAGCTTCTCCCTCTCTGTCTGTCTGGCTTACTGAGACTGAGAGTGAAGCTCTGTTTAAGGCCTGGTGTTATCTCAGAAGTTGCCAAGCATCTCAGAACACAGTCTCTGATTCTGAACTCTGAAATGTGGGACAAGGTTACTTATGTGTCATGTCTTTATCTTAGTCTCACTCTGTCTGCAAGTGTGATGACCTAATCCAGTAAACATACTTAGTATCACTGAAACAGATTAATGAAACATTTAATCATTTATAATTATACATTGCAATATTTAGTGATTATTAATTACAAAATCTTAGTTATACAATCTTTTCTTCAATGATTATTTAGAATTAAATGATTACTTTTAATAATGAAATCTTCTTTTCTTCTGGGAATAAAAGTTTATCTAACAGAGTTCTGTGCAGAACCTTGGGGAAAAGAATGCTACTGTCATCTTTCATTATCTGATGAAGCTTCAGTTCAGCTGATGAAGTCATCTGATTAAAGAGCCTGCGTGCAGACATTCCATCTCCTGTCAGGGTAAAATACAGCACAGCGTGTGTAGCCAGGGTTATTTGCTCTGGCCGTGCATATGAACCATGGGACCTCAAAATCAGTCCATTTGGTGACGTTACACAAGTCTGTGTGGATGCTTTTGTCCCATGGGGACGTCTTTGAAAGGCAAGTTTAAGCCTCAAATCTTTGAGTATCAAGTCACTTCTCAGATTGTTGGGGATCAAGATCAAGTTAAATGTGAAGTCTTTAAGGTTTAAATCCAAGTCACTCATATTTAATACATTTGCAGTGGTCTCTAGCAGGAATGAATGCCTTGTAAGTCCTACTCTGGGGAACAAAGCCTTCGGTGCACAGAGAATTCAGCTGGAGTAGAAAGTAGCTTCTAACAACAAGATGTGAAGACTTGTTTCTTAATATTTTGTTTACTTGCAAGTACAAGTAAACTTTCAAGTCTTTGGGGGACAAGTCCAAGTCAAAGCTTTGAGAGGAAAATCTACCTCGTCTTTGGGCAATGTCAAGTCTCAAAACTTTAAGGGCTAAGTCAATTTTCACATTTTAAAGTTCGCACTTCAAGTGTCAAGCAGCCAAGTCAAGTTGCAGATCTTTAACAAGCAAGTCCAAGACAATTTTTTGGGATTCTAGTGAAAATCAAGTCTCGGGTCTTTCAGAGGTAAGCCCAAGTCAAGTTTCAAGTATTCGAGGGCCAAGTCAAGTGTGAAGTCTTTGTGAGTCCAGTCCAAGTTGGTCTCAAGTCCAAGTCAGGTTTTGAGAAGCCCATTTCTGAATGCAGCTAATGAGCTATGTGACTTTCACCTCTGATTACACGAGTTAAAGATTGTTCATAAGGCTCGTGTCCCAAACCTTGAGTCCAAGTCAAGTCACACGTCTTTGTTTTTGCAACTTAAATTTACAAACTAACTGTCCAAGTTATTCTCAGACACCCTCAAAGTGAATCTTTTCATTCTCTGGATTTTCTCCTTTTCAAAACACAGAAAACGGATCATAGCAAGATGCTTATTTTTCTCTGTGGCACAGCGTCTGCTCAAGGGTCACAACTCCTAATGTGTTGCAGTGAGAAACATGCTCAGAGGAGTGCTTGTCACCGTTCACAGTGACCAGTGTCGACCCGAACATACACAGCATGAAGCTGAGAATGTGGTTTCTAAGGGGACAAGCGCTCAAGGCACAAAAGCAGAAGGAAGAACTGGGAAAAAAATCTGCTTGTGATAGTTGTGATTATGTGCTGCAATTAGTGGTGAGCACGATGGCGCTGACAGCTTTTTTTTTTTTTTTTTTTTTTTACTGTCGATCAGTTTTCTAGCAAATTAAGGAACGTCATGTGAACAACTCAGATTTAGCTGAACTGAGTCTGGTCCAGACTTACCAGTGGAAAAGCCAGTCTTCTTGTGACATTTTGTGAACTCTATGTTGAAATAAGTGACGAGTGCATGGACGTAATCATTGCGTTGGATCTGCAGACAGAAGGCGGATGTAAAGGACAGGTCTCCTGGCTTCACAGTGTAGATGTCCACCTCCTGAGCAAAAGTAATAAAAAAAAATAATATTTCATAAATCCTGCTGAAGGAACATCTGTTCTTCTCAACTCTAATCTGGAATAGCATCAACAGAAATATACATAATACTTGTCACCACTACTCGCTATCTCTGTCACACATGCAGTGCATGTATAAGCCAGAGCTGCTTCATTATTCACCAAGACTGTGTGTGTGTGTGTGTGTGTGTGCGTGCGTGCGTGCGTGTGTGTGTGTGTGTGTGTGTGTGTGTGTGTGTGTGTGTGAAAGCCCACAGGTTGAATCACGGCTGGCAAACCAAGCCTGGTCACAGTAAACATGCTGTGTGGGTGTCCTCTTGGGAGGGAGGTTTTCTAAGTGTGTCTTACATCGTGTCTGTTAGACAAAAAAAAGTTTGGCTTTTTGCTTCCTGGTGGACTTCCCGTACCAATTCGGTACTTTTTAAGGTACCGACCGAATTCCACAGTGCCGACCGAGCACTGATTCACTTCATATGAAACGGTGCCTCGTTTCGGTACCCGTCCTTCACAACGAGAACTTGCCTAGACAGCTGCGCATGCGCAAGAGCGTTATGTCATCAGTCGCTGCGAGCGAGCTGTAAACAGAGCAGCATGGTAGAAAGAACGCACGCTAAAGCTTGGGTCCACTTCACTAAATGTGATGGGGAACTGGGTGATGATGAAACCAGCGACAACGAACTAAGTGAGACATCCTCATCTTAATCTGCTCCGGTATGTAAATAAAATGTTTAAGATAACGTTAGCTTGATTTGTTAGCTTCCGTTTCACTAATGGTGCGTTTGTTTTCTCCTCAGAACTCCGAAATTCTGACTAGAAGAACATGAACACGCTCTAAAGTTTGGCGTCACTTTACTAAATGCGACAGGTGATTGGGTGAAGATGAAACCAGCAACAACGATCTAAGTGTGAGGCATCATCGTTTAAATCTGCTCCAGCAGTTAAATAAACTGTTTAAGATAACGTTAGCTTGATATGTTAGCTTCCTATGCCACCATTGTTATCATCTAATGGTGCGTTCGCTTTCTCCTTGGAAATTCTAACTTCCCAGTAGGAAAAATCAAAAGAAAAAGGACGGCAAAAGGAATGAAGATACACAGTAAATTTATTTCACAGTAAAGATGTTTGCTTCAGTTTAATGATCAGCTTATAAAACTACAAGGATGATGTTAAAATACAAACAGTTGTATGTTATTTATCATGATATTTATCAAATATGGTTATATATTGAGAAAAATATATATTTAATTATAAAAGAGAATTAAAAATATTAAACACTCAAAAGTATCGAAAATTGGTACCGTTAAGTACCGGTATCGATTCCTAGGTACGGGGAATTAGTACTGGATCGATTCAAATGTCAAAGGTACCCATCCCTAGTTCTAAGTATGAGTATGTTTATGTTTATTTATTTGGCAGACGCTTTTATCCAAAGTGACGTACAATTTTTAACCTATAGGGCATGTTGTGATCTGTAGGGGCAACCGGAGTACCCGGAGGAAACCCACGCATGCATGGGGAGAACACGCAACTCCACGCCGAAAGGCCACAGCTGAGTTTCGAACCTACAACCTTCCTGCTGCGAGGCAACAATGCTAACAACTGCGCCACCATGCAGCCCACTACTCACTAGTAATTTACCTGTTCTTTGTACTGATGATGGTGCGTTTGAAGGAAAAGGAAGCTATTTAAAACTGAAACCTGTTTGTTCTGGACAGCCACGAGGCGTCAGCACGACAGATTGTGATTTAGCACCTCTGTCGTTTCCAGTGATATCAGCCCCATATCGTATAGCACAAACCGGAGGATGTGAGAAGAAATATCCATGGGAGGGACTTTGTAATTTAAGCATGCGAGGGATGACTGACAGGAGGAATTAAGATGGGCTGAGGTGACAGGCAGCTGGAGGATTGGCTCCCGATTCACACATGAAGGGTACAGTCAGTGAGAAAAGGAGTCAGTGGTTAACCATGACACTAAATCAGGACTCTTGGCTATTTAAAACCTGTTTGGTTCCTCGTGCTGACTCAGTGCTTGATCTTGTGCGACATTTCACCATCAGACAGAAAGAGAAGGAGACATTTCCCTATTTGCTGAGATTAGTGAGGACTGACGTTCGTTTAATCATAGAAATGATCCCAGAGTGAGTGGGAATTAAGATTAAAAATGATACAAAAGAACTAAATAAAATACCGATTGCATCATGTTCCAAAGTAGCAGAAAGGTAATACAAAGAAGAAAATAATGGCTAGTGAAAGAGAGGAGACGCAAGAGTGGACAAACAAAACAAACAAACAAAAAAAAAGCTTTCACCTCCCTGAATGTTCTAATTCTCTGTTCATTTGTGAGATGAAAGACAAGCAATTGTTGTATCCTCAAGCTTGGAAACGGATCCACGGTCTATTACGACTCGCCAAAAACCTCCATTATGTTCTCAATAATAGCCTCAGCGGATGGTGAATGTTCGGAGGTGCTTGGAAGTGATAGCTGTTCAGGATTGGCTTACACAAAAGATTAAAACCTGCCATGAAGGTTGCTCAACCTATGACACACTCTGACTTCATGAAACACTTTTCATGTCGGGGGAAGTGCACACTAACCTTAATGAGGCAGGCGTTAGTCACCACCTGCTTGGGATCGACCACATCCACTAGAGGCTCTTTAATGGCCACGTTTCGAATGCAGCTCATGTCGAAGCCGTACACGTTTTCCCACCCTGTGCAAACAAAAACACGTCACACATGAGGATGAAATGCAGTTTCTTGAATTTCCTTGTGGCTGCATCTCACTGTTCTCCCTGTTCCTGCCAAGCATTTGGTACAAAAAAGGATATCAGATAGATAAAAAAAAATACAGCGCTTAGTGTTGCCAAGAAGAACTATCTCTTGTTTCTATTCCACCTCCATGGATGCAGACAAATGTTCCTGAAAATAAACCTCCTCCAGTATGTCTAGGAGCCTTTTTTATATTCTAATTTGGACTAAAAAAAAACACCAAACAACCTTTACCTCCCCTGTTCCCAGGGGGCCAAACACAATGTATGATGGAGGAACGTACCACCAACGCATAGATGCTAAAATTAAAGACAAATTGAAGGTTTTGGGCAGATCTTTTGAGAGTTGTCAGAATGAATGTACCTCTATAGTTGTGCTTATGTAAGAAGGCCACCTGTGCAGTAAAAGGATGCTCAGTGGGAGTCATTGAGCAATTTAATGTCGATACTAGACTAAGTGGCACCTTTATATTGGTGCCTTGGTCTGGATCACAAGGTTTAACGCAGAAGCTTGCTCCGGCAGCTGTCTGAACACATGCAGTGGTTTTAAATCAGTGATCTGCAGAAATTCTAGCAAGTGTTTCTTCTGCATGCTGGAACTAACGGGGTTAGGCTCCTGTAAATGGAAAAAGCTGTAAAATTAATTATTTCGATTTTTTTTGTTGCTTAGGCTTTCACGTGCACATAAGGCAACATAAGGCAAGTAAAATTAAAATTATTTGTCCCCAAATATTCCAGAATCTTGCACATTAGCTGCTTGCTTTGCTAAATCTAGTTTTTGCTAGCTTAGCAGTACCACTGTAGATCATATGTATTTACACTAAAGAAGAGAAGAGACCTTACTACTTCTGTTCTGGGACAGACGTTTTCTACGTGATGTTCATTTTTAGGTTGTTGCATGTGAATACCAATAAAGAAAAACAAAATAAAACAGTTAAAAACAATGGAATGGGTTAAATGACAAACCACGGTGCAGTTATCAAATCAAATCAAATCAAACTGTATTTATATAGCACTTTTCATGCATAGGATGCAACAAAAAGTGCTTAACAGAATAAAATAACCCATATAACCCACAATCCCTCTCTTTCCCACACTTAAAACAATTGTGACAGTTTCATCCCCAATCCACAAACCATTCCCAGGCACACACACACACACACACACACACACACACACACACACACACACACACACACACACACACACACACACACACACACACACACACACGCACACGCACACACACACACACACACACACACACACACACACACACACACACACACACACACGTCCACATAACACATTAAACTTCCCATATAAACAGATGATTGTGACGTTTGCCAAGTTCGTTTTCAAAGAGCTGTGCATTAAAGTAATCAATATCTGACCTCAGACTTTAAAGAACAGACAAACACGAGACAATACATCAGTTGTAGATTTGTTAGAAACAGTTTAGTAAAATTAAACGTCATCCCAGTAAAACATAGACATTAGTGTTTTAGCTCTGGGTTGTTTATTATAGTGCTGATTGCTTCTCGCTGCTATGAAGGGGAGTTTTAGTATATGATGCATCTGTAAGCTTTTTTTTTACTTTGCAATGGAATGAATGGGAGCAGAGACTATAGGTCTACTCTGACCATTTCTTTTTTTTTTTTACTCTGACCATTTCTATAAAAACATTCTGAAAGGTTTTGATTAGATTTTCTTTCTAAATGAGACAGAATAATACTGCCTACCTTAGAAATGGCAGAGCTAATAGCTAATTAAGCTGACATCCATGACCTTCCATCAGTGTTTGATTCAGCTCTTTTGCTTTCGGTTCTTGTCTCACATCTAAAAAGCATTTAAAGCAAAAAATAAACTGCTGTTCCTTCAGGTTTTGCATACAGCATTTCTGATTATCTTTCATCTGGTTTCTGTGGATCTCATTTCACTAAATTGTCTTCTGAAAGTGCCAGTGATGCGGCGATCAAAGAGAATGTTCTGATCTAAAGCTGTTGAACCGTACCTCATATTTTGATACTCACTGACACATTATAGGCTGAGACAGTGCGTGGGTAAGTTGGACCATTGTGTTGAAGTAAATTTCTTCAAATGTGTTAGAGATAACCTTTTTAGTGCCTGCTTTAAGTCTTCTATGAATTTTCACAGCTACGGTGTGCCACAAGGCTCTGTTTTAGGACCCATATTTTTTCTGTTGTTCCACAGCATATCTTAACAAACATATTTTATCTCTGCTATGCAGATATAGTTTTGTAGTAAATCTTTCTTAAGTGCCAATATTTATGCTTATGATGTTGTGCAGAAATGTTTGGAAAACTGAAGTCCTTGTTTATGTCCCCTGATAGATAATTTTCCTGAGACGGTGGAAGTTTGGATCCGCTTGCCAAATTTACTATCGATCACAACATTATCTTATTTTGGATTCAGCTTTCACATTGGATGTTTACGTTAAACGTCTGGTCCTGTTTTGTCATGTTTTCACCATCTTAGAAACACTGTCAAGTTCCAATAGGTCTCACTTTAAGCTTGTTCTGTTAGTCTTCTCAGACTCCCCACAGAAGGGGTCTGCAGCCTGAAGCCCTGGAGTCGAATGTTGCACTTCAACCCCATGAAACTAGCTGCTTTAACATGAGTAATGTTTAAATTTAAACAAAATAAAGGGCAGCTTTTGCAATTATTTCATCCAACCCTTTGCAATCTCTGCATAGATTTTCCACAGCAGAATTACTTATAACAAGTTGGTTGCTTTTGTCATTTCCCATCTTTATACCCAAATGAGTCGAAAATGTATTGAGGTTTGGATTGCTATAGCTCTAAATGGTTCTTAACAACAAAAGCGTCATTTTTGGTTAGAAATGATATGGTACATTATCTTCATTTTGGAAAACACTTTAAAAACATATACCAGTGCCAAAAGAATTTTATATATAGAAAGGATAATAACATTTTATAAAACATTTTGTTTCGATAATAATGGTTGAGTAGATTTTATGTCACTCTACAGATTACATTTGGTAGCAAACATGGTAAAAATGTATAGTTTTCAGACAGCTGGCCTACGGGCTTCTACGTCCTCCAAACATTTACAGATCACATGATTTCTTTCTCAGTTGACTTCCTGTCATTTTCAGTCTGCTTGGACTGCGTCAATTACATTTTCTGTTAATTCACATAGATTAAAAGGTAAATAAAAAGGTTTATAGATCAAGTTACTGATTTTATCTGCATAGTAGACGTTCTGCAATGAGAGTGAGAGAAAAAATAAGTGTTACTCACAATGAATCTTAAAGTCCTTGTACTGTCTGTCCTCGATGGCTACCACGTAGAGAGCTGCTCTGTCTGGGAACATCAGACCTCCAGGTTTCTGAATACAAGAAATACTTCAGGCATTCAAAGCATAGACACAAAGACCATCCATCATCTTTATTGTTTGCACACCTGGCATGTAATCTAGAATCACATGTGGTGAGTTTAAAGCCCTCTGGCAGCAAGCGAGGTTAGAAACCAGATCATTCAAGTGTAACCTCAGCATCTGGGCTGCAGACACAATCTAGCAAACAGACAGCAGGTCCTCTCCATTCATCACTGTCGCATCTTTTATGAGTCAATAACTTTGTCTGCCCATTCAGCCCGTCAAACATGCCCACACGTAAAGCCCCAGCCACCATACCAGCCACTTGTCCCTGGCGAAGATGACCGTGTTTAACATGGACTCGTAGAAAAGACAGTAACCCATCCACTCAGAGACGATGATGTCCACTTTCTCCACAGGAAGCTCCACCTCCTCCACTTTACCCTTGAAGATGGTAATGACTGTGTTGTGGAGGGAAACAAACAGCAGGAGACAAATTGCTTTAAATTCTCTTCATTTGAAAAATGCTAATTAGACAAAGATTCACCCTGTTTTTCATGGTTTTGTAGTGTTTTCTTGATTTACCCCTTTAGTCTGATTCATGATGAAGAAAACAAGGATATGGATGTGATGAAGAAGACATTGAAGTAAAGCAGATAATATACATGTCTGCTTTATCAGGTAGGGCAATTTCACCATAACACTGAAAATAATAATATTTATTCTAGTAGTCTTCTTCATTAATAAGTATATATTTCAAGATAAAATGTACAAATTTAGGTAAGATGTTCAGGTAATAAAGACCAATGTCTGTCATCAGCCCAGCAGCTCAGGGTATCGTAACAATCAGAACGAGCTCCAGTGAGCGGAAGTTTGATTGATGCCAGAAATTATGGATATTTGACAAGAGAGATGATAATGATAATAATAATACATTTTATTTAAAAGCGCCTTTCAGAACACCCAAGGTCACTTGACAGAAAGCACTTAATAAAATACAATTAAAACAATAATAAAACCCAGACAAGAAAAATAAATAAATAAATAAATAAAAACTCCTCCTTGAACCGTCACCTTATCGTGGTGGAGGAGTTTGAGTGCCCTAATGATCCTAGGAGCTATGTTGTCTGGGGCACTTAGTGCCCCTGGTAGGGTCTCCCATGACAAATTGGTCTTAGGTGAAGGGTGAGACAAAGAACGGTTCGAAGGATCTTTCATGGCGGTTAAAACGAAGAGTCGGAGTACCCGGCCCGGAGGGTTACCGGGGTCCCACCCTGGAGCCAGGCCTGGGGTTGGGGCCCGTGAGCGAGCGCCTGGTGGCCGGGCTTTCGCCCATGGGGCCCGGCCGGGCCCAGCCCGAACCGGATACATGGGCTCGTCCAACTGTGGACCCACCACCCGCAGGAGGAACATGAAGGGTCCGGTGCAATGCGAATCGGGTGGCAGACCAAGGCGGGAGCCTTGGCGATCCAATCCCCGGACAAGAAAACTAGTTTTTGGGACATGGAACGTCACCTCGCTGGCGGGGAAGGAGCCGGAGCTTGTGGCAGAGGTTGAGCGGTACCGGCTAGATATAGTCGGACTCACCTCGACACATTGCATTGGCTCTGGAACCCGAGATCTGGAGAGGGGTTGGACACTCTACTTTGCTGGAGTTGCTCCGGGTGAGAGGCGGAGGGCTGGGGTTGGCTTTTTGTTAGCCCCGAGACTCTCTGCCTGTGTGTTGGGGTTTACCCCGGGGGACAAGAGGGTAGCTTCCTTGCGCCTTTGGGTCGGGGAACGGGTCCTGACTGTTGTTTGTGCTTATGGGCCAAATATCAGTTCAGAGTACCCACCCTTTTGTGAGTCCCTGGGACGAGTGCTAGATAGTGCTCCATCAGGGGACTCCATTGTCCTGCTGGGGGACTTCAATGCTCACGTGGGCAATGACAGCTTGACCTGGAGGGGTGTGATTGGGAGGAACGGCCCACCTAATCTGAACTCGAGCGGTGTTTTGTTATTGGACTTCTGTGCAAGCTGCAGTTTGGCCATAACGAACACCATGTTCGAACATAAGGATGTCCATCAGTACACTTGGTACCAGGGCAGCCTAGGTCGCAGGTCGATGATAGACTTTGTAGTCGTATCATCTGACCTGCGGCCGTATGTTTTGGACACCCGAGTGAAGAGAGGGGCGGAGCTGTCAACTGATCACCACCTGGTGGTGAGTTGGATCAGATGGCAAGGGAACATGCCGCGTAGACCTGGCAGACCCAAACGCATAGTGAGGGTCTGCTGGGAACGCCTGGCAGAAGAACCTGTCAAGACGGTCTTCAACTCCCACCTCCGGCAGAGCTTTGACCACGTCCCGAGAGCAGTGGGGGACATTGAGTCCGAGTGGGCCTTGTTCCACTCTGCGATTGTCGAGGCGGCTGTTGCTAGCTGTGGTCGTAAGGTGGCCGGTGCCAGTCGTGGTGGCAACCCCCGTACCCGCTGGTGGACACCAGAGGTTCGGGGAGCCGTCAGGCTGAAGAAGGAGGCCTACAGGGCGTGGCTGGTCTGTGGGTCTCCGGAGGCAGCAGACAGGTACCGGATAGCCAAGCGGGGCGCAGCAGTGGCAGTTGCCGAGGCAAAATCTCGGGCGTGGGAGGAGTTTGGTGAGGCCATGGAGAAAGACTATCGATCGGCTTTAAAGAGGTTCTGGCAAACTGTCCGGCGCCTCAGGAGAGGAAGGCAGCAACTCGCTCACACTGTTTACAGTGGGGATGGGGAGCTGCTGACGTCAACTGAGGCTATAGTCGTATGGTGGAAGGAATACTTTGAGGAGCTCCTCAATCCCACCAATGCGCATTCCGAGGAGGAACCAGAGCTGGGAGGCCTGGGGATGGACTGTCCGATCTCGGGGGCAGAAGTTGCTGAGGTAGTCAAACAACTACACAGCGGCGGAGCCCCGGAGGCGGATGAGGTTCGTCCTGGGTATCTCAAGGCTATGGATGTTGTAGGGCTGTCATGGTTGACACATCTCTACAACATTGCATGGTCATCGGGGGCAGTTCCTAGGGAGTGGCAGACCGGGGTGGTGGTCCCCATCTTTAAGAAGGGTGATCTGAGGGTGTGTTCCAACTATAGGGGGATCACACTCCTCAGCCTCCCTGGAAAGGTCTACACCAAGGTACTGGAGAGGAGGGTCTGATCGATAGTTGAATCTCAGATAGAGGAGGAGCAATGTGGTTTTCGTCCTGGCCGTGGAACTGTGGACCAGCTCTATACCCTTGCAAGGGTGATGGAGGGGGCATGGGAGTTTGCCCAACCAATCCACATGTGCTTTGTGGATTTGGAGAAGGCTTATGACCGTGTCCCCAGGGGCACCCTGTGGGGGACGCTCCAGGAGTATGGGGTGGGTGGCTTTCTGTTAAGGGCCATTCAGTCCCTTTACCAGAGGAGCGTGAGTTTGGTCCGCATAGCTGGTAGTAAGTCGGACCTGTTCCCAGTGAGGGTTGGACTCCGCCAGGGCTGCCCTTTGTCACCGGTTCTGTTCATCACTTGTATGGACAGAATTTCTAGACACAGCCGTGGTGTGGAGTGTGTCAAGTTTGGTGGCAGGAGAATCTCGTCTCTGCTTTTTGCGGATGATGTGGTCCTCCTAGCTTCATCCAGCTCTGACCTTCAGCTCTTGCTGGGTAGGTTCGCGGCCGAATGTGAAGCGGCTGGGATGAGGATCAGCACCTCCAAATCTGAGACCATGGTTCTCGACCGGAAAAGGGTGGCTTGCCACCTCCGGGTCGGGGGAGAGGTCCTACCTCAAGTGGAGGAGTTTAAGTATCTCGGGGTCTTGTTCACGAGTGAGGGTAGGAGGGATCGGGAGATCGACAGGCGGATTGGTTCGGCGTCTGCAGTGATGCGGACGCTGAGCCGATCTGTCGTGGGGAAGAGGGAGCTGAGCCAGAAAGCCAGGCTCTCGATTTACCGGTCATCTACGTCCCAATCCTCACCTATGGTCATGAGCTTTGGGTAATGACCGAAAGAACGAGATCGCGGATACAAGCGGCCGAAATGAGTTTCCTCCGTAGGGTGGCCGGGCTCAGCCTTAGAGATAGGGTGAGGAGCTCGGACATTCGGGAGGGACTCGGAGTAGAACCGCTGCTCCTCCGGATCGAAAGGAGCCAGTTGAGGTGGTTTGGGCATCTGGTCAGGATGCCTCCTGGACGCCTCCCCGGGGAGGTGTTTCGGGCATGTCTTGCCGGCAGAAGGCCCCCGGGTCGACCCAGGACACGTTGGAGAGGTTACATCTCCAATCTGGTCCGGGAACGCCTTGGGGTCCTGCCGGAGGAGCTGGTGGACAAGGCCGGGGAGAGGACGGCCTGGAGCTCCCTAATTGGGATGCTGCCCCCGCGACCCGGACCCGGATAAGCGGAGGAAGACGAAGACGAAGGCGAATAAATAAAAATAAAAAAGAGATAAACAGTTCAATAAAATCAGAGGTTGTAGGCAGATTTAAACATATGTGTTTTGAGTTTTGTTTTGAAAAGGGTAAAACTGCAGATGAGCTGCCAGTTAACCATCAGCACTGCAACTAATACTGTCAAGTGTGACTGTAATGATGGAAGTATGCAGATTTTCCATGCTCTGTCCAACCCTGATGATGTTTTATTGCCCTGCATCCAGACAGATGGATATGAAGCACTGGGAAATTGGATAATCGCCTGCAGCTCACCATTGTGTAGATGGTTCGACTTGATGATCTTCTCTGAATATTCCGATATACTTGAGCATTCGATCTGCAGAAACAAGAAAAAGGCCATGCATGTTGGTTTATAAAGTATTAAGATTTCTACATCATGTCAATTTTTATACTTTCTTATAGATAATTTAAATAAATGTATCAAAATAAATAAATATGATCCAGGTTTTTCTTTTGTGCTTTAATTGTAATTTGTTTGTTGTTTAATTAGACTCCTTGAATTTTGTATTGTTTTTGGTTTATTTCCTTTGTTTTTCCTCAGATTACCAGATTACTTCACTCATATGTTATCCATCTGCTAATCAGCAGCTGCACATAGCAGGTAAGTGGTCCTTAGTTTCTCAAGTCAGATCTTCTTGTTTGCAGCTTGTTTCCTTCATTCTGCAGCTCCCAGTATCATTCACCTTTTGTTTCCCTGTTTAAAGTTATCCTTGTTATACTTTTATCAACTTTTGACTTCTTCTTCTTCTTCTTCTTCTTCTTCTTCTTCTTCTTCTTCTTCTTCTTCTGCTTCTTCTTCTTCTTCTTCTTCAGTTAATCCACTGGGGAGTCAGCATTTAGTTTCTTTTTCAACACAATCTCATGAAATTTGGTGGACATTTTTAGTATGAAGCCCCTGGCTTTATTCTGAAAGACTGAAGCAGCAGAAACAAAATATACTTTAGTTTCATGGCAACAGCAATCGCAACAAGAGATGGAAGATTGGTCTTGGTCATAAAGTTAATTTGCGAAAAAATTGTGGGAAACTTGTTTAATCAATACATTTGCAGTGGTCTCTGGTAGGAATGAATGCCTTGCCATTTGTACTCAGGGCAAAAAATAAAATAAAAACAAACAAACCAGAAACGCCTGGATCAGCCTGGACAAGTCTGCCACACCAGAGGAGAGCCAACACAACAGGATTTAGAGTCTTATTTCCTGATATGTTTACATCTTGCCTCTGATTGGATAACAGCAACATGACTCTACCCCTTACTCTGTTCTGTGACGCTGATGTTATCTCTCTACAAAAAATACAAGTTACCTGCTGTTTCTGGATGCCAACAACCTTTCCCATCACGAGCCAATATGGGTAAGTCCACTTGACGTAGATCTGTTAGGTTTTTCAATTCCTAGATTTTCACAGTCTATTCTCCATATTTTCTATCAGAAGCTATTGCAGGAGATAGGTGTAGGAGACTATTTTCATGTTCTGCCTGCATGAAAATCATGAATAACCATTAAAAATTGTTTTTCACTGTTCCACACCTTTAATAGAATGTGCAGTTTGTGGATTCTTCATGGTGGTAGCCAACATTTTCTGTTCTTTTAAAAAAAAAGTTAATTATGATTTATCTTATAATTTTGTATCATATTGCACAATGGTTTAACCAAAAGCTGTGAGGATGGTATTTGTGAACTTTAAGTGCATCTACTCACCCCGTACACGTGTTTGGCACCAGCATTGGCAGCAAACATAGACAGGATCCCTGTGCCGCTGCCAACATCAAGAACGATTTTATCTTTGAACACGTGCTTGTTGTGGTGCATGGCATTTCGATAGGTCAGTGTACGCACTTCATCTTTCAGCATCTCCTGCATCAAAGAAAAAAAAATTATAACAGAGACCTTACACAAAGAAGCATGATTCGTAACAAATACAGACTCAAAGCTGCATGTGAGCACTTTCCCCAAGAAGATGGTGAGATGAAATGAGACCAAAATCCTCTGTGACAATGGCAGAGCTTCTTGAAATAGACAGGAGCACAACACAAAAGCCTTGAGGGGCTGCCTGATATCTATCTCCCTGAACCCATTGACAGATCCTGCTTTTCCTTCTTTCTAGCTTTGAACTCTTTAATCAGGACACAGTCTTTGTCTGCAAGCAGACAAAACGCTGACCCATATGCTAAAAAAAGGACACTATTAAAAAAGGTCCTCAAACTTTTTCTTCTTCTTTCCCTCACATGTGAAGGTCATTAGTTAGGCTACAGCTCCAGCAGTTTGCTGCAGATAATTGCAAGAGGCAGAAAAAGAACACTTTTACTTATGCAGCGCAGATAATGGACTATCACACACACCCTGGGCTCTTTTGTGCTATCTGGTAATAACTGGCATCTTGAAGCATGCTCCATCAAGACTGGCACTTTAGTAACTCAGCATTTGCTTCAAGATTTCAGTCCAAAATATAGTCATATACGTGCTTTTAAGCAGATTTATGCTGCTTGTTGATCTTTTTAGAAAACATAATATTATAAAATAGCAGCTTTATTTGGGCAGTCATCTTCTTCTTTACATTTTGTGTTGCAGTGTAGTCTAAAACTTGATTTTAGTCATTTGGATTCATGCTTTCTTGCATCAATGAATGAATATATATATATATATATATATATATATATATATATATATATATATATATATATATATATATATATATATAAGGATCACAAGTCAAATCAGAGCGTGTCTTTTGTGCAAGTTATGGCATTAAGTCAGCTGTAAAACTCCTTGGCAGAGTTTAACAGGAAGCTTTTGGGGTCATTGGTGTCTAATCATACCAAGTTTCCTGCTGTCAGGCTGGTCTGCCTACCTCATGGATGCCAAAGTGGGCATAGGAATCAAAGTAGTAGTCCCTTGATGTCATTTCCTCTGGGCTTAGGAATTTGGCAATCTTGCCTCTTCCAGGACAGGTGGACAGCGCTGCTACATGAGGTGTGTGAGGGACACAGGGCACATGGTGGGTAGTAGGCACTGGTTTCGACAGAGGGGAGGGCTGGGCAGACTGAGAATGGGGGGACATGACAGTCTGTTGCCGCTGTGAAGCAGGAACAAGGAAGAGGTTGAGTTTATCAGGTTCATGTAACAGATGATCATTTGAATACACATTATGTATAAAATAAAATCGCCTTGCTCGAGACTTGCTGCGATTACTGGATGCCTAAAGTGAAAAGCCGGTTAAAGATGCAGGTTCCGGTTCAGCACCACGGACAGCGAACATCGCATCCAGAACATGCATGCATCATCACCTGCACGTGAGGGTCTTTTATAGGCTGTGAGACATCCTCACTACTCTATGGTATTTCTAAAACACGAGTCTGCTCAGGGTTGCAGACTCATCTGCAGGATACTAGCTGAGGCACTTTGCTTGCAAAATAACAACATCGTTTGAATGATATTGATACATACGTGCATCATTTATAATCAGATGTTGCCTTGTTTAAAAAAGCCAAGCCAGTGAGCGCCCCGGACGCCCTGTAACCGGTCACAGGACACCACAAGGTCCCTACCTCCGAGCTGTCCGCCTCCGCCATCTTCCGCCGTAGCAGCAAACAACGCGACGAATGCCTCAGTCCCATGAGAGCCGGCGAGATTTACGCTACAACTCTTTAAAGTCCTCTAAATGTCAAAAGCAATGTCAAAACGACCCCAAAACATCTGAGAACACACGACCGCAGCAGGACAGATGGAAGTCATAACCAGGCTGTTGAACAAACCGTCCAGAAAAGTTAAGAAGTTGCTTTGTGGATCATTTGCGCGACGTGAAACGCTGGTTTCTCCATAATGCCAGTTTGATACAGGTTGTTTTAAATGGGAGGACGCGGTGTCTTATTGGCTGCCAGGCTGGAAGGATAAGGGTTTGATGCCAGCGGGAGAGTTGATGATCGCTGGTTTCACATCTCCGGCAAGAAGAAAACCCAACTAGATGCCGAAAGTGTGTCACCCTCTTTCTGGTGATTCTTCCTCCCCTGCACTTCTTCAGATTCTGCCCAAATCACACGTGAAAGAACTGGAACTCCGTATGGAAAAGACGCGCCATTCCCATCTCCTTAATGTGTTGGTGGGAGTCCAGATTCGATCAGGCTCGAAGAAACCTAGAAGGAGTTCAGACTGACATGAAGAGAATGATGTCAAAATGCAGCCTGCCTCTCAAAAGATGAAGGAATAAAAAGCCTCCTGACAGAGAAACCGAGCCCACGCGTCTTCAGGAGAGGCTCAGCTGCTGGTGTAAAAGAAAATCCCTCATAGTAACTATACTGATCACATACTCAGTATACAAGTAGACCAGCTGCAGCCCTTGTTGTGAATGCAGCAGCATCATAATTGGTTGATTTATTGGTGCTTGAAAGGCATTTTTATCCGATTTTCATAAAATCTTTCAGAAATCTATAAAACAATAGGAAACAACTTTTTAAATAAACAGTTAACCGCTATTTAGGTTCATTTTCCTGTAAAAATGAAAATCAACCCAAACAACAATGTTTAAAAAAACATTTAGAATTATAAAATGAAATATAAAAAGCTAATCTACACATTTGAAAGGAACAGTCAATATGTAATCATTTTAAAATCAATTTTTAATCAACAAAGTCACTTCTGTCTAAGCATAGTGAGGGTATGAATTAAGGTTTTAGAACATTTCAGCATGCTGCCAAATGGAAATTGACTGACAAATTAAAAGTAGGTAAAGACACTCCCTATAAACACACTCGTGTGTGTGTGTGTGTGTGTGTGTGTGTGTGTGTGTGTGTGTGTGTGTGTGTGTGTGTGTGTGTGTGTGTGTGTGTGTGTGTGTGAGTGTGTGTGTGTGTGTGTGTGTGTGTGTGTGTGTCTGCTCTGTCTTCTCGATCCCCAGTGAGTCGTGGTGGATGGCTGCTTATACTGAGCCAGGATTCTCTGGAGGTTTCTTCCTGTTAAAAGGGAGTTTTCCTCTCCACTGTCGCTGCATGCTTGCTTAGTATGAGGATTGCTGTATAGTCACTGACACTAGTCAGTGACTTGATGCAATTTGCTGGGTTCCTTATATAGGAAACATTATTTCTGATTGGCTTAATGAACTGTGAATTGGAATGTTTATTATGTGAAGTGCCTTGAGACGACTCTTGTCGTGATTTGGCGCTATTTAAATAAAATTGAATTGAATAAAACATCTCAGAGTCCCTTTATTGGTAATTTTGTCTAACAACAACGTTTTATTTTTTTTGTTTTATCATTTATTTATACATTTTTAAGACTAACTCAATTTTCTGAGATCTTTTTTTAAATGGCAGACTTCTTTCGTTTTACAGCAATATTTATTTTAAAACCACCGCATCAGTCTTTAGCTTTCAACATTTAGCTATCACTTTATCTTTTTTAATTAAATTGAAAATTGTATTATTTAAAGCTGGTCAGTATAGCTGTAAATATTTAATGTACTACTTTACAATCAGCACCCCACAGAGACATTGTTATATTTTAATTATACAAGCAGAAATCAATTTTAGACTTAAAAGCAAAGGGGCACTGTTGACCAAGACAAGATCTACTTTTAAATCTGCAAGTCTGAAACATACATTCCTATAACAGACGTTACATTACGCTGCTGTAATGCAATTCAGATATAAACAGAGCACATGAAAGAAACAACATTCGCCACCCTGCTATGAACAGCACATCATACGTTTGTTTATCTCCCCTCATGTTCTCATCATCTCCTCTAACCTTGGCATTGATGAATTCAAGCTTTAATGTGGAAGCAAAAAATAAAAAATAAATAAAACAGCTGTCTTTGGACACCCTCCCCTCTGGTTTCCACTCTGATTATCTTATTAGGTCTTAATGTGTTGTTAGTGATTGCAGGTTTGTCTCGCAGGCATAGCACCGAGAATTTCTCTCCTTTGTGCAAGTCACTGTCTGAGACATTTTCACCTTCAAATCAAAAAATACTGTCAAAACAACAGGATCCTACAGAAAGGTTAATAGGAAATGTATTTTTGATGCAACATAGAGTATTCTAAAACCTCAAGCTGCAGTAAGAACTTTTAATCTGCACAAGTAAAAAAAACACCAATAGTTTCTTAACTGATTTTTGTTTATTTTTACTTCTGTCACAACAAAAATAGCATTTTGATTTTATAGCAAGCTGTGTACTTATTACATCATTTCATGCTTATTTGTGAGCTATCCAGCACTCAGTGCCTTCCCCCGCTGAAGCTTTAGGTCACACGTTTTTCTCTAAAACTGCACCAGTTTCCCTCACATCTCACATCGACCTTTTGTTTGACTGACTCTAAATCATTCTAATTCAATTTTCCACCTGATTACACACGCTGCTCGCCACTGAGAGACACCATAAGCACAAACAGGTACTTCAAACGTTAGAATTGTTGGATCATTTTTATTGGAATTCCCTCACAGCTAGTGTTTAATACAGGTTTAAGTTTCATAAGGTTCCTGCTTCGTTTTGTTCTTTATTCTGAAGACTTTCTCTTGTGATAAGGTGTCATTTTCTTTCTCATACATATTTCTTTTGGAATCTTGAGTCAAGAGTAATTCATTTTGAACAATGTAAGAAAAATAGATTTGTCAGAAGACTAACTGATCTCCTGGCCTGCAAATGAAAGACAAAACACAATGAAACACATCAGGTTTTAGTCACCGTTATGAATGAGCCTCACGATCGGTCGTGTTTGAGAACATTGGCCCACGCGTTTCAGTCCTGCTTCTACTTTATCACACACACACGCACGCACAAACACACACACCAATCTGTGTGGGGGCAGGCTGGTGTCATGAGTGAAAGAGGTGGGCAGGCTACTACTGAGTGATGTACAAGCCTCACGAAGCTGTTAAAAAGCTGGGAGGGTGTATCCTGTCAAGATCCTTCTCAACCCATTATTTTTTTAACTAGCTGTTTTGTTTTTTAGGTTTTCCAATAAAATCTGTAGAGAAGATGCTGATGGGAGCTTGATTACTTCAGATAATAAAGGACTACGCAGCCTGCCGCCGTATCAAAAGGTCCTGCATGATCTTTTAACACTTGTAATATGTGTTGGGGATGACTCTTAACCATAATGACACTAAATTTTTGCTCTAACAGATGACACACAGAGTGGCTTCAGCCCTTTTGTGCACTTCAAGTTGCAGATGTGCATCCGATGATACATTTCTGAGAGTTTTATTGAAATTATCATTTGGTTGATGTGATATTGCCTCTAGCAGGCAGGCTGACGCCAACAGTTGAGGCTAAAGTTCTCATTCTCTGAAAAATTGTGTGATGCTATCTTATTTTTTTTAAACAGTCAGTCACTCTGAGTTGCATTCGCATGCTGAATGTAAAGCATTTTCTTCAACCCTCATTGCCTGCATTAGCTGCAGAAAGCAAACAAACAGGAAAACGATGGAGCAGAAAAGCCGGTCTCCTCTAGGTCAAAGATAGGATTAATACTCATGGCACCGTCCATCTTGGCTTGCGACTGTGGAATGCTGTGTTGATTGTGTGGCCAGGAGAGAGCAGAGTGCATCTCGGCTACTAAAAGCTAACCACTAGCATTAGCTACTCTAATGGTAATATGGTAGTAGTTGAGTAGTGCTCAGATGAGCTTGTTTCAGGAATTTGCAGAGTGTCAGAAGAGAGCTTAACACGACAGGATTTGGAATCATTTGGACATATCTCCTCTGATTGGATAACAGCAATGCGACTCTACCACTGAGTCTGTTTGCTCTGGCACATGGATATTTTATCTCCACAAATAACATAAGCCTGGAGGAGCTCCGGCCGTGTGGTGGAGTTGCTAATGCTAACAGTTAGCTTCTACTAGTCGGGATGTTCTCTGCTGTTTCCTGGATGCTAAAACCTCAACAGTCTTCCTCGTCTTGAGTCAAGATGGGTGAGTCCATGAATGTTAAGTGACAGTGTGATGTAGATCTGTTAGGCTTTTCTTAGAGTTTCACCGTCTATTTTCTATCAGAAGCTAATGCAGGCGATAGGTGTAGGAGACTATTTTCATGTTCAACCTATATGAAAAACTCAGAGTTACCGATTATAATCAGGAATAATCATATAAAAAATGTTTTGTCCGTGTTCCACACCTTATGTGACACTAGCTCAATACACAAGTGTAAGGGGATGTTCTTCGTCGGCACAGACTGAAGAGTGCGGGGGGTTCTAGAGTTGGGTTGCTAAGCCATTTGAGCCAAATCTTGCTGTTGCTTTAGCAACCACAAGCTACTACCTGGCGCCTCCCATGGCTCAATATTTGTAAAATTGACTAAGTTAGTGACTTTTTGTGCTGGTTAGTTGGCCAGTGACTTGTAAGAGACTCTGCTAAAAGAGCAAGTTGATGTTAATCAACCTAATGGCAAACTGACACAGTTGATTGTGGTGGTCATCTTCATGTTTATTTCAAAAGTTATAGGTATACATCCACTGATCACTTTTACAGTTTCGCATTGTAGCATTAAGGATCGACTGCATATATATTAAATGATCAATAAGATGTGATATTTAATATAAATATGAAATACTAATCTGATTGGTTTTTGAATGTTTAATCAGAAGACTTTAGTTTTTTGACTTATTCAGGGAACACACACACTTCACATTAATTCAGACAGAGTCAAGAATATAGTTATAAAAATGAATTTAATTCTATTTTCCCAAACTAAATGATTGTACATGGCAAAATATGAATGAAATGATGGTTGTACAGCTAACAGATGATGAATGGAATGATGGAATGTAAGTTAGATGTTAAAGCAAAACCTTCTAAGTATCTGAGAGATCTTGTGATGTCTGGTTTGTGAAATTAATTTGGCTGTATGGTTTGATAAGCTAGAGATTATTATTAAAAACCATCCAATGCCATTTGTGCCGAGTCTATGCACCCTTGTGTGGAGGTGCCCAAGCGATCCAGTGGGTTGGCAACAGAACTCGTGAGTAGCTCTGATACGACCCATCTGGTCTAAGATACCTCCAGGTGACGGCAGGAAGCTGGAATGCTTATTTTGTGTCTGAGGCTGTTCGGTGGCAGTACATACCTAAATGATTGCAAACAAGCATTACTTTTGTGTTTAAAGAGCAAGTAACGTCTAAATAAACTTTTTTTTTCGCTGATGAGCTGTATAAATGAGTGTCTAATAGTGTTTTAAATGTGTGTATTCATTATTTTAGCATTTTGGTGCATTTTCTTTAAAAATTAGAAATTCTGCCTAAATACCACAGTATAGCGCCACCTTCAGCTTAAAACATAGAGTTTGAGTCATTTTGAATAAATTTTAGCCAATGGCTAAAGAGAAAGATACTACGTAAACCAGTAGAGTACTACGTAGCAGCTCTCTGTCAAAGTTATGAAAGCATCGAGAGTCTCGGCCACGCCTTGTGGCAAGTTGGGAGTTGGATTTGCAAGCGAGTGTAGGACAGTTAGCAGTAGATCAGCATTAGCATATAGCATTAGCATATCCTAATCTTTAGCATAGCTTTTAGTGTTATACATACTTATTTAGTGTTAGCTTGGCTGTTGGATATTGTAGTTTAGTTAGTGTTTGGCTGTTAGTGTAATTAGGAAAGTAGTTCGGGTTTAGTGCTCCATATCGTGTTAGTGTGGTGAGAAGGTGTAGTGTAGTGGGTTCGGTGGCTCTGTGGGGTTGCACTCCTTTCCGCTGGACTTAGAAATTAGGCGCCAGCGGTTGCGCGCAATCGGTGTCTGGAAAACAGTCAGCTCCCGCCTGGTGCTGTAGTTTGCAACCAACATTTTACCCGCGATTCCTTCGCCAACATGATGGAGTTTGAACAGGGTTATTCTGCACGTCTCCGTTTGAAGAGGGAGGCCGTGCCCACCGTGGCTCTTCCGCGATTCAGATGCAGCCTACCGACTCTGCTCCCCCACCATGGCGGGCTCCAGTCTGAGGTGAGTAAGCTAAATAAAATTTTTAACATCTTCTAAAGACAATTCCCTACCTAAATGCAAAGCTTGAGAGACGTGGTTCACTTAATTTAGCTAACATCAGTCTGCACTGCCTTCGGGCTGATTTGTCAAAAATGTGGAACGGGATGTGGCCGACGAAACGGTCCACATGACTATTACTGTCTGGCTCAGAGAAAATTCAGGTTGTTTTTGTGTCAGTCCGCAATTCTGCAACAGTGGCTCTAGCTAACGCAGCACTAGTTGACATACATCATTACAGCGTGAAATCCAGCACAGCGTGACCCGGTTCTGTGAGGAATTCTGTTCAGGAGGTCGCATTTCAGGCTCTCTTCACATCATATGTGACTGACTTTTACGTTATAATAACGATCACACACTAGGAATGTTATAAAGTGCCTATATAGGACAGTTTCTTTTGTATATTATCTGACTTTATAAACTCCAACAACAACGTGCTTCAATTTTTTTTCAGGCTAAATCTATCCAAGACATTGGCTGTCAGACTGATTTAGTAGTCTGCAAGAACGCACTTGTCCAGGCTGACGTGAAGCCTTACCTGTAGCAAAGATGAATTATTTTTAATAATCTTCTAAACATTTTATTATCACGTTCTAGTTTTAATTTGTTTTACAGATTATTGTTACACGTGATTTTATGCTCTTTTAATCATTTATAAATGTGCTGCTTCTTTGTTTTTACATAGCCACCCAGAATAGAGCTCACAGCCGCAGTGTGTCTTGTGACACAGGGACCATGACGGAAATTCATCTTCCAGAAAGTCTGAGAGCAGCGTCCACACCCCTGAAAAGACCAAGATGTGAGGTGTCTGCTGTTGATTCCAGCTTCCACCTCAGTGACAGTGCAAGCTCAGTGAACTGTTCAAGGTAAAAAAAAATTAAAACATTTCAGAATTTTTAAGATATTAACAATTAAATATGTGATTACATCCTGACATCATGAAGGGGGCTACTGATTCTGGCCCTGTGACACTTGGTGGTGACGTGTGAGCTGATTCACCTGGTAAATAACTTTTACATTAAATATTTTGTTCTTTGCTATCAAAAGTAAATTAACTAATAACCTGCATTATTGCAGGACACTCAGCAAAATATCGACTCTACACCATGAGGCAGGCATGCGTTAATACACTATAAGAGCAAATAAGGTGAGCAACACCACATATTATTATTACTGTACACTGTCCTGGATTTGTTTTCTTTCTGTATCTCATCATTAGCCTGGCTGATCACCTGATAACTCCTGTCATCTGGTTATGACAGCATGAGGATGTCCTCACACACCTGTAACCTATCAGCTCATCTGGCAGAATAGAGAGAAGAGACAACACCACATATCCTGTTCCTGGAAAGCCTTCAGCCATCCTTCGATGACTGAGAACCTCCATCAGCTCTGTCTCCTGTCTGCCTACAATTATTATAATAAATATTGTGTTTGACAAGTTTTTTGTGCTGCCAAATGTCTCATTTTGATTCCAGTTTTGATATTTTAATGGATATTTATAAATTACATTGATTATCACATTTTAGTTGCATGTTTAACTAGCTCTATTGTGATGAATTAAACTAGCACCTCACTGTTAAAAGCTCGTTTTAATTTCAAGCATGTTTATGTATTTATGGACATGAACAAAAACAGGAAATATGTAAAATGAGATTTATTTAAATAATATAACAAATAAGGGGGAAAGAGTCATTGAAAGGCACATTCTTCTGGAAGCTCCTGATCCTGACGACGCCAGCAGAGGAGACCACCTGCAGACACCAGAGGATCACCTACAACCAAGAGCAGCTAGTATCAGTAAATAAATAATGAAATCAGGGCAGTATTAGTTGGCTGAACACATTACAGAATAATTTTCTCATGGGGTATTTTCATAACTTTCTATGCAGCAGACTGTAACTTGAGCCCAGGGCTCCTGGAGAGCTGCTATCCAGCACGTTTCAGTGGTTTTCCTGCTTTAACAGGTTAGATTAGCTGTTAACCAGCTCAGCTATTTGTTGCTGATTAAAACCAGGTGTGTTGAAGCAGATAAACCTCTAAAACATGCTGAATACTAGCTCTCTAGGGCCATGGAGCCAAACCCAGCAGCTAATCTAATGCTATGGCTAACGGCTACTTACCATTCAGAGCTTGTTCTGTTCAGTCGGTTCCGGTAGTTTCAGGCAACTCGCAAGCTCAAAACAATAATGCTCAGGTCCGCTTGTCTCCTCCAAATAGACTTGGTTCCTTTCTTCTCGAGTGTCTGGGTAAGGAGGGGGAGAAACTTCCTCCACTTCTAATGACTGCTCAGAGCGATGTGAGCTAGCATAGTCTTGTTACCCATCGTCTTCGTCACTGCCGCGGCTCCGCCCTCTCGGTCCGCCAGGCAACACCTACTAATGTTGCAGTTTTAAAAATTGATACGTGGGTGGAGAAGGACTCTGAGGCACACTTGACCTGCTCTTTAAGTAAGACCGTACCAACGGATGGCCATTAGGGTCAAAAATCCCTGGGAGCACAACCTCCAGCAAAATAACAAGAACATCAGATTCCCTTTCACCACTGGCAACAAGTGAATAGGTACATGTGTAAAGCAACAACGTTTATTAATTGTGAAAGTTTTGTAACCATTTGTTACAAATCAGTAAATGCATTTTGTCCTCATGGGTTTCCGTAGAAGAAAAAATGGTATCCAGTATAGTGTCACCCAGAGACTTAGACCCGTTCCTATGTATTTTAGAACAGGTATTTATGGTTAAATGTTATGAAACCACCACTATTTTTCGTCAACTGGGCATCTTTTAATTCTTTTACAACAACAATTCTATGGACATTTCTAGAGATTAATGGTAAAAACTACACAATGTCACTTTAAAGAGCTGCTGTGTTTGATATCACCTGCAAGCGTTGCAGAGCAATGTTTTGACCTGAGGTCAAAAGAAAGGATGGTTTCAAATGCATGCTCACCGGTTTGGCCGAACCAGGAGGCAGCTGGAGAACTGCTTAGATCAGGAATTGATCCAGCTTATATTAATTCTTGTTTACAAATTTAGCACCTCCAAATCTGAGACCATGGTTCTCGACCGGAAAAGGGTGGCTTGCCAACTCCGGGTCGGGAGAGAGGTCTTACCTCAAGTGGAGGAGTTGAACATCAAATCAACAAATACTAATCTGGTGTAATTTAAGGTCTGAAATGAAACATTACAGCATTTATATTCCTTTGAACACATCACCGATTAATGCACACACCACATATTTATACACTTTGGATTTAAACACATTGTAAGAATGTAATTTATGAATCAAGGAAGATGAACTTTATTCAGAAAGTGGTGGTCTCGTCTTCTGGATGAGACCTTGAGCAAAGATATTATGGCTTCCTTGTTCGGTAACAAGGCCTTGTGCAGTGCTTTCTTGTTTGGAGGCCAGACAGATGGGGTGTTTGGTCTCAAAATTAAAACGTTAATTTCAGGTCATTGGTGATGTAAATAGTGGCCTTTGGGGTATGCTACAGCATAAATCCAGCCAGTGATTCCAGATAGGACCGTAAATATTTGAAAAGAAATATTAAATAGCCTTTTTTTTGTCAGAGAGAAATCCATCCATCCATTTTCTTTACCCGCTGATCCACGTAAGGTCGCGGGAGGCTGGTGCCTACCTCCAGCAGTCTTCGGGCAAGCAGGCGGGGTACACCTTAGACAGGTTGCCAGTCCATCACAGAATCTGAGAGATATTATGAGAAAATTCATGGGAATCCATTCAACAGCTGCTCACTGACAATGATGAATCTTAATGGAAGTGCTAAAATGTCCCTGAGCATCACCAGTCAGTAGTATTCATCCACTGATGATGACAGTTGGTGCAAATTTTTTTTTTTTGATAATCCTCAAAAAAATCCTACCAGGCTATAATTGGAGAATAATCAGTTTTGGTGGAAAGCTTGGCGCTGATCCATTCAGTCATCTGTTTCATCAGCCAAATCGGTCTGGTGCTGTTCCTCCTAGCCCAGTTCCATCTGCTGACAGTGAATTCCCATACACAGATTGCTTTCAACACTAGTGTTTCTCTAATAATTTGTGTGTATCTTCGTACTTTCAGACAGGAAGCTTTGCCCTAAGCTCTCATAGCTTTTCTAATTCATTTTCAATAGCCTCCAAGGAATTCATTTAGTTGCAGTTCACCCTATCCTATCAACAAAATGCAGCAAAGCGGATGCACAGTAGGAACACTTTATTTGATTTTTGTAATCTGCAACACCATTGAGATGTTGACCTGTCCTGCAGAAATAATTGCTATTATCTTCTCTTTTAAATCAAGCTCTGGGGCTTATCTTCAGCTGGAGCGCTGTCTAACTTCCAGGCCATTCTGACCACAAGAGGTCAGTCAATAGAAGAAAAAGCTTCAATGCTATTGGATTGCTAATTTAACACAACATTTTCATAAAATAAATTTGCAAGCATCCATCCATCCATCCATCCATCCATCCATCCATCCATCCATCCATCCGTCCATCCGTCCATCCATCCATCTGTCCATCCGTCCATCCATCCGTCCGTCCGTCCACCCAATAACATTCTTATAAGAGACAAACAAAAATGCACAAGCGTCATTGCATCTTGATTTAGTGTGAAAAGATCTAAAACATTTACACATCAGTCACTTTCAACATTTTTCCTCCTTTTTGAAGTTTCTCTAAAAACATCCATCACCTCAACAAGCAAAGGCACAAATCCAAGCACCCATAATTTGGCTGAGACCTCACAGAACAAGAGAGTCACTGTTTTTGGACACAGTTTTACAAAAATGTTGGTTTCTTCTTGTTACTCATAAAACGGCCCATGCACACACTGAAGAGTATCGTGTTGTCTTTCTGTTTGTGGTTTATACGCATGCTCAGTCATGCACCGCCCCTAACGGTCCCCTTGCAGAAGAAAGCTTAAGAGAGCTCAGCGGAGAACAAAAGCACAAAAGGTTATAAACCTGCTCCAGGAGAAAAACAGTGGACACAAATGCACCAACTTGGCACAGAGAAAGGCCACCCACTATTCAATGGCATGATAAAATTTCACCTTAAGAGAAACTGTCTATTAACTCCTGTTTTATTTGTGGGGGAAAACTAAAATTAATTTCCTAGCCATGAAACCATAGTATCTTTTCTTTTCTTTCTCTGACTAAATTAGATTTATTGAGTGATAGAAGAAGGCCTTCCTTACATAATAACGTTTTAGTGGACCGGTTGCTGCCAGCCCAGGTACAAATGCACAAGCCTGTAGCTATTGCAACCTCCTAATAGTTAGCGTATTGAATTACTGATGTGGAAGACAATGCAAAATTTTACTTAGAGATCTGTTTTGGTTCAAAAGGAAGTCATGTTTCAGTGAAGATTATTGTGTTAAAACCTGAGGCACATGCAGCATTAGATTAGATAAATTAGGTTTTCAATTAGAGTGCATGATTTATTATTTTCGATTACCTTCATTTTCTTTTCCCTCACATTGTCTTTCTATAATTTCTATAATACACAAAGGTGTACTTTTGGATTAGATGCTTTTCTTTGTATGAAACCAAATAAAACCAGTTCATCTGATTTTTAGAATTTCTTTAACATTTGTGTAAAATGATGCAAGAGTTAAGCTTTGTTCACAGTGAATAGCACATTTTCCTTTTTAACTCGTTATCTTTGTTTAGTCATGCACACTTCCTTGGGAAATACTTCAGGGGTGGTATGTAGTTACACTGTAACCAGGGTTGTGCTGAGAACAGCAGAGTGGCATTCAAGGTAGCTTTAGCTCTCACCCCAGTGCTGCGTTCACAGACAATCAGAAAATGACTATCCTGATAGAACGGAATAGTAGCACGTTTTTTAAATACCGGTACGTGAAATACAATTAACCCATTTCATATAATTTATTTAAAACATTCATGTAGACGCCTCCTAATATACGGATATGGATAATATTTTTTATTTCAGCATTCTTGTATCATTGGAGTGAACAAACACAAATAAAAGCGTGAGATTTTCGCTCTTTGCTGCTTTTGCGCTGCCCGAAAGCAGAGTCTCTAAAATACGAGTTACACGCGGATGCACCACACTGGTGACTGGACAGCCTGGAAGCAACAAGCTCAGCTGGACTAACGCCCACCGACGCAGTGGCGCAAAGTTGTCGGTGTTCAGAAGGAAAACAGCAGGAACAGGAGCTGTTTATTCCTACAGCAGCGTAGCGTGGTGAGTATCCTGTTAGCCCTGAGGTTTAGACGTTATCGATGCAACTGGGGAAGATTTGATTGAACTTTCTCCTGCGCATCCACATTGCGCAGGTGGCAATAACATTTTCCAGGATGCTCGGCGTCGTGTTTTTCCATCCTGAGGAAGTGTGGGTGAAAGTCCGTCCGAGATCGTAGAACGTTTTTTTTTTCTTGTTGTATTTGAAGCTTATCTCGGTGAAAAAAGACGCGCAGTGGACAAAGTCCAAAATGTCTGAGACAGGATCATTCTGTAAGGAAACCATGTTGTTTCCAGAAAAAAACAAAACATAACAGAACAGTCAAGGGAGACCTTTTAAAAGAGAAAACCATACAGTATAATTAACTAAATGGTGTTTAATGATAATAATTAAGATTAATGTCATAATAATAGCCCCCATGTGGAACCTGGAACCCCCCATGTGTGCAGGACACACAAACCACCACGGAGCTCAGCAGAAACAGTTTCATTGTGTTTAACAACTTTTAAACACGTGTTGTTTATTGTTTACTGCCTTTCATTTGTCTTGCTGTTTACCAATAGCAGTGTTTTGGTGCATCAGGACCACCGTATGCTCGTGTACTTTTTTATATTGTGACTCAAAACACTACTTCAAAAGTTACTTAAGAAACAAACTGAACTGGAATAAAGTGAACATAGTATGCAAAACTTATTTTCTGCATCCTTCTGTGCTGAAATGGGTCTCCACTCCCTCTACACACCAAAGTGAATAAAAACCATCCATCTGTTTTCTGTCTGGGTTTCATTATAGGAATTATGCCTAAAACAAGCCTTTCTTTATTGAGATGACACATTATGGGAAATTAGCATAGAACCTCCCACTCATCTGTTGATGCTGCAGGAGCAGCAACTGTAGCCTATTCTGTGCTCCTCGTATCTGAACATATAGGGAGCCTAAGTCTCGCCCATCCATGGAGTAATTTTCACTTTAGAAGTGTGTGTGTGTGTGTGTGTGTGTGGGTGGGGGGTGGGGTGGGGGTGGGGTGTCCTTACAGTATGCTAACGGGAAACAGGCTTCAACACAAACGGTTGTTCTCCGCTTGGTCCTAGAGCTCAACCAGTGTCAATTTAATATAGCGTAATATTGTTTTTGGATGGCAAAAAGTGCTAGGGTCAAAACTTGAGTTTGGAAAATGTGGGGAGGGGTCATGTCCCCCCCATTCCCCCCACAAATGATGTCCATGCGCCCACCTACTTCTGGACCATGGGTCCCCGGAAGAACAAAAAAAATGAATGCAAGTCAGTGGAGCTAAAATGTTTTTTTTTCTAATTCTGTTGTTATGTGCCATGGATTTCACATATGATGTCTGTGAATTTCAAAGAAGCATTTTTGATACCAAGAACACACTTAATTTTGCACGGGGGAAAAGCTATTTTAGGTTTTGTGTGAAAAAAGGTCCAGGACTACAAATGCGCTTCACAAAAGTGACGTCATCGAAACAGACACGGAGAAAAACAGAGGGAAAATGTCTGTAAGTTCAACGAACTTCAAAGCCTTCCTTCAGGAGGAAAAAAAAACACCATAAATCCGGCCATTTGGTAAGTAGCAGCTACGCTTAGAGAGAGGAGATTCTGGTGACGTCACATATGTGACATGCCAATGTCTTGTTTGTAGTTGTGCTAATTACGAACTTTTACAAGCTGATAAATCTCTTAAGTACATGACTGGCGTGGTCGAAACACCCACCATAAGTTTTCATTTAAAATTAGTACAACATATGTGATCCAGGGCCTAAAGCAGAGCGGATTAGCAAATTGCTCTTTTAGCCCCATTGACTTGCATTCATTTTTTCGTTCTTCCGAGGATCCATGGTGCGAAAGTGACTTTGGCTCCATATAGCAAATCAGGGTTTGAGTGGGCGGGGCCAGCAACAACTCTGTCAGATACTGAAAAGGTTGAGAAGAAAGCTGCTAAAATCACTTTATGTGAAACTTTTTGAACAGTTGTTATTGACCATAGAACTATTACAACCTAAAGTATTTTGTCCCTTTAATTGGTCAGTTTACCACTTATTTAAAAGTAGACAAAATTACTTGTTTATGTGTTTACAGAGTGTTTGAAGTGGGTTTCACTGGAAAGGTGAATAATTAATTTAAAACTTGTTGTAGATTGCACTTTTAACAACATCAATCTGGAGAAATATGGTTCTTGTGTAACAGACATGGTAGTTTTGATGGGACCTGCTAAAAATGATTCCAGTTTCAAAAATTCCATTTTAGTTTGTGATGCAAATGCTGTTTTCTAACCTTTGCATAGCCATAAGTGTCACAAGTCATGTGTATTTTAGAAAGGCCTTCGGAAGGGCTACAGCGGTTAGCTCTGAAGCTATTTTCCTTTGTGAATAACAGCAGCAACGAACCACTCAGTGTAGTTTGTGGTACTGTTAAAGTTGGTGAAATAGCAGAAGCTGCCATGATGTTTTTGTGATTGCAGTTGTTTTAAAATGTGTGGAAAACCGATTAAACATTTTTAAAATCTTATTTTTGATTATAATTCGGTCATTCTGAGTTTTTCGTGAAACACGAAAATAGTCTCCTACACCTATCTCCTGCATTAGCTTTTGATAGAAAATAGATGATCAAACTCAAATCAAGGATTTGAAATGCCCGACAGATCTACGTCACAGTGACTCTTAACATTCATGGACTCACCCATCTTGACTCGCAACAGGGAAAGTTGTTGGTTTAGCGTCCAGGAAACCGTAGAGAATGTCTTGTCTAGTAGAAGCTAACCATTAGCATTAGCTACTCCACCACACAGCAGAACTCCTTTAAAATTGTGTTTTTTGTGGAGATAAAACATCAACGTTGCAAGTCTGTGGTAGAGTTGTGTTGCTGTTGTCCAATCTGAGGCGAGATGTCCAAATATCAGCTCAGCTGTGATGTGGCTCACTTCTAGTTCCTGGAAATGGTGCATCCGTGTCTCAACCCCCCCATCCACCGGGCACGACATACAAGGCATTCATTCCTATTAGAGGCCACTGCAAATGTATTGATTAAACGAGTGTCCCACAACTTTAGGACAGCAGAAACGCTCTTGGAACTACCTCCAGGCTAGCCATTAGCTTGTCCTCTCAGAACTAATCTCTATTTCTACTAACCAAAGCCATTCAAAGCACTACCTGCAACAGGTAAAGCAATAATTATTTATTATCTTTTTAAAGAAGCACACAAAGATGCTTAATGAAAGAAGGAATGAAGTTTGTTTCAGCACTTCATCCATATTAATCCTTATTAAAAATCAATATTATTCCAATGCTTCCTCTTCCTTCGGAATAGTTCATTACTTCTTTAGGTGCTGCTGCGGATCCTGAGGAGTTTTCAGCACCGTACACTATACACGTACGTTATAGATCCGTTTCATGGACCCAGTCCATGTTCTTGTATTTACAGAACCTGAAACTGCACTTTCACTCAATTAAGTATTCAAAAGGTTCGTATTTATTCTAGACAATTAATAATGTAGGAGCTGCAAGCTTTTTGTTTATATACCACTAGTCGACTGTAATATAAACACTGGGAACGGCAACAAGAGAGGCCACGTATCAGGAGGATATCAGCTGTTCTTTCATGTAAAAAATAGGGCTCGACTGATATGCTTTTTTGTGGCCGATACCGATATAAAACTTCTAACAAAGGCCGATAGCCGATATAATGGCCGATAAATCTCCCTCACAAAAAAAAAGCAATAAAAATTTTCTTAAACTTAAACCCTTCATTCTCTGCATTTTTGGTGCAAACTTATTTCTCTATTACACACCAAAGAACTGTCTCAATGACTCACTAGGGTTTCCAAGTAATGCAAAAAAGATTTATTTAGCAGATCTCAAAAACAACAGAACACACAAACTCAGTCAGAGCATAAATCTATCAGTCAAGTTTTTTCTTGTAAACTGTGGTTTACACAAATACATTTTAACTTAAAGGAATATTCCACCACTCAGTAAAATTGTGTCTTGTTAAGATTCCCCAGAGTTAGACAAGTCAGAAAAAGCATTTTATAACCAGCCCAATACGATCTGGCAGCAGTTGGTTTTCTTAGTTTAGCATAAAACAATGTAAGTGAATTAATATACATTGTAGTGTTAATTTTTTTAATGTAGGTGAATGCAAGCCTTCCCTTCCATTGCTTTATGCTAAAACAACTGGTTACAAAATGTTTTTTCTGACTTGGCTAACTGGGGAATCTAACAACACACACAAGTTTAGGGGCAGAAGATCCCTATAAGAATATTAAAATAATAAAAATGCAGCAGTAAATAAAACGTAATACTTGTGCTTTGTAACAAAGTAACGCTCTGTGGAAGTTAACTTGGTGAACTTATTCACCCTGGACAGGAAATAATTGCACATAAGAAACATAAATAAGAATAAATAAATAAAAATATTCCAAAACAATAATTTGTGTTCAAAGTTCAAAGGGGTGGAGCCACACAACATGAGTTCATAAAGCTGGCGCCATCTGCTGGATAGGGAGCGCAATATCGGCCATATCAGCCGTCTTTTTGGCCGATAGCCGATACTGTTAATGACCCCAAAATCGGCCGATAATATCGGCTGGCCGATAATATCGGTCGGGCCCTAGTAAAAAAAATCCAATGTTGTCATGGTTACTGATCCTATAATATTAAATATATGTGCATAAAGTTACAGCAGAAATAGATCAGGTAGCACATCATTTAAAAATATTGGTTGTTGAAAATAAAGCACAAAATAAAGAAGATTTGCTGCAACTAGTGTGGACACTATTCTTCAGATAACGATGCAAACACAAAAACATTAAAACATCATGCATGTTTCTGTAATATTGCTGCTCTTTTCTGTATTCATTGATTTAATTGCAACAAAACCAAATTAAATCTGTTCTTTCAGAACTGAGCTGGAGGTGAGAAGATGTCCGCGGTATATAAAGAGGATCAGGAGGACTGGTTGACTGTTTGTCTCAAATATCTGCTTTTTGTTTTCAACTTTCTCTTTTGGGTAAGTGACCTTTAGGAAGAAATAATCTCAGCTTTACGCCTAAGACACAGTGTATAACGTTTTGAAACTGCAGCTTGAAAAACAAAAAAGAGAGTTTAGGAGTTGTGGAAGATGGATTCGAGTTTTTAAAATGTGAAAAGGCAGACCTGGACGGCACCATGTCACTGCAGTTTACTGCTATAGTCAGGATAATGTGGAACATTTTCAGAATTCTCCATGGAAAGAAGAGGAGAGGTTAAAAAAAGGAGTCATTTCCTTCTTAGTCCCTGCTGCTTGCTTAAGCATGCACTTATTTTTTAGAGAAGAAACATCAGTCACTGTGTCCTTTGGTCGGTGCCTTCCTGGTTTGGCTCACTTCTCAGTGGATCTAGTTTTAGACGGAAAGGGGGAGGAAAATATTCTCTTCAGGCATTTCCTATTTGCCTGCATGTGAACGTCATGAGATGTGAAGAACAGGTCAGTTTGTGAGGAAGAAGTCATTATGTCCTGGCTTGATCTCTGATGTCCCAACTCTCATGTGGCTGGTTTTTGTGCCATTTTTTCTTCTTTCCTCTCTTCTTTCCGGCCTCTTTTATGCCCTTTCCCTAGTTTGCCGCTGTCCTCTTTTGTCATGTTTTACACCAGTGACTCATGTCACATTGAACTGACCCCTCTCTGAAAAGTGCTTTCTTATTTCATGCTGGGTTTTGTCCTTTTATTTTCGGAGCTCGTTTGTGAACTTTGTGTTTAGTGTGTTTTACATCTCACCTTTTCTTCCGCAGGTGGGTGGAGCTGCCGTCTTGGGAGTAGGAATCTGGACCCTGGTGGAGAAGAGTGACTACTTAAGTCTGCTGGCCTCCAGTACCTTCGCTGTCTCAGCATATATTCTCATCCTGGCTGGCAGCTTGGTTGTAGTTACTGGTTTCTTAGGCTGCTGTGCTGTCATCCGGGAACAGAGAAGCTGTCTGTCAACGGTGAGCTCAGAGTGACAGAGTGGCTGTTTGTGACTTTTTTGTAGTGGTAAAGGTGTCCGCAGTCACCAGATCTCAATCCAGCCCAGAAACTTTAGGATAGGAGATTCACTTCACGGGTATAACTGGGTGACGGTAATACCAAAATAGACCAGAGCCACCTTGTTGATCTTTGACAAAAAAAAAAGGCAGTTCTGTGGGCAATAACAGGTCCAGCATGGTACTAGCAAGGTGCACCTAATGAAGTGACCAGAGCATGCATAGATGACTGAAAAAACATTATTTTAATGGTTATTTCTGATTATAGTCGGTCAATAGGTTTGTCATGCAGGCTACGCCTATCTCCTGCATTAGCTTCTGATAGAAAATAGACAGTGAAACGCTAGGAAACGAAAAGCCTGACATCGTGACATCACACCGTCACTTAACGCTCATGGACTCGCCCATCTTGACTCGCGACGGGGAAAGCTGTTGTTGGTTTAGCATCCAGGAAACAGCAGAATGTCTCGACTAGTAAAAGCTAACCGTTAGCATTAGCAGGCTTGTGTTATATGTGGAGATAAAATAATGTTGCAAAGCAAATGGAGTCCGTGGTAGAGTCACGTTACTGTTGTCCAGTCAGAGGAGAGATGTCCGCATATCATGAAACAAGACTCCAAATCCTGCCTTGATCTTCCACTATCTTCTCCACGCTGATACAGATACTTCTGGGCTTGTTTTTACCTCGAGTACCACTTACAAGGCATTCGTTCCTAGGGACCACTGCAAATGTATTGAATAAACAAGTTCAACACCTTTAATACATGCTAGCTAAAGGGATTAGTCTTTGGGAATCTTGAACAATTGTATGTTTATGGGTGAATAGGAATTTATTTTCTCCATATTTTTCATTTTTTATCACAAAGCAGATAATTAATATTAGAACAGGGAATTTGTGGCTTCTCCAGACAGTTGTCAAGGGTTAGTAGTTCAGTTCATGGTTCCCCAAGAGAATAAAGCACAAATTGCTGCTGCAAAGATCATGAAGTGTTGGATGTGTCTGAACTGAGTGAATGCGGTTTGTGGTGTAAAGTGCTCTGGTAGTCAACAGGACTATTAATCCCATTAGAACTGAAGTCTATTCACTATGTGGTCCATTTAAATGTGCTTCAGGCAGCAAGATTAATGAGGGTCTTTATACTCAGTGACATTTTCACATGTAGTAAAGATGTAGAATGCCTGTTTACTTTATGTTAAATGTCTTTGTTTCATATGTGCTAGTGGGTGTTCTACAAGATGTTTGTTTACAAAAACGTACAGAGACCAGTGTTTTGATGCACATCGGCGTCAGTTTTGGATGCCATCAGCTTGCTCACTAATGCAACATTTGCTGCAGGTGCATAACACCAATCCAGGAATTTAACATGTATCTGATTTGTGCCAAACCTGGTTTTAAGGTGTGTCATGAGACGATGACGGATGACTCCGACGTGGCCGTTACCGTCCTCATTATTTTACAGGGACATGGCTCACTAGGGGAAAAGAGCAGGTGGGAGGTGAATGTTCTCTGCTGCAGGGCTATTTATAGCTCTGCCTATCAACTGTTGGTGGATGCAGGAAGAAAATAAAAGCAAAGGGCTTGCAAGAGCTGAGAGGTGGATGTATGGTGGATTTGGGATCTGCAGTACAGTTAGTAGTGCAAATGGCATTGATGTGGTATTAGATCAGTTCGAGAAATTAATAAGTGCATTTAAAGGCCGTGATTTATGGACCGCGAGACTATTTTTTAGTCTTACGGCAGAGCAGGATGTGTTTCTGCATAACAAAATGACTGAGTAGTGATAGTAGGAATCCACAGATGCACCAAAACCTCGCTCTTTTCCCACTAAGAGAATGAAGTCTTCACTCTTCACATAATCAGTTTAAAGTTCATTTAGATTTTTACAGACGCATGTTGTGGTTATGACTAAAGCAAACCGGTGAAATCTCCATTTTAGTATTTATTTGGTGTTTATTTGCATTGTCCACTCATGCACGTTTTAACTAATGATGAGCTTTATTTGTTGAAAGAGCAGCTGCCAGCCTCCTCCATCCATTTTATTAGTAACACGCTGTAATTTTTAAGATTATACCTCATCAGTGTGCGTTTGGTTGTCCCTCAGGACTTAGACAAACAGTTCTACACCTTGAAAGAAACATTTTTGTGTTTGTTCAATATTCTTTTATTGTAGTCTTCCCCTGCAGCTGTTCCCCGCCAACAGGCATCTCTTTGTTTGTTGTTTATTTGGGGGTAGAAGCATCTGTCTCTCTGGTGGATTTTAAAGCAGCATGATGGTGCTGTGGTCTCACTGTTTTGTCTCACTCTGACATCTGGGTCCAATTAGTTCTGTCTTACAAGGCACACGCCTTGTTTGTGATGGGTGTTGGAACAATTAAATGCAGCAGAAAAACTTATAAAAACTGTTTTCTATTTGGCTCATTAGACTTTTAGAATGAGCAGTCTTTATTCTAACCTTTATTTTAGCATTATGGATGAATCTTAAAACTCTGAGCTGTTTGCTTTTGTGTGTCACATTTGTTTTAGCTCCTTCCTTTAGTGGTTAATTATAGTAACACGACACCTCGTTCTTGTTTTCTTTTTTGACTGACAGCCAAAAATCATCATTTTAATGATTTCAAGTCGACTATAATGAGTTTTAAATTTCACATCGGATTCCTCAGGCTGTCACATTATTTTTCTGGTTGTCTGATTTCTCTGCTGCATTCCCACCTGTGTTAGACGTGATATACGCAGCAGAGGGGCAGATGATGGAAATGTATATTTAGCCATCTCAATTTTAAGCAGCTTGAGGGGCAAGGAGTTAGTTTAAGTGACAACTGCATTGATGATTAAGGAGCTAAAATGTCTAAATGAATCCACGCCTTGATTCTTCTGTCTCATTTCTCCTCTGCAGTATTTCTTCTTCCTGTTGCTGATCTTCCTGATTGAGCTGGTAGCTGGAGTACTGGCTTATGTGTATTATCAGAGGGTAAGTTGTGATTTTTTTGATTGCCCTGAGTGATGTTGTGCAGAAAACACAAAGCTAGCCTGCTAGCATTGACACTGCAGGAGTTTAGCAACTTGTTCTGTTGTGCAAATGCAACATTAAACTTGTGAAATCAGCACATTGCAATGTTTGTTCTTCCAGCTGAGCGAGGAGCTCAAGCTGCATCTGAACCAGACGTTGGCTGAGAATTATGCCCAGCCCGGGAAGGAGGCCATCACAGCAGCAGTGGACAGCCTGCAACAGGATGTATGGGCAAATTGCTTTCCTTAAGCTGGGCGGACACTGTGTGACTTTTTCACTCAAACTTCAGCTCAAACTGTACGACTTCCTCTCAGGGCAGATCTCACGAGTCATGTGCTCACACTGTACGACCCAGTTCTCGGATGCGACCTGACTGCTCACACTGTACGTCTGGTAGCAACACGTCGAACCTAAAAATATGCTAAAAATAGCAGTTTTTACACAACACGTCAGACTTTTTTGTCTTGCCTGTTGTCCTTCGGGAGTGCTGCAGGAGGACACACAGGGATTTATGGGGGTTGGATGAGGAAAACGAAATAAATATAGTAAATCTGTGTTTTGTGATCAGTTTAATTTGACATGAACACGACAAACACGCTTTCTTGACAATCCTTGTGAGTAAAAAACGTGTATAAATAAAAACGAACAACGTGTGTTATTAGGGAAATAGCGAGCGAGCGGTGTTGATGCAGGAATGCGCATGCGCCGTGAGCGGTTCTGGTACTTTTTGGGCCGCAGCTGCACGCAGCGCCGCTTCAACAGTGCGATACCCTCACGAGGGACGAGCAAAATATCAAACACGCCAGAAGTCCGTGCGAGCTCACGATTGCTGATCGGTAGCTGGTCACGTGGTGTTAATCGCCTCTCGTAACCCCCGTACACTACACGACGCTCAGCGCAAAACTCGCCCCGATCTCGTGGATTCTCGCACGAGAGGAAAATCGGCTCAAAAAAAGTGAAAAAGTCGCACAGTGTACGCCCGGCTTTAGCTAGGACCAACATGTGTGGATTTGCATTTTTTATTATTCGGTTTGTAGTTGTTTACTGAAATTTTATTGTGCATATTATTAGGATTCACACAAATGACTTTTCCGAGATTCACATCAAGTAAAGTAGTGTTTCTGAGTGGAAGAACAAGCCTTCAGATAAGAGCCTTTTTGGTGGAAGTGGATGTAACAAAAGTTTTTGCTTTTATTTTTCTGCCTCTCCAGTTCAAATGCTGTGGAAGCAACAACTCCCAGGACTGGATGCTGAGTGTGTACATTCTGTCAGCGCAGGCAGAAAGCAGAGTGGTGCCTGACAGCTGCTGTAAAACAATCACGCCTTTCTGTGGGATGAGGGACCACCCCTCCAACATCTACAAGGTGGAGGTCAGTAAGTGATGCTGAACTATGATGCTTAATAGTTAAAAAAGTCCAATTACCTTGATGCATTTTAAAGCTTAAAGAAAATGTTAGCGCTTGTATTTTTGTCTTCTGTAGTCCGTTGGAATCCGCAGCCTTTTTGTGTGTTTTTGTCTGCAGGGGGGTTGCATCACTAAGCTGGAGGAGTTTCTTACAGAACACCTTCTGGTCATTGGTGCTGTGGGGATTGGAGTGGCCTGTCTTCAGGTAAGTGGAACATGACATGCTACATCAGATAAAGGAGCAGAACTTGTGTCTCCTAGTTTTATGCAGAGTAAACAATTTATTCTTGTCCATTTTCTATGAATGCCTGCTTTTAATTTCATGAAAGACCCGCTGTATTTTGTTAAGTCGAACCTTAAACGACCCAGATGGATGGGTTTCAGTCTTTCCATTACTGGAAGTGTAACACGACACATCGGCAAAACCTCTAAGACGTCATTTTTCCACATTTGTCAACATTATTTGATTTTCTTTATTCTCCATTCCTTTTAGTTAGTTTACCCCAGTATGAGATGCACTCAACCTTTTAAGCTAAGTCGAATGATGCATATGGGCCAAACAGCCGATGAATTACGACCACCTGTCTAGGCTTACAATTATGGGGTTGCAGCCACATGGATCTGGACTTCTAGAATGGTGTTATTTTTTAAAGTAACATGCTTGAGATTACCAGGATGCAGGTCTTCAAAGCAGAACATTGCATTGTGATGGAAATTAGGATTATCATTTAATGTTTCTTTAAAAAATACTTTTCATAACCAGATTTTAGGAAGCTACTATAATGAACAAAGACATTAGAAGCAAATTATGAATAATCTATAACAATCCTGAAAGCATGTTTAAATGTCAAGGAAAGGTTGTTGTCAGAAATCAGATCAGATCAGAAATCAGAAAAACTTTATTTATCCCCGAGGGGCAATTAAAAAAAAATAACAGCAGAGCAGCATGATGTTGGACATACGAACATTGAATAAATAGGCAATAAGGAAGTAATAAAGCAGCAGAAGATGGATAAAACTGAAAAATATGTGCAAAAATCCTTGAGATGGATAAAACAGTAAAGTATGCAAAAATCACTGAGTAAGTGAATAAAGTGACTAAAGTGTCGTCTGTATAAAAGTTAAATATATGGAGAGCCCAAGGAGAGGGTTTATCGGGGGATGGTCTTATCATATCTGCTGGAGTTAAAGAACGTTGTGTTAATTTACCTTGTGTGTGGTCTGTACACTGACTCATTTTATGTCTTTGATTTTGTCCAGTAATTATAATACATCAGTCTGACTTGTGCGTTGGACATGTCTCCGTGTGTGTGTGTGTGTGTGTGTGTGTGTGTGCGTGTGTGCGCGTGGTCTCTCTGTAGCTGGCCGGGGCACTCTTGACAGCCTGCTTTATCTATCTGCTTTATAAAGAAGAGGAAGAGGACTTTGGTGCATTGTAATTTGGCTCTAGAGCTCCTTGGCGTACTAAATCATGTGCATAGACCAGGTTGGAGGCATTGAGGGTATTGGAGTGCATGTGGCCTGTGTTTGCTTGCTACGTGCTAAACATGAGATTTAGAAACATTGTGTTTAAAGGGACATTATGGAAGTTTGACAGCCAAAACATGTATAGAAATAATACATTTCTTCTTCATACATTCTCCTGCAATGCCCTGGTCCTGTAGAATGAGCCCTGGCATTTTTACTGTGATTGCCTGTTTTTCTGTAAAATCACAGAAAAAGAGAGCTGCTCGGGTCGAGCAGGCTGCTTCATGCGCGTTCACGCTCAGGCATCGCCCGTAGCATTTGCTATCAGTAGCTTTAGCAGCAGAGAGAGAGGTAGTGCCACTTTGTCGCTGTTCCTAACGCCTAGTGACAAAGCTAGCTACATTTCTGAGGACCCTTCCTGCAAATTGGCAACAAAATAGCTATTTTCGCTCCGAACCATTCTTTGAATGTTGTTTCAGCTGTCATCAAGGATATAAATCTTACAGATACACAAGATGTCAACGGCACTTTAGCCCACCTAGTAAGACGTCGGACTCTCATGCAGAAGACCTGGCTTCGGTTCTGGGTTTGATCATAGTTCATTTAGAGTTTCTTTCTTACATTAATGATATATATTTTTACAGTAAGATGCCCAAATTTTTATTTGAGACTCGCCAAATGGCATTGAATTCACAAATAAAGATGTGGGTTCAACTTTCATTTTGGAACAATTTTTCAAGCAAGGGAAGGGAATGATCTGAGCATGCAGGAGGACTGAACCATCATAAACCTTTGTTGGCTGTGCTGAAGAGAAAGGTACAGAACCAAATTATTTAATTAATTAGCTGCACGTTCTCCTGTCCTCTGTCCCCCCCCCCCCCCCCCCCCCACACACACACACACGGGACTGTCTCAGCTGTTATTTTCGTTAAGGAGTGTGCACGTACCGCACTCGTGCCTCGTGCACGAGCCTACTGCCGTTACGCTTTTAGCCTGAGGGGGCAATCACAAGCATAAAAATTCAAAAGTCCGTAAAGTCCCTTTAAATGAACTCCGTATTCCATTCTTATGTAATCTCTGTGCAGCGTGATGCATGCATCTGCTTGGCTTTGGCTCTGTATTAAAAAAACGCTGCTAACACATTCAAATAGCAGGCTGCTGCAGAAGTTGTGAACGTGTTAGCTTGAGAAAGGTCACCCACATCTTGAGAATAGCTTAATTAATCACAACTGTGCTGTTCGTGCACGTTCCTGTGCTTCACAAGAACTACCTGTTTTCGCACCTCTTCGTTCTGTGTAGTGTTGGTGTTGACAAGAGGAGAAATTCAATGCTCAGCTGGGAATGTCTAACCCAAATAGGTACAGTTTGCATTGGTTGAATAATCTGATCTTAACTGAATGTTCGCCTTATTTTTTGGCTGTAAGCGGGAGCAGAAAGCTGACTTCAAAGCTTTAGAAATGACTGAATGTTTGTACAATCCTCTAAATAACGCAGAGGGTACGTCCTAGGATCACCTTTTGTGTGCTGTTGCTATAGTTACTTACAATCTAAAATTAAACTTGCAACCAGGAACAATATTTGGGCACAGAATAAAATAAAATACAACTCTTCCTTCCAACTCAACAAACTACATTTTAACTAAGGCGACTGGGATTTATATTATCGCCAGTCTTTTTTCCACTAATGTAATAATAAATGCTTCCACCATCAGAAACAGCACAAACTAGTTTGAACAGAGAGGATGTTGATGAAAAATGCTGAGTCACCTACTAGAACTTTCTCAGAAAGCTTTTGACAGACTGAAGGATGTAATTTGGGCCTGTGCCTGTTCATCCATTAGATCTGATGGGAAACAATATCTGTTCAATCTGTCCTGTTTTCATTTGAAGTGTTTCTAACGTACATCCTGATTCTTTTGCATCCTTTATGCGTATGAGTCTTTAGGCTCCGCCTGCTTCACCTCTTAAGTCCACACACACACACGCTGTCATTGCAGCTTGGCATCCTCATAGATGTGTGCTCTTACTCACTACTTCTTGAACTAAAACAGTGAACGTTATTTCAGCTTTGTGCAATCTTCCATGTTGAACGTTGAAACCAAGCACTTCCTGTTACAGATCTGTGGGATGGTTCTCACCTGCTGCTTGCACAGGAGGATCAAGACGGAGCCTTACTGAGGCTTTAATAGGCAGATGGAACGTAGCCTCCTGACACCCGGCTTCCACCTGTGGATCTTAAATTCTGAGCTAGCCAAGCGCACATATTTTCCACCTTAGAGTCTGTAAACTACAGGAGCATCCCATCCCTTTATCTTGGCTCATGCATGCTGTGATTTGGACAGGACAGGAAACAAAAACCTTTAAAATGTTGCCGTTTACACAATTAATGCTGAACCAACTTCTGAATTTCACCTTTTTCTCCCCTAGCTTGAAATGTATTTACTCTTTCTTTGCTCGGAGTCTGTCTAGAGTTTAGGATTCTGCTGTTTGGCCCAATCCCAATACTCGCACTTACACCCTTGTGCCCTTCATTTGCGCGTTCCCGGCCAGGGGTGCGAGTGCGTAGGGTGTCCCGATTCTCAAGCCCCCATTGCACCCTTAAGCTGCACTTCACCCACAGGCAAGGGTATTACCCACAATTCATTGCTGCGGGAGAAATGGCTCAAGTTTCTTTTCTGAAAATATGTATTTTCTAATAAAATTAGTTCATTTTAGGATGATTAGTCGATGCTCTGAAAGTTTTAGACAAAACAGCAATAAAGTTAAGTTTAATTGCTTTGTTGTTTGCTTGAAAGTTGTTAATAAAGGTTTTTGAAAAAAGTTTCACAGCTACCAGCATCCCAGCATGCGTTGCGATCGATGACGCAATGCTCCTCATCTCAATTCTGCAATTATTTGCACACGTGTGTACCACACACTCGAACACTACTGCGCACTTCCTCCAAGTGCACTTCGCTGAAGTCCGCAGGGCGCAGTGCGAGTATTGAGATTGGGCCTTATTTAGCTTTCTGTTAATCTGTGCCTTAAATTCTTAAACTACCACGATACATTGGGGAATGAAAATTATTGTATTTATTTTCATACTTATTTCTATTTTCCTGCACAAAGATGTCTAAAAAATCATATATTTGTAACGAAAAGGCAAATTGGTCCTTTTCAAAATGACGTATAAGTCTTTGAGTGCTTGGCTCCACCTAGTGACCAGAATTAGTGATGTATTATCAGATGTTTCTGTTGAAATGGTTTAGAAACGTGTAGAATGACCATTCTATTCTTAAATTCCCATTAATTCATTAATCTTATTTCATGACTTTTCTGGACCCAGCTCTGTTTGTTTTCTACATGGACGCTGATGACAAGGGAAGGCTGCTGTAAAACAAAGCAAGATGGGACTTATTAGAAATATTTTCTGCCTATCGTATCATTTTAAGTTTGTTTATGTTATAAATAGCAAATTCTTAGTTTGATTAATTTGCACTCTCTTCATTTGTTTGAGATTTTTTATTTAAGTCTATAACAGGAAAATTAACGTTTGTTCAAAGGCTGCTTTCTCATGTTATTTATATCGACTCTTTCTTGTTTTCCCGATTCACTTCAAACTGAAAATGTGTGTAAATTACAAGATGATCGATCACTGGAATGTGCTTCAACTATTGATTTGTTTTTCCACAGAAGGATTGAATGCTCTTAAATAAATGTCAAAAGTGTGATGCATTTGGATGTTTAATTATGTTCATATAGCAAAAACTCCAAGGATGCATATGTGTAGAAGGAAAAGAGTTCTCCTGCATAATTAAATTCTTGCATAGCTACCCACACTGGATGCCAAAGATTAAGGTGTAAAAAAGATCAAATAAGCATGTTGTTTTGTTGAAACTGAAATTTCATGAGTGGATTTTGTCCAGTTTTGTAACATGACATATTACAAAGTAAAGATTTTTTTTACCTAACCCTATCATAGATGTATATACTACTGAGTCCGTGAGGAATGTACAAAGGCATGTTCAAGGACCTGAAGATTGAGCCACTAGAGGGCGACAGAGACTTTTCTATTTGAGGTTGTAGCGTCATTAAAACCTTATAGTTACTCAGTTAGTGACTTTCCCAAAAGTTAGACATATTATTTAGGGCAAAAGTCAATTATTCTTATTTTTATTATTATTATTATCAGGGCAGCAGTAGCTCAGGAGGTAGAGTGGGCTGTCCAGTAATAGAACTGATCCCGGTTCCCGGCAGAGAACTCTGCTGTTGTGTCCTTGGGCAAGACACTTGACCCTCCCTTCCTACGGCAGCCTCAGTGAGGGTCGGTGAGCCCCAGGCCAGCAGTGGCTACAATGTAGCTCCTCACCACCAGGGTGTGAATGTGTGTGTGAATGGGTGAACGGTACACTGTAGTGTAAAGCGCTTTGTAGTCCTCTGAAAAGGTGCTGTACAAGTGCGGGTCATTTATCTGATAATATTGTTTATTTCTAAAAAGTTTTTAGAACTCAGGAAGTTTTTACTACAGTGTTCCACTTCCTGGGAAGATAGAATTCTGAAACAAAGTACAATATATGTCTTATACTAGCTTATTTTAACGTGTCACATTAATAATCTCTTGGGAACTACTAATTGTCTTTTTTTTTTTGGTTAAAGTTTGCAATATTTTTTATTCATGTTCGTGCGTTTTCCTTAGTGAAGGAAAAGTGTTGGGGTGGAAGAGCCTATAACATGCAGAACATTCTAAGAAAATCTCAGCTGTAGTTGATAAGTAATTATAGTAAAATACTTGTATATGCAAAGTACATGCATGTAATTACACTGCAATATTAATGTAATGTAGTATTAGATTTCCTTAAGGGAAAGTATGTTTAGTAGCTCACACTGAGCTCTTTTTGTTTGCTCTATATTGCTGCCATATGACCCAGCTATTTGTCGTTGACGCACGACTTTTCCTTCCTCCTATTTTTCCCTCCTGCTCTAGATAACTTATGAGACCACGTGTCGGTTCGCAGTGATCCGTCACTGTCACCCATTTAGTAAAAAAGGACCTAAAGATCCTAAAACAGGCGGGACGTTCTGCAGCTCAGTGAGCCTGTCGGGGCCTTATCTATCCTTATCTATAGGAGGATGGCTCTCATTTCCTGTAGATGTCATGCACACCACATTTCAAACACACAGACAAGATAGAAATGCACAACTGAGAGGCTGTAGGCATCAGCATGTGGTTTGCAGCTTGTGCCAAGAGAGAGCCACGAAGAAGAATTAAGAGCAGCTGGAGATTTGATCAGTTTCCAAGCATCTAGGCCTGTCAGCCTCAGAATCATGCATGGAGACAACACACACAGTTTGGTCTTAGCAGCTGAAGGGCTGATATTTCATCAAGACTACGAAAAACAGTACTTTAGAATACTTAATTCTTCTGCTTATGTGTAAAATTATTACTTTTGTGTTTGCACACAAGAATAACTACATGCGTGTCAGCCAGCTGTAACACCTTTGAGTTATGGGATTCTTTTTTCGTCATGATTTTAAACGCTATGCAGGCCTTGGGAAGTGCACCTGTTTTCAATGTTCGCACACGTTTTTAAGGCTCTCACACATGGCGATTGAATGCCTCGGTGCCGTGAGCACGACGGGTCAGAACTTCTGTAAAACCTTTTGTGTCCAACGTGAGGAATTCACAAATCTGCCTAACGGGCTCTGACCAAATGTTCTCAAAAGATGTTTTTGTTTTCATATCTGCAGAAGGAAAAAATCCAAACCACGTCACCAAAGGGGATTCGACCCACAATCACACAGATCACCACCTAACAGGTTTCATGACAAGAAAGAACACGAACAGGTGGTGCTGTGGCTGAATTACGCAGAACAACGTCATTTTATTGTTTACGTTCAACCTTTCACAAGCAAAAGCACCTGTTCCGTGTTTGCTTGTGTTTACCATCTCATCCTGGAAATTCAACAAATTGTGAAACACTCTTGATGTTTCTTCTGAAATTCAGGAAAACATTTGTGCATCTTTAACGTCCTTTTTGGATCAAAACAAAATTTGGTCTCTAAACCCATCCAACCCTAACATGTGAGACATTAGCTGTGGCACAAACATGTTTGACTGATTGCTTTTGGCGTCAAAAAGTTAGTGTGCTAAAGGGACACAACCGGCATGCCAACGGAAAGCCTAAACCAGACCGTGGTTCGTATTTTTCTGACATGGAAAACTTTGTTTAATATCTAGTGGAAGTCTAAGCAGCACGTTACCAATAATAATATTTTCAGTGCCATAAATGATGAGTTAGCACACAATGCATTAATAAATAAGGAGCAAAAACGAGCCCAACAGTATTTGAAGGGATTTATATTGCCCATATTTAAAATGATCATTTTTCTTGCTGAGTAAATATGTAATTAGGCCCGAGCAGCGAAAGCGCTGCGAAGGCCTCTTGTTTTTGCTCTGATTATTATTAGGCCCGAGCAGCGAAAGCGCTGCGAAGGCCTCTTGTTTTTGCTCTGATTATTATTATTTTTTGTTATTCCGTGCCCCCTTTGAACAGCTTTTTGGGGACCTTAACATACCCCAAAACTCACAATATTTTGCACACTTGTCAGGCCTGGTGAAAAATTTGATATTTTAAAGGTCCCAAAAAAATCGCAAAGAAAATGGCTGAACAGCGCCCCCTACAAAGTGAAAAAAAACCCTCTCCATAAAGCTTAGTTTATCGTACAGTTATGAAATTTGGTACACTTGTAGTACTCAACAGTCCGCACAGAAAAGTCTCTTGCAACCATGGTCAATATCAAACAGGAAGTCGGCCATTTTGGGTTGAAATGGCGATTTTTTGCCGTTTTTGCCGTTTTTAGGGTCCGTTTCTGATTGGATTGCTCGATCATTTTTCGCACGATCGTCTCAAAAATTGTGTAAAATTGCTCAGAAGGGATGGGCGAACAAAATGAGATAAGGATTCTGAGTTTTCGTATATGTTGAAGGGGCGGAGCCAGGCCTCGAAGTTTGACTACTCGCCAAAAATATTTAAATTGCTATAACTTCATAACTGAATGGAATAGAGTTACCAAACTTTCTGTGGTCATTCGTCATCCACCCACAAAGTAAATTGAATGGTCGGATGATGACATCACACAAGCCCCGCCCCCTCAGGACCAAAAAGATCAAGTTTTACTGTGAAAGGTCCCAAATTGCCCCATTTCACTTAATCACCACAAATTTGTAGCTGGTAACTCAAGACAAGTGGGGGTTGCTTAGCATCACTTTATGGGAGTTTTCGGCAGAGGGCGGGGCTGTGGCGGCGCGGCGAATTCAGGCGTACCGCCTTGGCCTTACGTTTGCCTCCCATTTCGTCATTTCCAAAGATATCGTCACGAAACTTCTTGTGAGTGATCCTAGTCCGGCCCCCCAAAAGATCTGATGTGAACATCTGGTGGGCGTGGCCTATTTTCTTAAATAGCGCCCCCTAGGACCATTAAAACTGTCAGCCCCAAGCCATGCTTTGACTGAGGATTACGAAATTTGGTACACTAATGTGGTGTCTCAGGACCTACAAAAAAGTCTCTTGAAGCCAAGTGCAAAGTCGCACAGGAAGTCGGCCATTTTGGTCCAAGTGCGCGATTTAGTGGTTTTCACACACGTTGTTTGGAGAGTGATACTCCGTCGCCCTTTTCACCAATCACTTTCAAACTTCTGCTATATAGTCTTAAGACATAGAGGAAAAAATTCAACCGTCGGATTTTAAATAAGTATAAAGGTGTGGGCGTGGCTAAGCCTCAAACTTTGACCTTTCGCCACGCCACTCTTTTTTTCACAGCTCCTTATTGGACTCCTTTTACCCAATCACCAGGAATCTCTGGTAAATAGCAGCAGGCAAGTTGAGGTCACTTGGTCTCCAGTACTGGAAGGTTTTGCAAAAAGGCGGGGCTTTGGGAGCATGGCGAAATTCGCCATCACGCCATGGAAATACGTTTGCCTCTCATTTCTTCATTTATCGTGATATCACCTCGACCATTGTTGTGAGTGATCCTAGTCTGACCCCCAATAGAAAAGGTCAGCTTAAGTTTGTGGGCGTGGCCTATTTTCTGTATTAGCGCCCCCTAGGACCATTAAAACTGTCAGCCCCAAGCCATGCTTTGACTGAGGATTACGAAATTTGGTACACTAATGTGGTGTCTCAGGACCTACAAAAAAGTCTCTTGGAGCCAAGTGCAAAGTCGCACAGGAAGTCGGCCATTTTGGTCCAAGTGCGCGATTTAGTGGTTTTCACACACGTTGTTTGGAGAGTGATGCTCCGTCGCCCTTTTCACCAATCGCCTTCGAGCTTCTGCTATATACTCTTAAGACATAGAGGAAAAAATTCAACCGTCGGATTTTAAATAAGTATAAAGGTGTGGGCGTGGCTAAGCCTCAAACTTTGACCTTTCGCCACGCCACTCTTTTTTTCACAGCTCCCTATTGGACTCCTTTTACCCAATCACCTGGAATCTCTGGTAAATAGCAGCTGACAAGTTGAGGTCACTTGGTCTACAGTACTGGCAGGTTTTGAAAAAAGGCGGGGCTTTGGGAGCATGGCGAAATTCGCCATCACGCCATGGCAATACGTTTGCCTCTCATTTCTTCAATTATCGTGACATCGCCACAAAATGTCTGGTGAGTGATCCTAGTCTGACCCCCAATAGAAATGGGCATCTGAGATTTGTGGGCGTGGCCTATATTCTGAAATAGCGCCCCCTAGGACCATTAAAACTGTCAGCCCCAAGACAAGGTTTGACTGAGGATTACGAAAATTGGTACACTCATGTAGGGTCTCTGGCCCTACAAAAAAGTCTCGGAGCCAAGCGCAATTTCGCACAGGAGGTCGGCCATTTTGGTCCAAGTACTCGATTTAGTGGTTTTCGCACACGTTGTTTGGACATTGATGGCCCGTTGCCCTTTACACCGATCACCTTCAAACTTATGCTATGTACTTTTAAGTCAAAGGGGAAAAAATTCAACCGTCGGATTTTAAATAAGTATAAAGGTGTGGGCGTGGCTAAGCCTCAAACTTTGACCTTTCGCCATGACATTACTTGACTTAATAACTCCCATGTGCATGATCAGATCTAATTCAAACTTTGTCTGTGTGATCACTGACCACATCTCAAGACAACGACAATGTGGACAGCTGACATCACCTAAGCCCCGCCCCCTGACAACAGGAAGTCTATTGTTTTATGGTGAAATGCCCATATTTGTCCCCTCTAATTTAATGAAAATGACACTCAGGTCATACAGTGTCTTCATGATGTTTTAAAGACCATTCAGATCTGATAGCTTTCCAGAAAGGGAGGGGCTTTGATGCCATGGTGAATGCTGGCGTGACGCCATGACCTTACATTTGACTGTAACTTCCACAAACGGCCTCCGATTTGCCCGAAACTGAATATGGCAATGAACAATCATGCCCTTTAGCCAATGAGGCACAAACGGTTGGTGAATGTTATATAATGTCACCAAAGCTGACCTCAATGGGACTTTTCTGTAGTTGGTCACAGCGCCACCTAGATAACGTTATCCTTCGATAACTTTAAAAAACATGGTCAGAATAGCATTAAAGTTGGTCACTGTCATCACACCACCAGTGTGGTAAAGATAGAGGATTCCCTAGTGGTGAGACATAAAATATAATGGTGGGCTCAAAGGGGATGCTGAGTCAGGGTGAGTTGCGGACAAGGTGGCCGTTAGCAGTTTCTGGTGTTGGGGTGGTCGACGTTTGTGTTCTGCGGACGTGCCCTGGTGCCCCGGGCTGCCGGCCAGGCCGGAGCGGCGCGGAGCTGCGAGGGCCGAACGACGCTGCTTGCAGCTTTAATTAGGCCCGAGCAGTGAAGCTGCGAAGGCCTATTGTATCTGCTCCGTTTATTAGGCCCGAGCAGCGAAAGCGCTGCGAAGGCCTCTTGTTTTTGCTCTGATTATTATTATTTTTTGTTATTCCGTGCCCCCTTTGAACAGCTTTTTGGGGACCTTAACATACCCCAAAACTCACAATATTTTGCACACTTGTCAGGCCTGGTGAAAAATTTGATATTTTAAAGGTCCCAAAAAAATCGCAAAGAAAATGGCTGAACAGCGCCCCCTACAAAGTGAAAAAAAACCCTCTCCATAAAGCTTAGTTTATCGTACAGTTATGAAATTTGGTACACTTGTAGTACTCAACAGTCCGCACAGAAAAGTCTCTTGCAACCATGGTCAATATCAAACAGGAAGTCGGCCATTTTGGGTTGAAATGGCGATTTTTTGCCGTTTTTGCCGTTTTTAGGGTCCGTTTCTGATTGGATTGCTCGATCATTTTTCGCACGATCGTCTCAAAAATTGTGTAAAATTGCTCAGAAGGGATGGGCGAACAAAATGAGATAAGGATTCTGAGTTTTCGTATATGTTGAAGGGGCGGAGCCAGGCCTCGAAGTTTGACTACTCGCCAAAAATATTTAAATTGCTATAACTTCATAACTGAATGGAATAGAGTTACCAAACTTTCTGTGGTCATTCGTCATCCACCCACAAAGTAAATTGAAAGGTCGGATGATGACATCACACAAGCCCCGCCCCCTCAGGACCAAAAAGATCAAGTTTTACTGTGAAAGGTCCCAAATTGCCCCATTTCACTTAATCACCACAAATTTGTAGCTGGTAACTCAAGACAAGTGGGGGTTGCTTGGCGTCACTTTATGGGAGTTTTCGGCAGAGGGCGGGGCTGTGGTGGCGCGGCGAATTCAGGCGTACCGCCTTGGCCTTACGTTTGCCTCCCATTTCGTCATTTCCAAAGATATCGTCACGAAACTTCTTGTGAGTGATCCTAGTCCGGCCCCCCAAAAGATCTGATGTGAACATCTGGTGGGCGTGGCCTATTTTCTGAAATAGCGCCCCCTAGGACCATTAAAACTATTAGCCCCAAGCCATGCTTTGACTGAGGATTACGAAATTTGGTACACTAATGTGGTGTCTCAGGACCTACAAAAAAGTCTCTTGGAGTCAAGTTCAAAGTCGCACAGGAAGTCGGCCATTTTGGATCAAGTACGCGATTTAGTGGTTTTCGCACACGTTGTTTGGAGAGTGATGCTCCGTCGCCCTTTTCACCAATCTCCTTCAAACTTCTGCTATATACCCTTAAGACATAGGGGAAAAAATTCAACCGTCGGATTTTTCAAAAGTTGAAAGGTGTGGGCGTGGCTAAGCCTCAAACTTTGACCTGTCGCCACGCTACTCTTTTTTTCACAGCTCCCTACTGGACTCCTTTTACCCAATCACCAGGATTCTGTGGCAAACAGCAGTAGACAAGTTGAGGTTACTTGGTCTCCAGTACTGGCAGGTTTTGAAAAAAGGCGGGGCTTTGGGACCATGGCGAAAATCGCCATCACGCCATGGAAATACGTTTGTCTCTCATTTCTTCAGTTATCGTGATATTGCTACGAAACTTCTGGTGAGTGATCCTAGTCTGAGCTCCAAGAGAAATAGACAGCTGAATTTTGTGGGCGTGGCCTATGTTTTGAAATAGCGCCCCCTAGGACCATTTAAACTATTAGCCCCAAGCCATGCTTTGACTGAGGATTACGAAATTTGGTACACTAATGTGGTGTCTCAGGACCTACAAAAAAGTCTCTTGGAGTCAAGTTCAAAGTCGCACAGGAAGTCGGCCATTTTGGATCAAGTACGCGATTTAGTGGTTTTCGCACACGTTGTTTGGAGAGTGATGCTCCGTCGCCCTTTTCACCAATCTCCTTCAAACTTCTGCTATATACCCTTAAGACATAGGGGAAAAAATTTAACCGTCGGATTTTTCAAAAGTTGAAAGGTGTGGGCGTGGCTAAGCCTCAAACTTTGACCTGTCGCCACGCTACTCTTTTTTTCACAGCTCCCTACTGGACTCCTTTTACCCAATCACCAGGATTCTGTGGCAAACAGCAGTAGACAAGTTGAGGTTACTTGGTCTCCAGTACTGGCAGGTTTTGAAAAAAGGCGGGGCTTTGGGACCATGGCGAAAATCGCCATCACGCCATGGAAATACGTTTGTCTCATTTCTTCAGTTATCGTGATATTGCTACGAAACTTCTGGTGAGTGATCCTAGTCTGAGCTCCAAGAGAAATAGACAGCTGAAGTTTGTGGGCGTGGCCTATATTCTTAAATAGCGCCCCCTAGAGCCATTAAAACTTTCAGCCCCAAGCCATGCTTTGACTGAGGATTACGAAATTTGGTACACTAATGTGGGGTCTCAGGACCTACAAAAAAGTCTCTTGGAGCCAAGCGTAAAGTCGCACAGGAAGTCGGCCATTTTGGTGCAAGTACGTGATTTAGTGGTTTTCGCACACATTGTTTGGAGAGTGATGCTCCGTCGCCCTTTTCACCAATCACCTTCAAACTTCTGCAATACACTCTTAAGACATAGGGGAAAAAATTCAACCGTCGGATTTTTCAAAAGTTGAAAGGTGTGGGCGTGGCTAAGCCTCAAACGTTGACCTTTCGCCATTACTTTACTTGACTTAATAACTCCCATGTGCATGATCAGATCTTTTTCGAACTTTGTCTGTGTGATCATTGACCATATCTGTAAACAATGACAATGTGGACAGCTGACATCACCTAAGCCCCGCCCCCTGACTACAGGAATTTATTTTTTATGCTGAAATGCCCATATTTGTCCCCTCTAATTTAGTCAACATGACCCTAAGGTCATGCACTGTCTTCATGATGCTTTAATGACCATTCAGATCTGATAGCTTTCCAGAAAGGGAGGGGCTTTGATGCCATGGCGAATTCTGGCGTAACGCCGTAATCTTAATATTCAATTTAATGGTGAGCTCAGAGGGGATGCTGAGTCAGGGTGAGGTGCAGACTAGGAGGCCATTCGCGGTTTCTGGTGTCGGGGTGGTTGACGTTTCTGTTCTGTCAGACGTGCACTGGTGCCCCGGGCTGCCGTCCAGACCGGAGCGGCGCGGAGCTGCGAGGGCCGAACGACGCTGCTTGCAGCTTTAATTATTTTTTTTTTTTTTCTTTCTTTCTTTTTTTTTCTTCCGCGTCTTTGGATGGCCTTTAGGGGGTCTTAGCATATCCAAAAAGTCACCAAATTCTGGCCCAATATAGAAAGTGCGTGAAATTTACGTATTTCACTGGCAACGTGAAAGTTGGTAAAAAAATGTGTCAACAGCGCCCCCTGGAAAATTAAAAATACCCCTCCGCTTTGACCTTTTTTCATAGTAGAGTGATGAAATTTGGTACACTTGTAGAACTCAACAATACGCACAGAAAAGCCTCTTGCACCCATGGTCAATATCAAACAGGAAGTCGGCCATTTTGGACTAAAGTGGCCATTTTGACCCCGTTTTGGCCATTTCTAGGGTCTATATTTGGTTTAACAGTTTGGTCATTTTTCGCACGATCGTCTCAAAAATAGTGTGCGATCGAACAGAAGCGATGGACGATTAAAATGAGACAATAAAATTGACTTTTCGTAAATACTGAAGGGGCGGAACCAGGCCTCAAAGTTCGAGCACTCGCCAAAAAAATTCAAATTGCTATAGATTCATAAATGAAAGAATTACAGTTAAAGAAATGTTCTAAGGACAATCGTCGTCGCCCTCCGAAGACAAATGAATGGTCGATTGATGATGTCACATAAGCCCCGCCCCCTCAGGACTTAAAAGGTCAAGATTTACTGGGAAATTTTCCAAAATTTGCCCTTTCCAATAATCACCCCAAATTTGTAGCGGGTAACTGAAGACAAGTTGGGGTTGCTTGGCGTCACTTTATGGGAGTTTTCTCCAGAAGGCGGGGCTGTGGCGGCGCGGCGAAGTCAGGCATACCGCTTAGGCCTTACGTTTGCCTCCCATTTCGTCATTTCTAGAGATATCGCCACAAAAACTCTTGGGAGTGATCCTAGTTCAGCCCCCCACAAAATGTGATGTGAACATCCGGTGGGCGTGGCCTATTTTCTGAAATAGCGCCCCCTAGGACCATTAAAACTGTCAGCCCCAAGTCATGCTTTGACTGAGCATTATGAAATTTGGCACACTAATGTGGTGTCTCAGGACCTACAAAAAAGTCTCTTGGAGCCAAGTGCAAAGTCGCACAGGAAGTCGGCCATTTTGGTCCAAGTACTCGATTTAGTGGTTTTCGCACACGTTGTTTGGAGAGTGATGCTCCATCGCCCTTTTCACCAATCGCCTTCAAACTTCTGCTATAGACTCTTAAGACATAAAGGAAAAAATTCAACCGTCGGATTTTAAATAAGTATAAAGGTGTGGGCGTGGCTAAGCCTCAAACTTTGACCTGTCACCACGCCACTCTTTTTTTCACAGCTACCTATTGGACTCCTTTTACCCAACCGCCAGCAATCTCTGGCGAATAGCAGCTGACAAGTTGAGGTCACTTAGTCTCCAGTACTGGCAGGTTTTGAAAAAAGGCGGGGCTTTGGGAGCATGGCAAAATTCACCATCACGCCATGGCAATACGTTTGCCTCTCATTTCTTCAATTATCGTGCCATCACCACAAAATGTCTGGTGAGTGTTCCTAGTCTGACCCCCAATAGATTTGGACAGCTGTAGTTTATGGGCGTGGCCTATTTTCTGAAATGGCGCCCTCTAGGACCATTAAAACTGTCAGCCCCTAGCCATGCTTTGACTGAGGAGTACGAAATCTGGTACACTAATGTGGTGTCTCCGGTCCTACAAAAAAGTCTCTTGGAGCCAAGTGCAAAGTCGCACAGGAAGTCAGCCATTTTGGTCCAAGTAGTCGATTTAGTGGTTTTCGCACACGTTGTTTGGAGAGTGTTACACCATTGCCCTTTTCACCAATCACCTTCAAACTTCTGCTATAGACTCTTAAGACAAAGGGGAAAAAATTCAACCTACGGATTTTAAATAAGTATAAAGGTGTGGGCGTGGCTAAGCCTCAAACTTTGACCTGTCGCCACGCCACTCTTTTTTTCACAGCTCCCTATTGGACTCCTTTTAACCAATCACCAGCAATCACTGGCAAATAGCAGCAGACAAGTTGAGGTCACTTGGTCTATAGTACTGGCAGGTTTTGAATAAAGGCGGGGCTTTGGGAGCATGGCGAAATTCGCCATCACGCCATGGAAATACGTTTGTCTCTCATTTCTTCAATCATTGTGACATCGCCACACAATTTCTGATGAGTGATCCTACTCTGACCCCTAATAGAATTGGACAGCTGAAGTTTGTGGGCGTGGCCTATTTTCTGAAATAGCGCCCCCTAGGACCATTAAAACTGTCAGCCCCAAGCCGTGCTTTGACTGAGGATCACGAAATTTGGCACTCTAATGTAGTGTCTCAGGACCTACAAAAAAGTCTCTTGGAGCCAAGCGCAATGTCGCACAGGAGGTCGGCCATTTTGGTCCAAGTACTCGATTTAGTGGTTTTCGCACACGTTATTAGGAGAATGATGTCTCGTCGCCCTTTCCACCGATCACCTTCAAACTCTTGCTATATACTCTTAAGACATAGAGGAAAAGATTCAACCGTCGGATTTTAAATAAGTATAAAGGTGTGGGCGTGGCTAAGCCTCAAACTCTGACCAGTCGCCATTACGTTACTTGACTCAATAACTCCCTTGTGCATGATCAGATCAATTTCAAACTTTGTCCGTGTGATCACTGACCACATCTGAAGACAGTGACAATGTGGACAGCTGGCATCACCTAAGCCCCGCCCCCTGACTACAGGAAGTCTTCTGTTTTATGGTGAAATGCCCATATTTGTCCCCTCTAATTTAGTCAACATGACACTAAGGTCATGCACTGTCTTCATGATGTTGTAATGACTATTCAGATCTGATAGCTTTTCAGAAAGGGAGGAGCTTTGATGCCATGGCGATTTCTGGCGTGACGCTGTGACCTTACGTTTGACTGTAACTTCCACAAACAGCCTCCGATTTGCCAGAGACTGAACATCACATCACCAGTGTGGTAAAGATAGAGTATCTCCTAGTGGTGAGACGTGTAATGCTGGGCTCAGAGGGGATGCTGAATCAGGGTGAGGTGTGGACGAGGAGGCCGTTCACGGTTTCTGGTGTCGGGGTGGTTGACTTTCTGTTCGGCCAGACGTGCCCTGGTGCCCCCGGCTGCCGGCCAGGATGGACAAGCGCGGAGCTGGGTTTGGAGAGCGTCGGGGATGGAGCGGAGGGGGTGCGGAAGGAGGGCGAGCAGCTTCGCTGCGAGGGCCGAACGACGCTGCTTGCAGCTTTAATTAGGCCCGAGCAGTGAAGCTGCGAAGGCCTATTGTATCTGCTCCGTTTATTATTATTATTTTTTTTTTTTTTTTTCTTTTTTTTTCTTCCGCGTCTTTGGATGGCCTTTAGGGGGTCTTAGCATATCCAAAAAGTCACCAAATTCTGGCCCAATATAGAAAGTGCGTGAAATTTACGTATTTCACTGGCAACGTGAAAGTTGGTAAAAAAATGTTTCAACAGCGCCCCCTGGAAAATTAAAAATACCCCTCCGCTTTGACCTTTTTTCATAGTAGAGTGATGAAATTTGGTACACTTGTAGAACTCAACAATACGCACAGAAAAGCCTCTTGCACCCATGGTCAATATCAAACAGGAAGTCGGCCATTTTGGACTAAAGTGGCCATTTTGACCCCGTTTTGGCCATTTCTAGGGTCTATATTTGGTTTAACAGTTTGGTCATTTTTCGCACGATCGTCTCAAAAATAGTGTGCGATCGAACAGAAGCGATGGACGATTAAAATGAGACAATAAAATTGACTTTTCGTAAATACTGAAGGGGCGGGACCAGGCCTCAAAGTTCGAGCACTCGCCAAAAAAATTCAAATTGCTATAGATTCATAAATGAAAGAATTACAGTTAAAGAAATGTTCTAAGGACAATCGTCGTCGACCTCCGAAGACAAATGAATGGTCGATTGATGATGTCACATAAGCCCCGCCCCCTCAGGACTTAAAAGGTCAAGATTTACTGGGAAATTTTCCAAAATTCGCCCTTTCCAATAACCACCCCAAATTTGTAGCGGGTAACTGAAGACAAGTTGGGGTTGCTTGGCGTCACTTTATGGGAGTTTTCTCCAGAAGGCGGGGCTGTGGCGGCGCGGCGAAGTCAGGCGTACCGCTTAGGCCTTACGTTTGCCTCCCATTTCGTCATTTCTAGAGATATCGCCACAAAACCTCTTGGGAGTGATCCTAGTTCAGCCCCCCACAAAATGTGATGTGAACATCCGGTGGGCGTGGCCTATTTTCTGAAATAGCGCCCCCTAGGACCATTAAAACTGTCAGCCCCAAGTCATGCTTTGACTGAGGATTATGAAATTTGGCACACTAATGTGGTGTCTCAGGACCTACAAAAAAGTCTCTTGGAGCCAAGTGCAAAGTCACACAGGAAGTCGGCCATTTTGGTCCAAGTACTCGATTTAGTGGTTTTCGCACACGTTGTTTGGAGAGTGATGCTCCATCGCCCTTTTCACCAATCGCCTTCAAACTTCTGCTATAGACTCTTAAGACATAAAGGAAAAAATTCAACCGTCGGATTTTAAATAAGTATAAAGGTGTGGGCGTGGCTAAGCCTCAAACTTTGACCTGTCACCACGCCACTCTTTTTTTCACAGCTACCTATTGGACTCCTTTTACCCAATCGCCAGCAATCTCTGGCGAATAGCAGCTGACAAGTTGAGGTCACTTAGTCTCCAGTACTGGCAGGTTTTGAAAAAAGGCGGGGCTTTGGGAGCATGGCAAAATTCACCATCACGCCATGGCAATACGTTTGCCTCTCATTTCTTCAATTATCGTGCCATCACCACAAAATGTCTGGTGAGTGATCCTAGTCTGACCCCCAATAGATTTGGACAGCTGTAGTTTGTGGGCGTGGCCTATTTTCTGAAATGGCGCCCTCTAGGACCATTAAAACTGTCAGCCCCTAGCCATGCTTTGACTGAGGAGTACGAAATCTGGTACACTAATGTGGTGTCTCCGGTCCTACAAAAAAGTCTCTTGGAGCCAAGTGCAAAGTCACACAGGAAGTCGGCCATTTTGGTCCAAGTAGTCGATTTAGTGGTTTTCGCACACGTTGTTTGGAGAGTGTTACACCATTGCCCTTTTCACCAATCACCTTCAAACTTCTGCTATAGACTCTTAAGACAAAGGGGAAAAAATTCAACCTACGGATTTTAAATAAGTATAAAGGTGTGGGCGTGGCTAAGCCTCAAACTTTGACCTGTCGCCACGCCACTCTTTTTTTCACAGCTCCCTATTGGACTCCTTTTAACCAATCACCAGCAATCACTGGCAAATAGCAGCAGACAAGTTGAGGTCACTTGGTCTATAGTACTGGCAGCTTTCGAATAAAGGCGGGGCTTTGGGAGCATGGCGAAATTCGCCATCACGCCATGGAAATACGTTTGTCTCTCATTTATTCAATCATTGTGACATCGCCACACAATTTCTGATGAGTGATCCTACTCTGACCCCTAATAGAATTGGACAGCTGAAGTTTGTGGGCGTGGCCTATTTTCTGAAATAGCGCCCCCTAGGACCATTAAAACTGTCAGCCCCAAGCCGTGCTTTGACTGAGGATCACGAAATTTGGCACACTAATGTAGTGTCTCAGGACCTACAAAAAAGTCTCTTGGAGCCAAGCGCAATGTCGCACAGGAGGTCGGCCATTTTGGTCCAAGTACTCGATTTAGTGGTTTTCGCACACTTTATTAGGAGAATGATGTCTCGTCGCCCTTTCCACCGATCACCTTCAAACTCTTGCTATATACTCTTAAGACATAGAGGAAAAGATTCAACCGTCGGATTTTAAATAAGTATAAAGGTGTGGGCGTGGCTAAGCCTCAAACTTTGACCAGTCGCCATTACGTTACTTGACTCAATAACTCCCTTGTGCATGATCAGATCAATTTCAAACTTTGTCCGTGTGATCACTGACCACATCTGAAGACAGTGACAATGTGGACAGCTGGCATCACCTAAGCCCCGCCCCCTGACTACAGGAAGTCTTCTGTTTTATGGTGAAATGCCCATATTTGTCCCCTCTAATTTAGTCAACATGACACTAAGGTCATGCACTGTCTTCATGATGTTCTAATGACTATTCAGATCTGATAGCTTTTCAGAAAGGGAGGAGCTTTGATGCCATGGCGATTTCTGGCGTGACGCTGTGACCTTACGTTTGACTGTAACTTCCACAAACAGCCTCCGATTTGCCAGAGACTGAACATCACATCACCAGTTTGGTAAAGATAGAGTATCTCCTAGTGGTGAGACGTGTAATGCTGGGCTCAGAGGGGATGCTGAATCAGGGTGAGGTGTGGACGAGGAGGCCGTTCACGGTTTCTGGTGTCGGGGTGGTTGACTTTCTGTTCTGCCAGACGTGCCCTGGTGCCCCCGGCTGCCGTCCAGGATGGACAAGCGCGGAGCTGGGTTTGGAGAGCGTCGGGGATGGAGCGGAGGGGGTGCGGAAGGAGGGCGAGCAGCTTCGCTGCGAGGGCCGAACGACGCTGCTTGCAGCTTTAATTAGGCCCGAGCAGCGAAAGCGCTGCGAAGGCCTCTTGTTTTTGCTCTGATTATTATTAGGCCCGAGCAGCGAAAGCGCTGCGAAGGCCTCTTGTTTTTGCTCCGATTATTATTCTTTCTTTTTTTGTTATTCCGTGCCCCCTTTGAATGGCTTTTTGGGGACCTTAACATACCCCAAAACTCACAATATTTTGCAAACTTGTCAGGCCTGGTGAAAAATTTGATATTTTAAAGGTCCCAAAAAAATCGCAAAGAAAATGGCTGAACAGCGCCCCCTACAATGTGAAAAAAACCCCTCTCCATAAAGCTTAGTTTATCGTACAGTTATGAAATTTGGTACACTTGTAGTACTCAACAGTCCACACAGAAAAGTCTCTTGCAAGCATGGTCAATATCAAACAGGAAGTCGGCCATTTTGGGTTGAAATGGCGATTTTTAGCCGTTTTTGCAGTTTTTAGGGTCCGTTTCTGATTGGATTGCTCGATCATTTTTCGCACGATCGTCTCAAAAATTGTGTAAAAATGCTCAGAAGGGATGGGCAAACAAAATGAGATGAGGATTCTGAGTTTTCGTATATGTTGAAGGGGCGGGGCCAGGCCTTGAAGTTTGACTACTCGCCAATTTTTTTTAAATTGCTATAACTTCATAACTGAATAGAATAAAGTTACCAAACTTTCTGTGGTCATTCATCATCCACCCACAAAGTAATATGAATGGTTGGATGATGACATCACACAAGCCCCGCCCGCTCAGGACCAAAAAGGTCAAGTTTTACTGTGAAAGGTCCCAAATATCCCCATTTCACTTAATCACCACACATTTGTAGCTTGTAACTCAAGACAAGTTGGGGTTGCTTGGCGTCACTTTATGGGAGTTTTCGGCAGAGGGCGGGGCTGTGGCGGCGCGGCGAAGTCAGACGTACCGCCGTGGCCTTACGTTTGCCTCCCATTTCGTCATTTCTAAAGATATCGTCACAAAACTTTTTGTGAGTAATCCTAGTCTGGCCCCTCAAACAATCTGATGTCAACATCCGGTGGGCGTGGCCTATTTTCTGAAATAGCGCCCCCTAGGACCATTAAAACTGTCAGCCCCAAGCCATGCTTTGACTGAGGATTACGAAATTTGGTACACTAATGTGGTGTCTCAGGACCTACAAAAAAGTCTCTTGGAGCCTAGTGCAAAGTCGCACAGGAAGTCGGCCATTTTGGTCCAAGTACGCGATTTAGTGGTTTTCGCACACGTTGTTTGGAGAGTGATGCTCCGTCGCCCTTTTCACCATTCTCCTTCAAACTTCTGCTATGTACTCGTAAGACATAGGGAAAAAAAATTCAACCGTCGGATTTTTCAAAAGTTGAAAGGTGTGGGCGTGGCTAAGCCTCAAACTTTGACCTGCCGCCACGCCACTCTTTTTTTCACAGCTCCCTACTGGACTCCTTTTACCCAATCACCAGGATTCTGTGGGAAACAGCAGTAGACAACTTGAGGTTACTTGGTCTCCAGTACTGGCAGGTTTTGAAAAAAGGCGGGGCTTTGGGAGCATGGCGAAAATCGCCATCACGCCATGGAAATACGTTTGCCTCTCATTTCTTCAGTTATCGTGATATCGCTCCGACACTTCTGGTGAGTGATCCTAGTCTGACCCCCAAGAGAAATAGACAGCTGAAGTTTGTGGGCGTGGCCTATTCTCTTAAATAGCGCCCCCTAGGACCATTTAAACTAATAGCCCCAAGCCAAGCTTTGACTGAGGATTGCGAAATTTGGTACACTAATGTGGTGTCTCAGGACCTACAAAAAAGTCTCTTGGAGCCAAGTGCAAAGTCGCACAGGAAGTCGGCCATTTTGGTCCAAGTACGCGATTTAGTGGTTTTCGCACACGTTGTTTGGAGAGTGATGCTCCGTCGCCCTTTTCACCAATCTCCTTCAAACTTCTGCTATATACTCTTAATACATAGGGGAAAAAATTCAACCGTCGGATTTTTCAAAAGTTGAAAGGTGTGGGCGTGGCTAAGCCTCAAACTTTGACCTGTCGCCACGCCACTCTTTTTTTCACAGCTCCCTACTGGACTCCTTTTACCCAATCACCAGGATTCTGTGGGAAACAGCAGTAGACAACTTGAGGTTACTTAGTCTCCAGTACTGGCAGGTTTTGAAAAAAGGCGGGGCTTTGGGAGCATGGCGAAAATCGCCATCACGCAATGGAAATACGTTTGCCTCTCATTTCTTCAGTTATCGTGATATCGCTACGAAACTTCTGGTGAGTGATCCTAGTCTGACCCCCAAGAGAAATAGACAGCTGAAGTTTGTGGGCGTGGCCTATTCTCTTAAATAGCGCCCCCTAGGACCATTTAAACTAATAGCCCCAAGCCATGCTTTGACTGAGGATTACGAAATTTGGTACACTAATGTGGTGTCTCAGGACCTACAAAAAAGTCTCTTGGAGCCAAGGACAAAGTCGCACAGGAAGTCGGCCATTTTGGTCCAAGTACGCGATTTAGTGGTTTTCGCACACGTTGTTTGGAGAGTGATGCTCCGTCGCCCTTTTCACCAATCACTTTCAAACTTCTGCTGTATACTCTTACAACGTAGGGGAAAAAATTCAACCGTCGGATTTTTCAAAAGTTGAAAGGTGTGGGCGTGGCTAAGCCTCAAACTTTGACCTTTCGCCATTACTTTACTTGACTTAATAACTCCCATGTGCATGATCAGATCTTTTTCAAACTTTGTCTGTGTGATCATTGACCATATCTGTAAAAAATGACAATGTGGACAGCTGACATCACCTAAGCCCCGCCCCCTGACTACAGGAAGTCTATTTTTATGCTGAAATACCCATATTTGTCCCCTCTAATTTAGTGAACATGACACTAAGGTCATACACTGTCTTCATGATGTTGTAATGACCATTCAGATCTGATAGCTTTCCAGAAAGGGAGGGGCTTTTATGCCATGGCGAATTCTGGCGTAACGCCGTAACCTTACAATTCAATTTAATGGTGAGCTCAGAGGGGATGCTGAGTCAGGGTGAGGTGCGGACTAGGAGGCCATTTGCGGATTCTGGCGTCGGGGTGGTTGACGATTCTGTTCTGCCAGACGTGCCCTGGTGCCCCGGGCTGCTGGCCAGGCCGGAGCGGCGCAGAGCTGCGAGGGCCGAACGACGCTGCTTGCAGCTTTAATTATTTTTTGTTATTCCGTGCCCCCTTTGAACAGCTTTTTGGGGACCTTAACATACCCCAAAACTCACAATATTTTGCACACTTGTCAGGCCTGGTGAAAAATTTGATATTTTAAAGGTCCCGAAAAAATCGCAAAGAAAATGGCTGAACAGCGCCCCCTACAAAGTGAAAAAAACCCCTCTCCATAAAGCTTAGTTTATCGTACAGTTATGAAATTTGGTACACTTGTAGTACTCACCAGTCCGCACAGAAAAGTCTCTTGCAACCATGGTCAATATCAAACAGGAAGTCGGCCATTTTGGGTTGAAATGGCGATTTTTTGCCGTTTTTGCCGTTTTTAGGGTCCGTTTCTGATTGGATTGCTCGATCATTTTTCGCACGATCGTCTCAAAAATTGTGTAAAATTGCTCAGAAGGGATGGGCGAACAAAATGAGATAAGGATTCTGAGTTTTCGTATATGTTGAAGGGGCGGAGCCAGGCCTCGAAGTTTGACTACTCGCCAAAAATATTTAAATTGCTATAACTTCATAACTGAATGGAATAGAGTTACCAAACTTTCTGTGGTCATTCGTCATCCACCCACAAAGTAAATTGAATGGTCGGATGATGACATCACACAAGCCCCGCCCCCTCAGGACCAAAAAGATCAAGTTTTACTGTGAAAGGTCCCAAATTGCCCCATTTCACTTAATCACCACAAATTTGTAGCTGGTAACTCAAGACAAGTGGGGGTTGCTTGGCGTCACTTTATGGGAGTTTTCGGCAGAGGGCGGGGCTGTGGCGGCGCGGCGAATTCAGGCGTACCGCCTTGGCCTTACGTTTGCCTCCCATTTCGTCATTTCCAAAGATATCGTCACGAAACTTCTTGTGAGTGATCCTAGTCCGGCCCATCAAAAGATCTGATGTGAACATCCGGTGGGCGTGGCCTATTTTCTGAAATAGCGCCCCCTAGGACCATTAAAACTGTCAGCCCCAAGCCATGCTTTGACTGAGGATTACGAAATATGGTACACTAATGTGCTGTCTCAGGACCTACAAAAAAGTCTCTTGGAGCCAAGTGCAAAGTCGCACAGGAAGTCGGCCATTTTGGTCCAAGTACGCGATTTAGTGGTTTTCGCACACGTTGTTTGGAGAGTGATGCTCCGTCGCCCTTTTCACCATTCTCCTTCAAACTTCTGCTATGTACTCGTAAGACATAGGGAAAAAAATTCAACCGTCGGATTTTTCAAAAGTTGAAAGGTGTGGGCGTGGCTAAGCCTCAAACTTTGACCTGCCGCCACGCCACTCTTTTTTTCACAGCTCCCTACTGGACTCCTTTTACCCAATCACCAGGATTCTGTGGGAAACAGCAGTAGACAACTTGAGGTTACTTGGTCTCCAGTACTGGCAGGTTTTGAAAAAAGGCGGGGCTTTGGGAGCATGGCGAAAATCGCCATCACGCCATGGAAATACGTTTGCCTCTCATTTCTTCAGTTATCGTGATATCGCTCCGACACTTCTGGTGAGTGATCCTAGTCTGACCCCCAAGAGAAGTAGACAGCTGAAGTTTGTGGGCGTGGCCTATTCTCTTAAATAGCGCCCCCTAGGTCCATTTAAACTAATAGCCCCAAGCCAAGCTTTGACTGAGGATTGCGAAATTTGGTACACTAATGTGGTGTCTCAGGACCTACAAAAAAGTCTCTTGGAGCCAAGTGCAAAGTCGCACAGGAAGTCGGCCATTTTGGTCCAAGTACGCGATTTAGTGGTTTTCGCACACGTTGTTTGGAGAGTGATGCTCCGTCGCCCTTTTCACCAATCTCCTTCAAACTTCTGCTATATACTCTTAAGACATAGGGGAAAAAATTCAACCGTCGGATTTTTCAAAAGTTGAAAGGTGTGGGCGTGGCTAAGCCTCAAACTTTGACCTGTCGCCACGCCACTCTTTTTTTCACAGCTCCCTACTGGACTCCTTTTACCCAATCACCAGGAATCTCTGGTAAAAGGCAGCAGACAAGTTGAGGTCACTTGGTCTTCAGTACTGGAAGGTTTTGAAAAAAGGCGGGGCTTTGGGAGCATGGTGAAATTCGCCATCACGCCATGGAAATACGTTTGCCTCTCATTTCTTCATTTATCGTGATATCACCTCGAAATTTGTTGTGAGTGATCCTAGTCTGACCCCCAATGGAAATGGTCAGCTTAAGTTTGTGGGCGTGGCCTATTTTTTGAATTAGCGCCCCCTAGGACCATTAAAACTGTCAGCCCCAAGCCATGCTTTGACTGAGGATTACGAAATTTGGTACACTAATGTGGTGTCTCAGGACCTACAAAAAAGTCTCTTGGAGCCAAGTGCAAAGTCACACAGTAAGTCGGCCATTTTGGTCCAAGTACTCGATTTAGTGGTTTTCGCACACGTTGTTTGGAGAGTGATGCTCCATCGCCCTTTTCACCAATCACCTTCAAATTTCTGCTATATACTCTTAAGACATAGAGGAAAAAATTCAACCGTCGGATTTTAAATAAGTATAAAGATGTGGGCGTGGCTAAGCCTCAAAGTTTGACCTTTCGCCATTACATTACTTGACTTAATAACTCCCATGTGCACAATCAGATCTATTTCAAACTTTGTCTGTGTGATCACTGACCACATCTCAAGGCAACATTATTGTGGACAGCTGACATCACCTAAGCCCCGCCCCCTGACAACAGGAAGTCTATTGTTTTATGGTGAAATGCCCATATTTGTCACCTGTAACTTAGTGAACATGACACTAAGGTCATACACTGTCTTCATAATGTTGTAATTACCATTCAGACTTGAAAGATTTCCAGAAAGGGAGGGGCTTTGATGCAATGGCGAATGCTGCCATGACGCCATGACCTTACGTTTGACTGTAACTTCCACAAACAGCCTCCAATTTGCCCGAGACTGAACATGGCAATGAACAATCATGCCCTTTAGCCAGTGAGGCACAAACGGTTGGTGAATGTTATATAATGTCACCAAAGCTGACCTCAATGGGACTTTTCTGTAGTTGGTCACAGCGCCGCCTAGTTAACTTTAACCTTCGGGAACTTTAAAAAACATGGTCAAAATAGCATTAAAGTTGGTCACTGTCATCACACCACCAGTGTGGCAAAGATGGGGTATGCCCTAGTGGTGAGACGTGTAATATAATGGTGGGCTCAGAGGGGATGCTGAGTCAGGGTGAGGTGCAGACGAGGTGACCGTTAGCGGTTTCATGTGTCGGGGTGGTCGACGTTTCTGTTCCGGGGACGTTTCCTGGTGCCCCTGGCTGCCGGCCAGGCCGGAGCGGCGCGGAGCTGCGAGGGCCGAACGACGCTGCTTGCAGCTTTAATTATTTTTTGTTATTCCGTGCCCCCTTTGAACAGCTTTTTGGGGACCTTAACATACCCCAAAACTCACAATATTTTGCACACTTGTCAGGCCTGGTGAAAAATTTGATATTTTAAAGTTCCCAAAAAAATCGCAAAGAAAATGGCTGAACAGCGCCCCCTACAAAGTGAAAAAAAACCCTCTCCATAAAGCTTAGTTTATCGTACAGTTATGAAATTTGGTACACTTGTAGTACTCAACAGTCCGCACAGAAAAGTCTCTTGCAACCATGGTCAATATCAAACAGGAAGTCGGCCATTTTGGGTTGAAATGGCAATTTTTTGCCGTTTTTGCCGTTTTTAGGGTCCGTCTCTGATTGGATTGCTCGATCATTTTTCGCACGATCGTCTCAAAAATTGTGTAAAATTGCTCAGAAGGGATGGGCGAACAAAATGAGATAAGGATTCTGAGTTTTCGTATATGTTGAAGGGGCGGAGCCAGGCCTCAAAGTTTGACTACTCGCCAAAAAAATTTAAATTGCTATAACTTCATAATTGAATGGAATAGAGTTACCAAACTTTCTGTGGTCATTTGTCATCGACCCACAAAGTAAATTGAATGGTCGGTTGATGACATCACACAAGCCCCGCCCCCTCAGGACCAAAAAGGTCAAGTTTTACTGTGAAAGATCCCAAATTGCCCCATTTCACTTAATCACCACAAATTTGGAGCTGGTAATTCAAGGCAAGTGGGGGTTGCTTGGCGTCACTTTATGGGAGTTTTCGGCAGAGGGCGGGGCTGTGGCGGCGCGGCGAAGTAAGGCGTACCGCCGTGGCCTTACGTTTGCCTCCCATTTCTTTATTTCTAAAGATGTCGTCACGAAACTTCTTGTGAGTGATCCTAGTCTGGCCCCCCAAAAAATCTGACGTGAACATCCGGTGGGCGTGGCCAATTTTCTGAAATAGCGCCCCCTAGGACCATTAAAACTGTCAGCCCCAAGCCATGCTTTGACTGAGGATTACGAAATTTGGTACACTAATGTGGTGTCTCAGGACCTACAAAAAAGTCTCTTGGAGCCAAGTGCAAAGTCGCACAGGAAGTCGGCCATTTTGGTCCAAGTGCGCGATTTAGTGGTTTTCACACACGTTGTTTGGAGAGTGATACTCCGTCGCCCTTTTCACCAATCACTTTCAAACTTCTGCTATATAGTCTTAAGACATAGAGGAAAAAATTCAACCGTCGGATTTTAAATAAGTATAAAGGTGTGGGCGTGGCTAAGCCTCAAACTTTGACCTTTCGCCACGCCACTCTTTTTTTCACAGCTCCTTATTGGACTCCTTTTACCCAATCACCAGGAATCTCTGGTAAATAGCAGCAGGCAAGTTGAGGTCACTTGGTCTCCAGTACTGGAAGGTTTTGAAAAAAGGCGGGGCTTTGGGAGCATGGCGAAATTCGCCATCACGCCATGGATATACGTTTGCCTCTCATTTCTTCATTTATCGTGATATCACCTCGACCATTGTTGTGAGTGATCCTAGTCTGACCCCCAATAGAAAAGGTCAGCTTAAATTTGTGGGCGTGGCCTATTTTCTGTATTAGCGCCCCCTAGGACCATTAAAACTGTCAGCCCCAAGCCATGCTTTGACTGAGGATTACGAAATTTGGTACAATAATGTGGTGTCTCAGGACCTACAAAAAAGTCTCTTGGAGCCAAGTGCAAAGTCGCACAGGAAGTCGGCCATTTTGGTCCAAGTGCGCGATTTAGTGGTTTTCACACACGTTGTTTGGAGAGTGATGCTCCGTCGCCCTTTTCACCAATCGCCTTCGAGCTTCTGCTATTTACTCTTAAGACATAGAGGAAAAAATTCAACCGTCGGATTTTAAATAAGTATAAAGGTGTGGGTGTGGCTAAGCCTCAAACTTTGACCTTTCGCCACGCCACTCTTTTTTTCACAGCTCCCTATTGGACTCCTTTTACCCAATCACCAGGAATCTCTGGTAAATAGCAGCAGGCAAGTTGAGGTCACTTGGTCTCCAGTACTGGAAGGTTTTGAAAAAAGGCGGGGCTTTGGGAGCATAGCGAAATTCGCCATCACGCCATGGAAATACGTTTGCCTCTCATTTCTTCATTTATCGTGATATCACCTCAAAATTTGTTGTGAGTGATCCTAGTCTGACCCCCAATAGAAATGGTCAGTTTAAGTTTGTGGGCGTGGCCTATTTTCTGAATTAGCGCCCCCTAGGACCATTAAAACTGTCAGCCCCAAGCCATGCTTTGACTGAGGATTACGAAATTTGGTCCCCTAATGTGGTGTCTCAGGACCTACAAAAAAGTCTCTTGGAGCCAAGTGCAAAGTCGCACAGGAAGTCGGCCATTTTGGTCCAAGTACTCGATTTAGTGGTTTTCGCACACGTTGTTTGGAGAGTGATGCTCCATCGCCCTTTTCACCAATCACCTTCAAACTTCTGCTATATCCTCTTAAGACATAGAGGAAAAAATTCAACCGTCGGATTTTAAATAAGTATAAAGGTGTGGGCGTGGCTAAGCCTCAAACTTTGACCTTTCGCCACGCCACTCTTTTTTTCACAGCTCCCTATTGGACTCCTTTTACCCAATCACCTGGAATCTCTGGTAAATAGCAGCTGACAAGTTGAGGTCACTTGGTCTACAGTACTGGCAGGTTTTGAAAAAAGGCGGGGCTTTGGGAGCATGGCGAAATTCGCCATCACGCCATGGCAATACGTTTGCCTCTCATTTCTTCAATTATCGTGACATCGCCACAAAATGTCTGGTGAGTGATCCTAGTCTGAACCCCAATAGAAATGGGCATCTGAGATTTGTGGGCGTGGCCTATATTCTGAAATAGCGCCCCCTAGGACCATTAAAACTGTCAGCCCCAAGACAAGGTTTGACTGAGGATTACGAAAATTGGTACACTCATGTAGGGTCTCTGGACCTACAAAAAAGTCTCTTGGAGCCAAGCGCAATTTCGCACAGGAGGTCGGCCATTTTGGTCCAAGTACTCGATTTAGTGGTTTTCGCACACGTTGTTTGGACATTGATGGCCCGTTGCCCTTTACACCGATCACCTTCAAACTTATGCTATGTACTTTTAAGTCAAAGGGGAAAAAATTCAACCGTCGGATTTTAAATAAGTATAAAGGTGTGGGCGTGGCTAAGCCTCAAACTTTGACCTTTCGCCATGACATTACTTGACTTAACTCCCATGTGCATGATCAGATCTAATTCAAACTTTGTCTGTGTGATCACTGACCACATCTCAAGACAACAACAATGTGGACAGCTGACATCACCTAAGCCCCGCCCCTGACAACAGGAAGTCTATTGTTTTATGGTGAAATGCCCATATTTGTCCCCTCTAATTTAGTGAAAATGACACTCAGGTCATACAGTGTCTTCATGATGTTTTAAAGACCATTCAGATCTGATAGCTTTCCAGAAAGGGAGGGGCTTTGATGCCATGGTGAATGCTGGCGTGACGCCATGACCTTACATTTGACTGTAACTTCCACAAACGGCCTCCGATTTGCCCGAAACTGAATATGGCAATGAACAATCATGCCCTTTAGCCAATGAGGCACAAGCGGTTGGTGAATGTTATATAATGTCACCAAAGCTGACCTCAATGGGACTTTTCTGTAGTTGGTCACAGCGCCACCTAGATAACGTTATCCTTCGATAACTTTAAAAAACATGGTCAGAATAGCATTAAAGTTGGTCACTGTCATCACACCACCAGTGTTGTAAAGATAGAGGATTCTCTAGTGTTGAGACATAAAATATAATGGTGGGCTCAAAGGGGATGCTGAGTCAGGGTGAGTTGCGGACAAGGTGGCCGTTAGCAGTTTCTGGTGTTGGGGTGGTCGACGTTTGTGTTCTGCGGACGTGCCCTGGTGCCCCGGGCTGCCGGCCAGGCCGGAGCGGCGCGGAGCTGCGAGGGCCGAACGACGCTGCTTGCAGCTTTAATTCTATTTGTTTTTGTCAAATCATGAAAACAATTAATTTATTCATGCAGGAGCTCAATCTGTCTGTTAGCACATATAGAGTTTGTGATGTGAAAGACTCAGCTGACACTAAATTGTAGCACAGTATCTAAAATTAAAAGCTTATTATCTGTGATGTTAAAGGCTTTTTATTTTTGATTAGCCATGGTGATCCATGATTGAACCCAAAAATGTAATAATATTAGATGTATTTTAGTTACTTTTTGAGGGTTTCATTAGATTTGGCTACCTGGCTTACCGGAAAATTAACGAGCTGTCGAGGAATATTGGCCTGATCCCAGAGCTCAGAGATGGATTGCACCGCGCTGTGAATTCACAGACTCACATAATTGTCGAGATGAATCGGAAGCTTGGGACTTTGGCCGAGATTCATTCTTTGGTACAAAAGATGGATGCCATCAAGGAGAGAGTGGACGAATCAGCACGGATTGGGATAGTTTAATGTCCATTATTGGGATTCGGAGAGGTTGAGGACCAACAAACTGTAAGACAGAGAGGAAATGATCTCTGTCTGGCCCCAAAACAATTTCTAATCGGAATCTGGTGCCCTTGAGCCTGCATGGCTCCAGCGAAAACTCCCCCCTCAGAAGATATGTGGAATGTGCCGTCGCTATGGCAACTCAACTCTGTCTCCTTTCCCAGCCTGGGCGGGACTGCGGGAAGGCCGCTGAAACGTTCCAGGGTCACTGCAACCCTCCAACCCTCAATGCTCCTCCCCCTATCCACACTGAGGTGACATGCGCTGCTTATCGTGGCTGCAGGAACTGAAGTGGGGATAGTCCCAACCCACCACCCCACCTAGTGGACACTTACGTTGTGTAATGTCTGAAGTCTGTTGCATATCTGTATGAGGTGTTTTTTTGCATAGCAAAGCTGCCCTCCCTATAGAGCTCCGGACCCCACGTGACTCTCAGTTAGTGGACGCCATTTTGGCATGCAAAAAAGGTAAACAAACACGGATGTAACCATGAACATGAACGGGATCCGCTTGGATTTTACTTCGTCGGAGTTTACTTCACACTTTAAAACAGAAGAAATCGTTTTATATAGTCAGAAATTAAATAGACTAAACATCTCCGACCCTTACCGTGCCCCTGGGATACTTTTTAAAAACGCCAGAAGCTGTCGTAGCCGACGGCACAACACTGGACCTGGCCGGGGAAACCCATTGGGATTCCCCCGGCTGGAGGAGCTGGGGAGAAGGTCTGGGACTCTCGACTCTACTGCCCGCTCCGACGCCAGAAGCTGTCGGAGCGGGCTTCTTACCGGCACAACACCGGACCTGACCGGGGAACCCCTTGGGATTTACCCGGAGGAGCTGGCTCCGGCGACTGGGGAGAGGGAAGTCACGCTACTGCCCCCGCAACCCGACTCTGGATACGCGGATGAAAATGGATGGATGGACGGACAAATAACAGATTTACACGTAAGTAGTCTCGGTGAGACAGATAATAGCAATCCAAAGTGCTTTTTATGTGTGATCTGACAATTGATCAACCATTGCTTATAAATTAAATACAGCTTAGCCGGTTAATTGCTGTCATCATAAAACACGAAAACGGCAGCACTCAGAACTCACGAGGCAGCGTTTTACGTGATGTTTACTTGCTGCTATGAGTAATAAGACAAAAAAAGCCACGCCAAAATAAGTTTAGGAAGCCCACTAAGAATCATAATAAAAGCATTTAAAATAAATACCATACACAGTTGAGGAAACGTTGGTTTAAGTACCTGATATGAAGCGGTCGCTGCATAAGCGAAAACCTTTACTCTCGGGATCCCACAGCTTCATTTTCGCCCGGTCACTAGTGCGTTTTATTACAATGATCCAACGTTTGCGGCGCTCCGGATCTTGGGGAATCCTGTAGATGGCTCATTCCTTATGTCGTCCGCGTCTGTTCTGCATCCTGGGGCACAACAGGAATCTACCATATATCCCGTTTGATTGAGTTTTCTGACAATAACAAATAGTCCAGCTGCCGGCTTCTGCCTGCCAAATGGCGCCGTTCGATTTGAACTGTTGCATGCCGGGAGTAGTGACGTCAACTCCCGGAGCTCTATGGAGGGTAACTCTGAAGTGCCTTTTTTTCCCTCCACCTGAACAACCCTCATGTAACCTTCTTATCTCTATTAAGGTAGCACGACTCATGGTTGCGAATGACCACAGTCACCAATTCTTGTCATGTGTCTTGCCCACGGATGTCTGATCTCTGAATTGTGTGTACTGAAACTCTAATTTCCCTCTGGGATTAATAAAGTATCTTTGATTTGATTTGATCCAGTGGTTTTTGAGCTATGGCTAACAAACCACTCACACATACACTGTTTGCATGTAAGGAAAGCATTTATCTTCATAGGTTTACTTAGAAAGACGCATTTAATGCAACTGAATCCCACAGTTTTATTGTGATACTTCAACTCTGGCCCAACATGTCACATCGCAGTTTTCAACTGGGAGCTAGCCTCAGATATCACTGTGTTTCTCACACATTTCCCAGTACCCCCACAGTTGAGAGAGCTGTGGTTTCTGGGGGTATATGTGTGTGTGGGAGGGTTCTTGTCCATGGGAGAATGAGTTCACATGCAAACAAACTTCAGAAAGTGTTTTAAGACGACCTTTCCACAGCCTCCTGTCTGATGATGATGAGCGTTGTGTTGATGAGACCACTGATTGATGCAGAACAGATGCTGGGCTGATTTTGTGACATTTTGAACTTCAAAGATAGAATCTGGTTTTATCTAGTGAAAAAATAAAACCCAGCAAATTGGCAATAATTGATCATTGTTGAGCTCCTGCTGTGTACTTGATCAGCATTTTGATCAATCCTGACAGATAAATGAACATGCGTACATCATTTAGGTTTGTGCTTCAGCGTGTTTGCGTAACAGCCATTCTTTTGGGTAAATAGTTTGTTGAGATTTGTGGTTTCTGATCACATTTGCTTACATTGCAGTGTACTTCTCTGAGTTGTTTCCCAGTGTGGTCAAAGGGAAGTGTCTGTGGGATCAAAAGTGGACATTAAAAGCAGTGGTGTGTGTGGTTAAAGAGGCTAGAAAGCTGTGGAATTTCATGCTTAAAGTGGATTAGGCTGCTAGAAGTGAAGTTTTTTTATTGTCTGTAATGATGCTGTAAATTATGAGTTGTTTTCTGGTAAATACGTCGTCTTTAATGTTTTTAACCTTTACAAGCAGGCTGTGGATTGTTTTAATGGAATGGTTTCCATGCACACACTAATGCTATATTATCCACTTTATTATCTGTGTATAAAGTCAATCAGAAAAGCAAAAGCATCCATGATACAAAGCAATAAATATCAGTTTTTAAATGGACATTATTTAAATATCTGCATCTTGACATTGTTGCATATCGGAAAACCTCACATGGGTGGTTTGGTAATAAGATTTCTACTCAACATCAATGCAGTCTACCCTTCTATTGGATGTAAAACATAACTGACAGTTTTCTACTAATGTAGATTAATTGCGTCAGTTTAAACAAGAGTTGTAGACACGCTGTTAGCTGGAAAGTCTGAGACTTTTGTAAACAAATGAGTCCGCTGACATGTGTTTGTTTTTGCCCCGGAGATGAATAGAGGAGGAGGAAGTGGTTATGATATTTAGAGAGAGAGTGCATTCATCTTACACACAAAAAAATAAACAAAACATCAAGCGTGTGTGTGTGTGTGGGGGGGGGGGGGGGGGGGCATGTAACAAAATAGCATGAGAGGAAATTCTGCTTCTTCCTGTGAGATTGCAGCACCAAGGAGAGCGCGAAAGCAATCTTAACTCGTTGTTTCAGTTATATGAAATGAGGGAAGAAATAGTGAGTTTTCTAGTGTCCCTTTAGAAAGTAAATGTAGGAACACGAAGCACTCTGCTGTCACGGCCTTTGGCCTCTGGCAGAGACGTCAGAAGCGGCAAATATGAGCAGAGAAAAGTTTTAAATTTGACTGATGCCTTTTTCAATCCTTTCGGCTTTTTTTGGATACAAACATCCTCAGGTTTTGACCCAATACACTTCTATTTTGAACCGAATTCAATGGATTAGAAAGAGAACTTATTTTTTGTATAGTTAGCTTCATAGACTAACACACTGCAAACCTTAATAAGTTCACAGAACTCAAATTATTTAGTAACAAATTACACAAAAATATTTAAGTGATGTTTTTAAATATTTTAAGTTTACAGGAAATATACATTACATTTGCAGTTGCCCTGAATTTTCTCAGCGTTATCTTAAAAATATTGCTGTTCCCCAACTTATACTTAGGGAGTAATTCACTCATTTTCAACATTTTTCAACTCATTATTTGGAAAATATACTCAAAATGTAATTTTTTAACTCAAACTTGATAAGTTGACATAACTCAAAAAATGTTGTACGACGGTGGCACAGGAGTTAACTCATTCACTGCCAGCCGTTTCCTGATCACTAACGGCCTTCGCTGCCAGTGTTTCTCACCATTTTTACTGTTTTTTTAAGAGTCACAGAACGTTGCGCTCTAGCATGATGTCGATGCCAAAAAAACCAAAACAAAGAGGAGACTCACCTCTTACATCAGGAAGAAGCCGCGTGTTTCGAGTGTTATCCGTTCTTTCATAATCCATTGTCGAATTGTGATCGGCAGACGCTTCTCCGGTTCGCGCCTCACTTTTTTTACGGGAACGGCCCAAAACGATCTCCAAACACAT